>NW_024499017.1:13468905-13865385 GCF_017590055.1 Onychostruthus taczanowskii | reverse complement strand
CCTGCGCGTCCCCGGCGGCGGCGGCGGGGCTCCGGGACGGCGAGCGGCACAAAGTTTGCTGGGGGATCCGGGGCGGTGGGTGGGAGCGGACGGGAGGGGGGGCCGGACCAGCCCCATGCAAAGCAGCCCGGGCGCCCCGAGCAGGAGGAGCCCGAGCGGGGGACAGGGCAGAAAAGTTGCCACTTACGCGGTCGCTGCTCCGGCGGCGGCGGCGCTTTTAATCCCGGGCGGCGGCGCGGGGGCTACAGATCCCATGCAGGCTGCGGCGGCTGCGGCGGCAGGAGCGCGGGGCTCCGCGGAGGGGCCCGGGGCAGCAGCAGCGGGAGCCGGGGGCAGCAGCCGGAGCCGAGCGGGAGCCGCCGCCGCCGCCGCCGCTGCCCAGCAGCAGCATCGTTGTCGGGGAGTTTGCAGCCCCCCGGAGAGAGGGGGCCGCGGGCGGCGGCAGCAGCAGCAGCGGGCGGCGGGCGCGGAGCGGGCGGCGGGGCTGGCGGTCGCCGGAGCAGGAAGCGCCCGGACTCAGATCTGATGATTGGGAAGAAAAAAAACTCTTTGGATCTTTATTCTGCTAATTAGTTTCCTGCAAAAAATGGCTGATTAGTGCAGTGCGCATGTGCCTCATTACCCAGGCACGACGGGAAGGGCTAATTAGCCACCTTCTGGATCAATAAGATTCAGCCCAGGCGGCGGGGGAGGGAGCGAGCGCGCAGGAGCGGGCGGGGGGAGCGCGGCGGCGGCGGCGGCGCCGCACCGAAACTTGGGGCAAGCGGCCGGCCCCCGCGCAGGGCAGAGCCGGGGCGGGCCGACCCCCGCCGCCGCCGAAGTTTCCCCGGGAGCCGCCGGGAAAGTTGCGTCCGGCAGCGATCGCAACTTTGCGCGCCGGCCCCGCCGCCGCCGCCCGCAGCATCCCCGCAGCATCCCCGCGGCGCGGCCCGGCCCCGTTCAAACTTGGCGGCCGCCGCTCGGAGCGGGCCGGCGGATCAATGCGGCCGCGGCCAGCCGCGCTGGGAGCCGGGCTACAGGTTTCACCAGCCATCGCTGGCAACAGCTTTGTCATTTTCTAAAAATAAGAAGCTAAAAGTTATTGTAGAAGAAGGGGCTTTTTTTGTCCCCCGCACAATGTGCCTTTTGTGAGTTTAATGCCATTCTGGGGCTCTCTATGGCCCCGGACAATGGGGAACTCCAGGAGGCGGCTGTGCCTCTGCCTTTTTTCTTTCTTGCTTTCTCTTTTCTTCCCCCCACCCCCCTCCTCTTTTTTTCCCCCTTTTTTCTTTTTCTTTTTTTTTTTTTTTTTTTTTTTTTTTTTTTTTTTTTTTTTTTTTAGGAGAGGATGCAACATTCCTCCAGTCCCTCCAGAACCTCTGCTTTGATTAAATAAATATTTCTCTAGCCTAACGGTAATGTTTTTCACTTTCTGCTCGGGTCCATGTCCGATTATTATTTAAAATTTTTATTTTCAGGAGCTTGTCCCTCCCCATTCCAGCCCTAGCAAGAAATGTAGATGATCGCTGGGAACGTGGGATTTGAATTTTAGGAGGAGGTGAACCAGTAAAGGACCTCTATCCAGGCTTCAGGAATATGTTTTTTTTCATGTTTCTCTAAGAGGCTATTTTTGTTATTAGCAGAAATGCATCTAAATTAAATAATGTCTTGAAAATCTAAAGCTCCTTTTTTTTTTTTCTTTTATTTTTTTGCGGGGTTTTTTTGTCTTTTTTAAACCTTTTTTTTTCCTTTTTTAAAAATTTTCATAATAACTCGAATAATTATCTTCACGGTTTGTTTCATAGCTCTGAACGAGGAATGCAGTTGCGGTCAGTTTTTCCATTTGGGAGAACCTTAATGTAGATGTATTTTATACTGCAAGGTAATAAACTGCATGTTTGTTAGTACCTATTATAATGAAATGTCTTGAGCTTTCCCTATTTCTTAACGTGGGGGTTGCCATTTGGAATTTTGACAAGTCCCTTTAAGTGGGATGGGGGTGAAGGAAGAGGACGGGTGATCAGGAATTTGACTGTACTGTTGATGCTTTGCTGGAAGTGTCTGGCGTTTGGGAGAAAGTCGCAGGATTTAAGACTCAGGGTTCGGTAGGTGCCACGGTTCTGTGGATGTTGTACCTGCAGCCCTGGTGTGCCCAGTGACCCAGGCGTGCTGGGTGTGAGTCCTGGTGGTCAGATTGACCCCAGAGGGGGACCAGTTTGCGTTTAAAAGCTGCCCTTAAAAATCTGTCACTCCCTGCTTGATACATGTCTGTTTTTATGGAAGAATAATTGTTAATGTACTCACCTTTCAAAAAAAAACCCAAAAAACTAAACAAAAAAACCACTCTCCCCCCAAAAAAACCCACCAAAACAAAACCAACCCCCCTGCCACCCCGAACCCTAAAAAAAAAAAAAAAAAACAACTCCAAGCCAAAAAAACAAAATCAAAAACCAGCCAAGCCCCTAACCATGGAGCCCTGTGGGAATCAGAATTTTTTGGGGCTGCTTGGTACGCTGCCTGGGAAGGTGCATATAATTTTTAGCTGTTCTTGCTGAACGTGAACCAAACGTGGGTTGAGGAAGAAGTTGAGGTGAGAATAAAGTAACCCTTGTCTTTAGCACTTGGGATAACTTAGAAAAGTGCCTCTTTTCCCCTGAGGCTGGGGATCTGGTGGCCCAGGCTGCGGGTGCTGCCCGTGGCCACACTTTTTGCAGAGTAAAGCAAAAGGAAATGTGTGGGGAAGTTGGGGAGCAAACGAGTGCCTGTGGATGCTCCAGAAATAGGCACCTCCACAGGGACGAGCGCGAGCGCGGGCTGGAGCCATGGTACCCGTCTCTGCGCTTGCATCGTGAATTCGAGCTGTGTGCCGCTGTCCTCTAATTTCCCATGACAACATATGGATCCCATAAAGGCAAACATGCCGAAGTGCATCTGTCTGGGTAGTTAACACAAACCAAACATCCCCCGCTCGAGATCCCGCTGCTCCTCCGGCCGCGCTGCGCGCAGCCCTCCTGCGCCAGCCCCTCGGTGCTCCGTCTTTCTTCTCGTCGCGCTGCCGGACGAGCCCGGGTGCCCCGGGAGGGAGCAGGGCAGCAGGCGCGGGTCAGAGGAGCGGAGGGGTTAAGCGGGGAGAGGGGCGTGCGCCCTGCGGCCCCCCACCCTCCTGGGAGCTGCTCCAGCCCGAGCAGGCTCTGCCCTGGGGTCAAGTCCTAGGACATCTTTCCCTCCCCGCCTGGCAAGGCAGGAGCTCAGGCTGGGAAGGGAAACAGCAGATGAGCAGAGGGCAGAGGTTTGCCCCTCGTCCTGGACACAGACGTCTGGAAGCTGGGGAAAGAAAGAGTTCCCAGTTTTCCAGGTTGCAAAAAGAGGTGATGTGTGTGAAAAGAAGGGAAGGAACAAGTGACGGCTGCAGGACCAGCGGATAAACCACTACGCAAACACCGAAACACAGCCAAGGAATTAAGGGATAATTCGTACAGAAATCGTTAGGTATGATTACATGTATGTGCACGTGTGCGTCCTCTAAAAAATTTACTTCCCGTAAGATTTCTTTGTTCTAGGGAAAAAGACAATCTGGTTGCTAAAATATAAAAAGGGGCTTCCCTTACTTTAATTAGAAATTTTGATACCGCCTCATCTGCAATTGTGTGGGTGCCTCTTGTTTCTATATGTGTATCTCTGCATACGCATAGATGGGATTTTGGGTTCAAATAGCTTTTAATGTGCTTAGCAGAAAGAAGCTCTTAGTATCAGATCTACAGGGAAAATAAGACTGATTTTTCCCATAGGAAACTTGCTAAAGACACAGCTGAATTATTAGATTAACCCATTTTTTTGTCTCGTGGCATATCTGATGTATTTGCGCAAAGATTTGTATCATTTCATTTCTATGTTATTTTGAACAGACTGAACGAATAGCGGCGCTTTCAAGGGAAGTTATTATTTGCAGAAATGTATACAAATTGAGAGGAACAACTTTGAAGCAAAATGTTTTTCCAAAGCAGTGAATATGGCATTTGGACAGGACTCTCAGCAAGAATAGTTATTATCTTTAACGTGTGAAATGGGGGTGAGCAGCTCTGGTTCCCTGGGTTCTGCAGCAAGATCAGGTCTTCCCCTGGAGACATGACCTGGCTGCCAGGGGCTCAGGAGGCAGGGGTGGGCCAGATTTGCATAGGGCAGTGGTGAAAGCACTGGACTCGGCTGAATTTTTAGGGATCCACGGGCGTATCCCGTTGCTCGCCACCCAGCACGGGGGGACTGGGCCAAGGCTGACAGGGCACACGGGGCTGGTGTATGGGGAGAGCTGAAAAAATGGTCCAGGCTATCTTTTAAGATGCAGCCTTTAAAAATTATTGTTGGGAGAGGGGAGATCGAGCTTAGGAAAAGGCTCCATAATATCATCCACTTCCATAGCTGCGTGCTTCTTGGAAATGTGTCTGAAGAATCAGAACAAAGCATGGAAGGCCAGAGTCCTTGAAGGAGCTCCAAATGATAAAGTCTGCCATTCATTTTAAACACTGCGTGCATTGTAGAAACACAGGTCAATTTGAAGGCATTTGTCAGATTTCCAGTTCCCTCTGCTCCTTTGCAATGGAAATTTGCAATCAAATCCCTGCGCTGGAGTTAGGATGTCTGCCTTGATCAGTTTGTATGACTCTATGCCCAAAGCACTGGCCAGGTAAGCTAGCTTTTCCTTTGGAAAGTTTTGTTTGTGAGGAGTTGAGCAGGAGAAGGGGGGAAGGTTGAGGGGAATTGAGCTGGAGTGGATGTGTTTGTTCTGGGTTTGGAAGGGGGAAAGGGCAGGCAGTCGGCAGCGATGGATTGCACAGGGCTCGCTGAGCCGCAGAAGGGAGTTGATACCATTTAGAGACGCCCAGCTAGAAGCATGGAAAGGGATATTCCAGCAGCAGCACCGTCATTGTTGGGATGCAAAAACGCAGCACGGCTGGAGAGCCACGCTGCTGAGCAATTTCAGCCAGATAGCAGGGATTTCTTCTGGAGTCATGTTTGCCTCGGTTACTGGGGGGGCTGCTGCCCTTATTCCTGAGACGTGGGGTGCTGAAGGGGAGAGACTGTTGCTCTAGAAGAAACGCTGTAGGATTTGGGGAGGTTCGGGCTGAGGGGGATGTTCAAAGGAACATTTATTCTTTTGTCTCCAATCTATTTCTGGGGTTTTACCTGATCATTAAAAGACATCGTGCTCTAGGCAGTGGGAGTGACAGGACCTCTGTGGGCTATTCCAGCTGTCCCCAAACCTGGCAAGGCTGCTGCAGTCAGGCTGAGTAAACACCCCTCAGTCAGACAGCAGGTTTGTAACACGCGTTTGCTTGTTTTGCAGGCCGTAACATGAGTGGATGTGTTTGCCATGGAAATAAACACTTGGAATACATCTATATGTTTCTTGGCTTTTTGAGAGAAATGAAGAAAAAAGTCTTGGCATTTAATTAGGAGTCACTAACCTGATAAATATTGAACATCATTTCTTTGTGAGCGGCTCCATGTGCTCAGAGTACTCTATGGATGTATTCCACAATTGCACTTATTTAATGCCTGTATCACCTCGTGCCTATTGTATTTATGTTGTCATCAATGTCAGATTTTAATTAAACAATTAAATCACTGTCAGAGTAATTTCCCTAGAAAACTATTTTAAATGAAAAATCCCACAATAAATGTTTGGGAACCATCTTAAAGGGATAAAAGAGGAAAATAAGTTACAAAACAAAATTACAGTTCCCCCAGAATTAGGGGAAAAAAAAAAAACAACGTTTTCAGCATTGAGAGGAATTCTGGACTACAGGGTGGTTTCCACTGAATTCAGAGTGTGTCAGCAGGGAGACCAAGACACCTGGGCTTGTCTGGGGGCTGGTCTGGGTCTGTCAGGTGCAGTGGCTGCACAGGGACCCTGGCAGCTCCTGTGCTCATCCCCCCGCTGGGGCCAGGAGCGATGACAGCAATGCAACCCTCTCCTCTCTGTGCCAGCCAGGTACCCAATGCTCCTTGGAAAATAGTCCACCAGCCTCCTTCCCCTCCGACTTATTTGAGAATTAAGCTGGAGATTTGCAGGAAAGTCTGCATTGAATTATTCACCAAGTTAAGCACCAGCACCAGCTGCACTTACTATATAGTAACCACGTCCTCCACCCCTGCGTTGTAAGCAGTGAGAAATCGGATCTGACATAGCATCTTTGCTGCACTTAATCAAACAGTTCATCGTTATCTCTTTGTAAATATCTGCTCTTATTCCTCTAAAACCTGTACTTCTTCGCACAGAAAAATCACAAACACGAGATGCAAAATTCATCAGACGAGATATCTGCAGGAATCACGCTCCCAGCCGCACGCCACGCTGTTACCTGTATTTAACATAAGCACATCTGACATTTGCGGCGACGTGAGCGGCGCATATTGAAATTGGGGGCCCGGGCTGTGATTGCAGCGCCACGTCCCCCGCAGCCATCCCCAGCCACCCCGGCCAACAATGCTTTCATTTGTGCCCCGGGAGGGCCGTGCCGAGGCGGCAGCGGCGGGGGCCGGGGGCCTCGCTGTGCCCCCGCGTCCCCCAGCCTCAGGGGACCCCTCCCAGCCCAGCACCCATCCTGCCCCGGGAATCCTGGACAGTGTTTCTTTTAGGTCTACGCCGCGCTTTTATTGGAATGCAGCTTTGCAGATTGGGTTATGGCTGGGCTGCGTGTGGTTTCTGTCAGCCCTGAAGTGTTTTACAGCTGGAGATGATTTGGGGGGGGGGATGGGGAGGGGACATATGCAGCCCGTCCACAGCCAGGTCTGATGTTCATCTGCTGCTGTCTCTCTAATTTTTTTCTCTGTGTCTCCATCAAAATACGAGGCTGGCACTGGAGGGGGTGATGACGACAGCAGCAACACCAGGTCCATCCCTTCCCGCTCCTCATTGGAGTTTGGTTCTCCCAAAAGCAATTTGCCAGCAGATCCCTTTTCCTCCTGCGGCCACAACAAACCGAGGTGCCTGGTGTGCTGTGCCCGGGCTGGGCAGCCCAAGGCCTGGGCACAGGCTGGCTGCAGGCAGTGCCCTGGGGGGGCTCCTGCCCCAGCCAGCTCCACTTGTGAGTTCAAGGCACAAAACCTTTAACCTAAATGCAACCAGCAAACCCCAAAGCACTCACTCCATCAGTCCAGAGCCGTGGCAGAGTCTCCACAGCCCCCCTGGCCAGGCAGGCCCTTGCCTGGACCTATCCAGGGCCACCTGCACTGTGCCCAGAGGCTCTGCCACCCGAAGGGCCCTGGCACAGCGTATGCAACCAGAAACATTTTTTTATGCACAGGAAAGGGGAAAATGGATGAGGTTGCACAGAACCCTCCTCCAAGCAGGAGAGGCTGTGCTGGAGGAAAGTATTGCTCATAATGACACTTAAGCCCAGACACTTGAATGCTAAAGGTTAAACTTACATTCTTCAAGAAGGGGCTCCTTGCCAGCTTGAACTGTGTTGTGTGTTCACTATTGCCTCCTCCTCCTCTTCATCCACTGTCAATCCACTTTTGGTATGTTTTGAAATAACTGAGGTTTTGGGGTGGATTTTTTTCCTCCCCTAATGTCTGTTCTCTGTACCAGTTCTCAGCCCTATGTCTGTCACAGAGTTAAAAAAAAATTTAGAAGTCAGTTTAATGCCTGTACAAAAGTGAAGTGTTTTTTTCTTAGCTGCAAACTACTGTAGCTTCAATCCATCAAAGACCAGCCTCAGCATATGTTCTGTCCTCCAGTGACACACAGTTCACAGAACACCATCCTCCACCTCCTGTCCTCAGCTGAATAACCAGAATGTACACTCTGACAATCAGGCTAAAATTGGAATTAAAACACATTGAAGGACTGATATACAGTAACAATAGGGTGGCAAAATCATTTTGGGGGCAATCCCTACCAGGGATGGGGATGAAACTGATGGCAATGCTTCCAAATGCTCAAGCCAAGGAAGAAGAAACAGGAAAATGCCCACCCAGGAGTAGCACTTTAAGATGAATTTCAGCATAATATGAAGAAACAGACATGCAGTTTGGATGCTACATTTAGACCTTACTGATCAAAGAACACCTTCTCCATATACTTTCATGCTTCTCTCCAGAGATATTTCCCAAAAAAAGAATGGAAATAATATTACATTGTGCATGCCTTCTAAAGCAGCCTCTTTACACAGCCTCATGCAGGCTTTTCGTAGAGAATCAGTCAGGTGAAAGCACAGAACACGGATCCCTACATCTCAGCAGCAGCAGCAGGTAGAGGAGACCCAGACAGAAGGCTGGATCAAAGGCTTTGAGGAGGAGCATGGAAAAGAGCCAGAGTGAGCTTCAGAAGTCAAATGCAATTTTTATTTGGGTTCAGAGATGATAAAAGGCCAGTGATGTTCATTTTCCTACTTCCTGCAGCAAGGGAATGGGGGGCTGCAGGGCTCCGCAGCTCGCTGCAGTGTATTTCTTGGCACAGCCCTAATTGTATCTCCTGGTCCCAGTGGAAGTTCACGCTTTTTAATATCTCTTATTGCTTCTGCAATTGCTGCCACCAGTCAGCAATCACAAACAGGAAGCCGTGAGTCAGCAGAGCCATAACCCGTGGGCTGACAGCGGCCGGAGGAGAGGGACGCTCCTGGAAAACACGGCCAGGGCCCCGCGGGAACCGTGCCTGGACAGGCCCGGGAGCTGCGCCCAGCCTCGGCTCCCAGGCCAGCCCTTCAGCTCACACCAGAACCCGGGATAAAGGCTCCCAGGCCAGCCCTTCAGCTCACACCAGAACCCGGGATAAAAAGGTCCTGTAGCCCTGGGCCTGAGCGCCTTCACAGAGGATTCCCAAAGCTGGTCCCCAGGGCTCAGGGCAGTCATGGCAGGGTGAGAGCAGACAAGGACACTGGGTCCAGTTGCCTCTCTGTGCTCCAAAAAGCAGATTTTTTTTTTTTTTACCCCATTAGGGAGAGGCACGGCAGAGGAGGCAGCAGTGACCCCTGAGCTGGGATACGTCAGCATGACCCCGTTTTCACACCAGCGGCACCCAGGGCTTGGCCACACCACGGCTCACGTAGCGCGGGGAAGCAGATGATCTATTCCCAGCCTGGTTTCGTCTGTTTCCTAACTGTATTTAGCAGTGAGTTTACTCCAGACTGAGCCTGCGTGAGTAAGAGTGTATGTAAGGGTTGAGGATTGGCTGCAGCAGGCAGAGGGTTTGCTGAAAGGCTTGTTAAGGAAGCACTACTGACCATGCAATCCAATTACATAATGCTTCAAAAAATAACCGTGCTGGGAGTTGGGTCTGGGCAGTGCATTTTGGCAGCAGAAAGAGGTATCAAATGTTCATCTTCCAAACCAAAGGCTGACAGTGTATTTGTGCCACAATGTGACACTGCACCTCGGCAGTAAACTGCTCTAAAGAGGAAACTTGCTTCCAGGGGAAATGCCTGCTGTTCCCTTTCAAGGCAGTGCTGCACCCTGCAGACCGACGTTATTTGAGTCCTTGTAAAATTACCACTAATCTCTGCACTCAGGATGCCTCGTGTTTTATGGGCACTCGTATGACGGCAGCTTTGTTTTCGGGGGGAAAGCAGAGTGCTGAGCAGGGAGAAGCAGGCACCTGGCCATCAGCAGCGGCTCTCTGGGCGCTTTCCTCAGCTCCCTATCTTGCAGTTCCTCTCTGCCACTCTGGACAGGACAGACATACAGATGATGCACAGTATTTACTGGACAATGGCTGAAAAAAATACCCTGTCCTGCCTGAGGAAGATCCAGACCCAGTCCCACTCTAGGACCCTGCATGGAGCTGTGCATCCTTTCTCCCGAGATGGATGCTGGCGGAGGGGACTGAAGGCTCAAGCTCCAGGACGGCTCCATCCACACGTTGTCCGGGATGACAGGGATTTAGAAACCCTGTCTCCAAACAGCACCGGTAGCTTTTATCGTAGTTACTAATTTAACTGCTGGGCTGCTCCGAAGGCGTCGCAGAGAAGGCGCATTTCTGGTGAATGAGGCAACAGCAAACTAAGAATATCCTTAGCCGCTGCGCAGCTGCCTGTACCTGAGCTGTGGGGCTCGGCTGCTGGGGATGCTGCACGAGCCGCGCCGCCACCAGCGCCCGGCTCGGCCGCCGTCCCTGCCTGGGCACTGGGGAGGTCCCTCGGCCGGGTCGCATCCCCGGCCCCCCGGGCGCTGCCCACGCCGGGAGCCCCCCGGTGACACGGGCGAGCCCCGGGCTGCCGGCGGGCCCGGGGCAGCGGCGCGGGCGCGAAGGGGTTACGGCGGCTCGTCCGGCCCGGCCCGCCCCGCCGCCCGCCCCGGAGCAGCCCCCGGCCCCCGCCCGCGGCCCCGCGGCCCCGGGCACACGTGTGCCCACCCACCTGGCTGCCACGTCGCAGCCGCGTGCTGGCCGGGGGCCACCATGCTGCCGCTGCTCACCGCCGGCACCCTCTGCCCGGGGCCGTCACATCGGCCTCTCCGGCAGGCCCGGGGCCCCGGGCACACCGGGGGCCGCAGCCAGCGGGCAGGTGCTCGCCCCTCCGGGGGCTGCTCGCTCCAGCCCGCGGCGGAGCTGCTCTGTGGATGCTTTCTTGGTGCATTTGGGCAGGGAGCCAAAGTATGCAGCTTAAAGGAAATGTTTAATAAAGACACAGGAGCCTCAAACTGTTTATTTTTCCTTGCAGAAAGGTGGAGAGCCGATGTCCCTGGAAACGCTGCCGGGCCAGGCGCGGGCCGGGGGCCGAGCCGGGGCTGACACTGCCTCTCACCTCTCCCTCCCCTGACAGCCCCGGCCGCGGGGTCATAAACCGTGGGGGGAAAAGGCAGCCTATTAGTAACTCTATTAAGTCTCCATTAGTTAGGTGTGAACTCATTACTCTAATATACCTGGAGGTGGGATCCCACTTGCAGGACATTAGCGCTGCAATAAGCACGTTTACCACCCGAGCTGGACCGAGCGAGAAGAGCATGGAGCAAAGGAGAGGAGCCTCTCGACGCTGGAGCAGCACCGCCGCACCACCACCACAGCCAGCCGGCCTTCTTGCCACGCCTGCCCTGGGCCGCTTGAACCTCTCCCAGCCGGGCTTCCTCCCTGTCCCCACGGTCGTTGTCCGTATGAGCAGTCCCTAAAGCAGCCCTTGCCATCTTCCCTTCCTGCAGCAGCGACAGGTCAGCCACTGAAACGCACCCCGCTCATCTGCTCACCTGGTGAGTGGCTGCACCATGGGAAGCTGCTCTCCCACCCTGTGGTAGGATCAGTCATTTGGGCTGGAAAAGTTCCCCAGCACTGCCAAGGACACCAATAACCCGTGTCCCCGGGTGCCGTACCACACAGCCTTTAAATCCCCTCCAGATGGGATGACTCCACCACTGACCTGGGCAGCCTGTGCAAGGGCTGCACAGCACTTTCAGAGAAGAAATTTTTCCTGATTGCTAAATCACAGAATACCCTGAACTAGAAGGAACCTACAAGGAGTATCGAGTGCGATTACAGGCCCTGCCCAGGACAGACCCGAGAATCCCACCACTTTGTCCAGCACCTCCTGAATCCAGTCTCAACCTCCCCTTGCCTGGCTTGGCCTTTTCCATGTGTTGGCGTTTTGTGACAGGAACTGTCTGCAGCTGAGCACCCTGTGAGGAACTCGGCAAACTAAATAATGAGCATATAGGAAATCAATTAATTAATAATAGATAGGGTGCAGGCTTAAAGGGGTTTGCTGAGTTAGCACAATGAAAAATATGATTGTGTGTAGAAATCTGTAGATGTAGAACTTTTTCTCCACCTTTTCAGTAGCTTGAACGTGCCAACAGGAGATGCCTGAGCCCCCACTGCCCTCTGCCAAAGCCCCTCACAGACAGGTACTGTTTGCCCTGCAGAACACAAAGCCTGTGCACCACCTCCTCCCCATCCTTACTCGCACTTCAAGGCTGCACAAAAGCACAGTCCACGCAGAACTCTTCCCAAAAGTAATTTTTAAGCCCATTTGTTCCTAAATAGCGCTAAACTGTACACGATCCCTGAAAAAAAGCTGTCCAAGAGCATACAAGTAGGATTTAAAAAATTATTTCAGGAGGAAGCATGATCTTGTTTCTAAGATCCTTGGCCAAAAAGACTATAAAATTAATGGTATTAAGTTCCTAAAAATACTCTTGAGGATCTGGGAGTTGGAACAAGGGCTTGGATTCTATTCCTAGCTCTGCCACAGACTCGCTGTCTGCAGTGAAGGACCAGCTCAGATGGGACACAGGGTATGCTGGAAGGGCCCAGAAATGCACTTCAGAGCTCACTCCCCCCACTTTTGGCCCTATTTCCCATTTTGTACAGTGGGTACAAAAGTGACTCTGATGGAGCAGAGCACATGAGATGGGATGTTGGTGTAACTCCTCCTGGTTTGTTTCCAGAGCACCATGAAACCATGTCCTTTCATGGTGCCACACTGATCAGGCTCACCTGCCCTTTTCTTCCTTCCCTATTTCTCTGGAATTAACTCTTAAAATTCAAAACACCAGCAGGTACAAACAATTATAATTAAAAAAGAAACTACCTGCTAGAAAAGTGCTTTTTGCCTCCCAGCAAACACAGCTCTTCCTTGCACTGTCCTCCTGGTCAGTGGCAATTTGTCTACTGCAAGGGTGTCCAAGTCCAATGCCCTGCAAAATTCATTATTAAGTCTGTCTCTTTATTGCCCTGAACAGGAGAGGCAGGCATCTTTAAAATGAAACACTTGATTTTAGCCCTGGAAAATCCTGAAATATTCACCTTTTAATATGTTATATATAGGACAATTGTTTCATCGTGTCTTTCTCACCCTGTTTTACTGTTACCCTGTTAACTAAGGTACCCGTTTCTACATGGAATCCCATACAAAAATGCATTAAAATAATTGTGAAAGTTTCTAAAATTTGAACAAGTTACTAGTGGCAGGATGCCCAATGACAAAACAATAGCCCATCAGCAAAGCCTGAGCTGAACTCACTGGTGGCTTCTCTAATTACAAAAAAGGAATATCCCAATGGTACTTTGACAGAATCTCAAATCCCTTTAATTCCCTGTGTGTCTTAGCTATGAAACCACTTTTGGCACAGTAATTTAAACTGCTAGATAGAAGATTCAAAATAGCACATTTCAGTGATAAATGGTAAAGTTTATGCCCCGGAGTTGCTTTCACACCAGCATGAGGCACTGAGACAATCCTGCAGATTGAGTCCTGAATGGATCCCAGACCCTGCCATGTTCTGCCATCAGGGAAAGTATTCCAAGAGGAATGAAAACCCAGGCAGTGAAAACCTCTGCTCACCCCACAAAAGGGGGAAAAAGAGACTGACATTTCCATGGGTGATTCTGTCTGATGAAATCAAGTATTTAAATTAGTTCTATTTACACAGGATTCTGAGAAATAATGCTAATTTGCAGAATTGGCATCTGGGGTATGAGTATATATACCCTGGGAGAGCACTTAGGGAGCCTTTGTGAAGCTAAGTAATAAACGCTTTGTCTTCACCACACTATTTATGGGTTGCTTGGGGGCATCCTGCTCTCCTCCTGCCCCTACCTGGGCATAAAATTATTGCCCAACTAGGTTTTAATCAGAGCAACAGTAAATCTGAATGACCACACATGCACAGCCATTCCTGCTCCCTGATCTCCAGCATTAATTATAAAGTGAGACTGTTTACACAGTACATACCACTTTCCTGACTTCTTTCTTGTTTATGTCTAAACCTTTATGGACATAAAACTTTGGAATTTGCTTTTGGAATAAAACTGCAATTTAAGTGGCAATAACTGTGTTGGAAAACAACTCAGCTATTGCTCCCCCGGTGCCGCGGTCACGGCAGGTTTGCGCGGGAGCCTCTCCCACTGGAGCGTGTTGGTTCAGGTCATCTCCTTGCTATCCCAGCTGGATGGCTCCTCAGAAACTGCAGCTTGAGACTGCCCACAGCAAACGCTCCAGCTTTCCCTGGAGTCTCTTCCTTCACTTCTCCCCACATCTGGCTCCCCTGCGCATGTCCCCGCACACCCCGCTCTGGGGTTTGTGCTGCTCCCCTCGGCCTGGGGCTCAGGTCCTCACCCCTCCCCTCCCAGGGTACTGACCTGGCAGCCCCTTTGCTCCTCCACAGAACCCTGTCCCATGCCCTAAGACACTCCCCTAGTCAGATGCCCCTGAAAGGGAAATTTTTCTTGTACAGTAAGTCCTTACAAACAAAAGAGACGTCCATCAGATGCCATACACAAGTGAGGGTACCAATAGTAAAGTTACTCATGCTCCACAAGCACTAAATTATTCCTCGTCACACTGGCCTGGCTGCTCATTTTGTCAGGCTGTCACACAATAAATTAATATGTTGGCTGTTTGGGGCTGAGAACTCTTCTATTTGTTCAGTAAAACAGATACTGCACACCCCGGGCACCATATAAAAATAATAAATTACCATAGCACACAGGCAAGGTATTACTTGTCTCTCTCCTTGCCTTTACTTTATCCCCTCCATCCTCTGCCTTTCCTCTGATCAATTTATCTTCCATTTACTTTCTATTTCTGTCTGTAGGTTTCACTCTAATACATGCTGCTCCGATATTCCAACCATACCACTTGCTGCACAAGTACAACTACAGAGTCTCCATGGATGTGGAGAAGAGGAAATCAACAAAAGTTCAAGGGGAGGAGAAGAAATAATGTCTATACTGCATACTGCAAGAATATTAGGAAAAAGGAATCAAGCCTCTACCTGGTGCTGTCTCTTACGCTGACTTGGATGCCTCCTGATTCCCGCCAGACTCCCTTTGCTCTTCACATCCAACACAAAAATGTGGAGACTTGGTAGCCAGAGGAATTGAACAGCCTTCTCTGTGTAGGCAGGTTGGGAAGTGTTTGACCCAATCTCCCTTGTAGGTTAAAATGTCCTTTAATTCTGGTGGGCTGTGTTGAGATGGGAATGAATAAACTCTCTCTTCATTTTAGCGTCCAGCTTGTGGAAGCTGTACAGGCTGGATGTTAAGTCTGTCCAAATTCCTTTCCTCTTTGGCAAGGTTATCCTACCTACAAAAATAAGAATTAAAATTAAGGTTTTGTTTGGCTTCTTACAAGTTCAGATCCTGCTCCACGTTTTCCAGGACACAGTTCCAACCCAAGTTTAGCACACAGGCTCCCCAAGAGCACCCGCAAAGTCACGGGAAGTCATCGAGTTATTGCAATACTAAGCGCATTATGCTTCCAAAGCATCACATAATCTTAACTAATAAAAAACCAACAGAATTTACTGTTTGTTCTTAAAGAAAAAATAAATAAGCAAAGAAGCAAAATTTAAATATTTATTGAAAAGGAAAATATTGTAGCCTTGTGCAGTTATTGGCAGGAGATGCTGTGCAAACAGAGCCCCGGCAGGCCGCTGCCTCGCACACCCCGGCGCTGGCCCGCGGCCCCGCACGGCCCGCACCGCGGCTGCGGCGCTCCCGGGGCAGCGCCGCCGGTTCCGGCCCATCTGCGAACCGGCTCGGAGCCCGCCCCGGCCGCGCCCTCCCCGGCGGGGCTCCAGGTGAGCCGGGCTGGCCGAGGGCAATGTCTGCTGCTTCTGGCATCTGATTCCCACCCCTGCTATCCCACGTGGCCGTGCATTAGTGATGGGCACTGCTGGCAGATGGCAAAGTTCGAGCCGGGCTAATTAAACATACCGAGCTAATAACCTTCCATTTTGGGACTGGTATAATTCATAATTTAATGTATTGCTGCTGAGACATTAACCTTTCAATGACTGGCACAGTGCCCACAGCAGCCTGAGTGCTGACCATCTTTCAGGAAAATGAGTATTATTGTTAAAACAGGTATAAATCATTCATGGTTTCA
Source organism: Onychostruthus taczanowskii (assembly GCF_017590055.1). Lineage (NCBI taxonomy): Eukaryota > Metazoa > Chordata > Aves > Passeriformes > Passeridae > Onychostruthus > Onychostruthus taczanowskii. Next base: position 13,849,588 of record NW_024499017.1, on the reverse strand, counting down.
GCTTTTGTGTCAAGCTGCACATGAAAATAAGTAGTAGGCTGGGTAATTTATTTACCTTTTGGTGGTTATTCTTATGATTTCATGATCATATTCTCTGATTCATAAACACTGGCCAATTGCCATTCTGTTTTCGTTTTACCATTTCAATATTGCAGTGGTTATTCTGATTTCCATCTTTTAACAAGTTCAAGACTGGTGCAGAGTTGCTTGATCCAGGCACAAACAAAATCTCGTTTCAAGGAGGAAAAACTTATTTTAAGCTAATTCCACAGTATTCAATGCAATTATTAAAGCTACCAACTTGTTACAATTTAGCATTTTGCTAAAAGAAGTGTTTCTTTGGAAACTGGTGCATAAACACACAGATTAAAAAACTTTTCAAAATTCTCCTTCAGAAGCAGCTGGGAGGAAGCTCACACATTACTAAAGAGTTTAGTAAAGATCATGTCCTATCTCTTCCAATCAAATGGTGAAGGAAAATGGCCAATGCTCAGTCAAAAGGGCAAACCAGCTCTGTCTTTGAAGGCACATTAAAGATGAGTCTAAAAAAAAATCCTAAGTGGATGCTGAAGAACTAATCCATTTGCAAAATTGCTATTTTTGAAGAAAGAAGTTAACTAAGAAATCACCAAGAAGCTATGTGTGAATGTCTGTCACATTTCATGCCTAGGATAATGCCAAGACCAGGACATTTTGGAGGCATAAGAGAACAAGAAGCAATGTCAGCATTGCTGATTTTAGGCTTCTCCTCAGGACTTTGTATGGTCACTCTCAGGACTATATGAACACTGCCAAAAGATAAAGCATTCAAACCTGTTCATGGGGACAACACTCAGACTCCTTGGAACAGGAATTATTTGAGAGGTTGAGGTTCCTCTGGGTACCTTCTCATACTGGAAACATACAATGTTACCCCCAAGAACATCTATTTTTTCTATTGATAATGATGCAGGAGACAACCTCTCTCTCCTACAAGTGATCATTTGCCTCTGTTAATCCATATCTGTGTCACCCGTGGCCCAGGGCTGAGCTGGTACACCCTCCCTTTGGGTTCTGAGATGTGTCATTGAACCAGATGCACCTGGATCAAAGCCTGCCAGCTCTTTTTTCCATGGACACTACAGTGTCCCTGCATTTCACTCCCTCTGCTGGCTCCAGTTGCACACCAAATGAAGGTTTTGAGACCTGACATTTCTTTAAGGCTGGGACATCTAAAATTCACCTGGATCTTCAGGTTCCAGGGCCTGCCCTGCCCTGCTGTCCTTACAGGCAGCTGGCAGGGATGCAACCCTTCCTCCTTCCAGACACAGCATCCTGGGCTTGGGACAGGACCATGGCATTGCCAGCACTCCCCGTGGTAAGGCTGAGTGGGGGAGTGTGTGTCCCCACTGCACGCTGGGTGCTCCCACCCCTGGCAGAGGGCAGGGCTCCAGCTCACCTGGCTGTACCTGCTGGGTGCTCCCACCCCTGGCAGAGGGCAGGGCCCCGGCTCACCTGGCTGTACCTGCTGGGTGCTCCCACCCCTTGTCTGCAGGTAGCTGCAGTCACTGCCCGTGCCTGCCGAGCCTCCCTCCTGCTGCTGCTGCCTGCTGGCTGGGCGGAGGGAACCCAGGGAACCAGAGCCCAGTCCTCCAACATCTTGTCCCCACTGCACGCTGGGTGCTCCCACCCCTGGCAGAGGGCAGGGCCCCAGCTCACCTGGCTGTACCTGCTGGGTGCTCCCACCCCTGGCAGAGGGCAGGGCCCCGGCTCACCTGGCTGTACCTGCTGGGTGCAGGAGCCCTGTGTCTGCAGGTAGCTGCAGTCACTGCCCGTGCCTGCCGAGCCTCCCTCCTGCTGCTGCTGCCTGCTGGCTGGGCGGAGGGAACCCAGGGAACCAGAGCCCAGTCCTCCAACATCTGGCACCTCAGGAAGGAAAATCAGCAAAGTAACCCTTTAGAGAACACCCTTCCTAAGGCTGAAGGAGCAGGGCTATCCCAGCTGTGGATGTGTGCTGGTGCTGGCACAGCTCCTTGGGAAGCCGAGGGCCCCTGGCCCTGGTGGGCTGGTGGAGCACAGGCCCTCTTGGCCAACGCTCCCCGACTCAGCCGTGCTACACAGATGGGCTCTTATGCAATTTTTTGCTTTCCAGTAGCCACGTGACTTTCTATGGCAAGAATTACTCAATGTGCAGTTCCTGTCTGAAGTGGCCTATCCAAAGTATTCAAAACAAGTTCTGAGCAAACCCGCATCTCGAGGGTTGGTGTTGCCTTTAGGCAGATATTGTTATTTCACAAGTGGGAAAACTGAGGTAATTTTTTTTTCTTTAAAGGGGGCAGATGCTGCACATGTACAGGCACTGAATACCCTTGGTGCTTGTCTAAAGCTGAGAAGAAGCATTGAAAATACCTAGATGTGATAGAGAGGCTGCAAATTTGGGCATGATTCCCCCTAAACCATTAGGCTTTTTGCCACACCCACATTTACTTGCTGTGGAAATGGACCTTGTACCTCATTGTTCAAATACTTTTCTGCAGTTATTCTGTATTTCAGGTTTTTGGTATTTCAGGTTTTTGGTATTTCCCCCTCGTTCGCATGCCAGGTGGCAAACCCCAAACTGGAGCAGAAGTCACTTCCTACACTGTGGTTATAAGAGAGTTAAAGTTCAGATTTCTAATTGCCCTCTCGAGGCCTTATTACTTGTTGATTAGGGTCTTTTGGGAACTGCATCAAACCTATAATAATAAACACTCATTTCACTGGAAGTTTGTAGCTGCCGTGGCAGCCCCGCAGCCCTTCTGTAATGGCACACGTACAAACCAACCAGGAAAGGCCTCTCTCATTCTTCAGAGGCTTTCCAGGCAGGACATGTCTGGGCCATGGGCATTCACCTGCCAGACTGGAGCTGGGGCTGCACGTGCCCCTCTGCCCTCTCCCAGCCCACCGAGCAGCGCCGTGAGCGATGAGGGCAGGAGCCTGGCGGGGAGCACATCTGTGCAGGGACAGCTGCTGGGGTTCCTTCAAAACACTGACTAGTTCCCTAAATGCTGGTAGATTTGGGGACAGCAGCAAGTAAGGAGAAGTAGGACAGCCAGCACACTGCTGGTGGCCAGTCAGTGTTCATAGCCCACCATCTCCTGTTCTGTTGTGGCATGTGACCAGAACAGATATCCTGAAGGTGCCATCCTGAAACCCCAGTGCTCTATGCTTCAGCAAAAGCCTCTGCTGTGTGAGGGTGCTGCTGGAGGAGGACGTTTGCTGTATGAGCTGGCACAATAAACCTCCCTCCTCCCACAGGTACCTCTGCCCAAGCAGCCCCCTGGAATCTGGGGGCTGATGCCCAGTGCCAGCCCAGGCCAGGGATGCTGCATCCTGCTGGACCGCACGGGGCACATGGGGACAGCCCCCAGATCCCCAGCTGGGACAGAAGAGGGTCCCCCCAGGAGCAGCAGTGGTGGGACAGCTGCAGATGCTCTGTGTCACATGCTCCTAATTGCAAAACCTCTGAGTTCCCCTAACTCGAGCAGTCCAAGGTGTCATTCCCAGACTAGGTGCTTTGGGAGTGCTTGTATGGCATTGATTTTACAGGCTGGATGTCCGAAGGGATGGGATGGGATGGGATGGGATGGGGAGCACAGTGGTCATGGATTGTCCCAGGCAGGAGGGAAGTTGCTGCAAGTGTGCTCTTGGCGAATCTCCAGAGAAGGGCAAGGGGTCTCCTTGAAACCCCCCCAGAATGAAGGAGCCCGAAGTAAAAGCAGGTGTTGGTCTGCAGTACCTGTCGGAGGGCGGATCGATGCGCGCAGGCAGCCACGCGTGAGCTGCTCCGCAGTGCCGCTATTGATCGCGCTAACGGCTGCCGATACAGCGCCGAGCGGGCTGACAGGCCGGGGAGAGGGAAGGAGGAAACAGCCTTCGCCGGTGGCAGACGCGCAGAAGAAAGCCGATAAAAAGTCAATTCCACTTAACTGAATGGCTGCTAACTAAATATTTTTGGGGCCAGAGCCTTCCCAGATAGCAGCTGGAATGTCTCTGCTCCAGAACTGAGACATCAAGTGAGCGTGGCGTCGACGGCTGAGATAAGAGACGCTGCGATGGCCAGCGGAGCAGGAGAACCTGATGAGCCAGCCCTGCCTGCCTGCCCTGCACAGCCACGCACCGCAGGAGGACAGAGACATCCAGAACTGCTTTTCCCAGGCCCAATACTGAGATTGTGGACAATGTTTCAGGCCAACTTTTAGTGGACTGGATCACTGCTTAAGGCACCGAATGTAAAGTAATCCTCCAGCAGTTTGATTAATAGTGTCATAGTCATAGCTCCAGTTCAGGTTCAACCTTTTTAACGTTTTATTATTTTACAGCGTAATAAATCAGGGCAGCAGGAAAAGACAGATGCAGGAATGTCCCTGTCTCCCGTCTGCTGGTGCAGACAATGGGTCACGGGATAACGGCTTGCAGGGCTGAGGCAGCTGACAGAAGATCTCCTGGAGAGGAGTCTGTAACAGAGCCAGCCACGCTCTGAGGAAGGAAGAGGCAGCTGGAAGCCAGTCAGCATGTCCTGTGGAGCTGGAGCACTGACCAAGGAAGGAGCAGGGCTCCCAGGGGAATAACTGGGATGAGATGTCTCCTTGCTGACTGCAAGAGGAAAGGCAGCTGTGCCACAGCACCAACTGTCCCTGGGCACAGTGGGATGCAGCCCTTCAGCCCTTTCTCACTGAGCAAAGGAGCCCCTCCTGCCCTTCCAGCACCAGCAGTGACCAAAGCAAGCCCACCACACTGGTCCTTACTGGGCCTGCTGGTGCAGGGATGGACACAGCTCAAGGACTGTCATGGGAGGCTGCAGCTGAGGGAAAGGAAAGCTGAGCCGTGTAGGGCCGGTGCACGCTGCACAGAGGAGAAAGCAGAAGCTTTGCAGCTCAGTTGGTGGACAACAATATAGATGATACACGTGAAAGAAAGAACGGAGATGTTTTAATGAGATCAAAAGAATAAGAGAAGTACATGTAGAGGTTCATCTCTGATGGAACTGATGGAGAGACTGTGGGAACATGAACCTAAACCACGCAGAGGAAGGGCCAGAGGTGGTGAACGAACTTGACTTGTTAGGAAGGAGGGATGGAGGAAGAACAAGGGATCTAAAGAGATAAAAAAGACAAATCAAATACGAAGAAAACTCCTAAGGTGTATTTTTATGGACTGAATTGTGTGTGTAGCAGCAAAAAGAAGTGGCTGTGGCAATCAAAGGAAGCAATGACAGAGCCTTGGAAAAGAGGTTTTGTCATTAGAATGGAGAGTGGAGAATGATCCAATCATTCAGAAATTGTGAAGGGTAAGGGAAAAACTGGGTCACAGTAAGAAAAACTTCATGGAAAAGTAACAAAAATCTAATAAATGTACTTTGCTTCTCATATCACCATGTTTGTTTTGTTCAATGCAAACCTCAGGACAGCACACAGAGATGCAAATAAATTCATGTGTAACATGATGAGAACAAGTGAGACTAATGCTTGAAATTTCTGCCCTGTATTTATAGGCTGCTGCTGATATTGCAGAGCAAAGCAAGTTGTATATTGAACAAACATTGCACTGTTTTCCATCTTCCTTTAACAGGAGTTAATTTTATTTTTAAATTTTAATTAGTTTCATGCAAGGGCCTGGCAGTCCCAAGGCAGAGGCACCACAACTTACAGGTTATTTGTCATCACAACTTCAGGACTGTGAAAAGAGGTATAAGTTACAACCCAGGGACCGGATGACTAAAACATTGTCAGCAGCTGGGCTCGGCACACAGCTACTTGTGTTTGCAGGGGCTGATGTTCAGGTGTTTATAGAACAAGGCTCTCAGTGCTGTCAGAGCCTGCCTGACACTGATACCCACGTTTGTTGTCACATAGGTGTTGCAGGCTGGACCACCCAGGGCATTGACACGGACAGACACACTGACATCCACAAACCCCACAGCAGTTATCTATGTGCTTTTAAAGAGAATGCTTTGAAACCTCGTATTTACTTATAGACTAATTTAAATAAAAGTTAACTGTGAGATTTAAGGCACTTTCTGACACTGAACCTTAACTACACGGCGAAGGCATTGGCACAGCTAGAAAGCTCCTTCAGCCCACGTGTACCATTGCTGGACAGTCAGGGGGTTAAGGGAAGACATCAGTTTAATATTCCAGGATCTTTTCTGCTAAATTCTGTGCAAATCCAAACTAAGCTTTAAGACTGAAAGACTTGAAGACTGAAATCCAGCCTGTTTCACTCTGCTTTCCTACCAGGCTACCTCCCTGCATTCTGTTATACTGGCATGTTTTAAAGCTGACATGGTACAGGAAAAACTAATGAAATCTATTAGACTTCCAGTACAAAAGAGAAGAGATTTCGAAGAAATACTGCACAAAAAAGGGCAGATTAAAAAAATTGAAGCAGCAGAGAACAGCAACTATGTGCCACAAAAAGATAAACACAAAAAGCTCTGCTCTCTTATAAGACACCCACAGTCTCCATCTGTCATCCCAACCCTTCCTCTCCCAACTGTTCTTAAATTAAATGAATGCTTCTAATGGGCAATTTTCTCATGAAAGCATATGAGAATTCATCCAAAGACAAATTAAAACAATGCTGTGGAATCAAGCAATTCACCTCTCTCACAGGCTGCCTGCCTTCAGTGGTTGCATTTACAATAGAAAAAAAAAAAAAAAAAACAAACCAACAAAACACCCAAATAAAGAAAAATTGGCAAAAGAACAAACCTGGCACTGACCATAGCCAACGCAAGCACAGGTCGCTCTCTGCAATCGTTCTCACAGTCCTACAGCTGAGACTAAAGGTTATTTTCCTCCGTATAAGAGACTCCTGTACACATCAGATTTACTGGTTTTGTCCTTTGTGGGAGCTGCAGTCTAAACACCTCCCAAGGGATCAGCAGTGTTTAAACTATATATTATCTTTTTCTTCATGTAAATAAGCCTAGCTTGGGCTACTGTGTCTGAAGTGGCTTTAAAATGTATTTTCCTACTCATCACATACCGTTTGAGTTGCTTTTAGCATCCTACACAGCATCACATCCATGCTGGACATGAATAACGTGTTCAGATTTTCCATTCTCACTTTGGTTTCTGGTCACCTGAATTTTGAGTTTACTGCTTAGTAACAGAATTCTTCTGTATTTGGGTTGAATGCATTTAATTTCTGTCACTTGAAGACTCAATGGACATATTAGCAAAATTGCAATGAAATGTTTCTGTTAAACTTGGGTCTGAAGGAGAACACTTGGAAAGGAACCAGATGTTAAATTCAGGCCCCATCAGCTGTCAGTGCTTCCTTCATAACAGGTCTTGGCTGCCTCTGTATTTCGCTGCTTGCTCTTTGCATTCACCCCAGGCAGTCTGATACCAAATGGTTTTGGTATTTTCGTTTTCTTAGCTAAGAGTCCCACTAAATTTAGATCTAGCAGCAGAAAGGAACTAAAAGGAGACGGGCCACCCCTGGGGCCCCAAAGAAGTTGCTGGTGCCAGAACAGGCGGGGGCTGGAAGCACCTGGGACAGGGGATGTGCGTTTGGGCGCTGCTCTCCACGGCTGTGGTGTCCATGGCTGATGGTGCAAGCAGGTCCTGGGCAGGGCCGTGCTCAGGAGTGCCCGTGCTGCCACGACAGGGACGCTGCAATGCTGCCCGGGCAAGCCAGGGCCTCCGTCATCGGCCCCCTCTGGCCCAGGCTCTGCAGAGCCTTCGTTCCTCTCTCTGGGCCTCGGCCCCACATCACAGTGCGCACACTGCCGGTCTCCTTGGATTTCCTTCTCTGTTTGCTCTAATCTTTTGTGCTCCCTCCCTGCTCTCTCACCATCTTTGCATGATTCCTGCCCTCACCCTCTTCATTACCAAAGTCACTGGGCCTGCTGGGGCTCGCAGCAGAAGGTAGCTGACCCTCCCCAGACCCCCCGCTCTCTGTGACTCCTGCATGTGCTCTTTCACAGTTTCTCTTACTGAAGTCCCTCACTGTTGTACTTAACCACCGTGAGTGACAGAAATCCAATGCTGACCACTTCATTATGTACCGACCTTGTCCCCTGGCCTCCTGCCCCTCCATCTCTCTTGGGCAGTTTGCCCTGTGTCGTGAGTCCTTGTTAAAGGTCAGGACCCCAAACCATCAGCACTGGTCGTGTTGTTTTACTGTATCACCAGAGAAATCAGGGCTGTCGGATCTCATTAGAGCCCTATTTACGGGTGGAGCGCCGCTCCTGGTGCGGGATGAGCCGCTACCTTTGAAACACAATCTTCCCCAGATCAAACCAGCAGCACACAGGGATTATATTCCAGCAGTCAATCTCTCATAATCGCTCCCACCCTTATTGGCATGGCTGCTGCAGGCCCTGCATGAGAAAGGAAATCCTCTTAAACAAATACTCTCTGCAGGAGTAAGACTCTGGTTCCCGATGGAGGGGCACAGGCCGTGGCCGCAGGGAGGGCAGGGCAGGTGGCCTGGAGCAGCCAGGTGAGCAAGCTCCAAGTGCTGCCTGGCTCTTCAGGGCAGCAGAGCAGAGCAGAGCAGCCAGGGCTGATGGAGAAGCGTGAGCTGATCCCCTCCACGTGCCCCAAAGCAGCCGGGAGCTGTCACCGCCGCCGGAGCGGGCAAGTGACGCCGCTTCCCGCGTGTGACACCGCAAACCGGGCAGCACTGGAAGGTTAATTATTCACAGCCTTAGAAAAACTCCTTTAAACTGTACCTCTTATCAGCTTCTTCTCTGACATGAGTATTAAAACAGAGAGACCCTTTCCCTCTCGGATCACACCACAGTTTCCAGTCACAGCCATGACAGTGCACTGAGGGATCTCCAGAGGATGGTGTCAGGTGGCTTGGGTGGTAAATAACATCGTGCTCCACATGTGAACTGAGCTTTTAAAAGAAAGTTTCAGTGTGGCTGTTTCAGCGTGGCTGTGTGCTGAATTGATAATTTCCCCAGTGCACAATGCAGAAAACGATGCAAACCCATTACATGAATTCTGAAGACAAAGAGAAAATCTCAGCTGCCTAAATGAGAATAAATCAAAAAGTAAACACAGAGGCTAACAAGAACCATAGGAATAACCTTGAGAACCAAATCCCATCTAGGACAAATCCCTGTACAACATGGCAGGAGAGGAGGCAGCATGTTAAGCTCTCAAAATACAGATATTTCACTTAAATGAGAGTTTTGTAACAATTGCCTTTTGGGCCACGTGAGCTCCAAGCTGTGCACTACAGGGTGACACCTCATGATTTTTCTAGAAGCATTTACAGTATTTCAGCATTCCTTGCCTCAAAAATTCCACCTTATCAGACGATGATGTTCCTCCTCCTCAGGATAAGCCGAGCTGATGTGCAGGGAGGTGCTGCTAAAGCCAGCAGCCCGTGGATGGAAAGGGAGCAACTGTGTGAGGGAAGAGGGGGTAAAGGAACCATAAGGGTGACCAAGCCTGCAGGCAAGGTTTGGATCAGTTTTTGTACCACCTTCTTGGGGGTTTTGTTATTAAATTTAATGCCTAGAAAGAGGATGAAGTTAGATGTTGTACAGTGAGAGGATTATCTTTGTATGGCAGACTGGGAAAGGCACGGCTCACATGCAGTTCCACAGCAGAATTTTGAAAAATCCTTCTTCAAAAAAACTATAAAAAGACGAAAAACTATGAAATCCTCAACTAGATGGAAAAAAGAGATCTTAGCAAGCCTAACAGACAGCCCTAAAACCAAAGCATGTAGACTTGATATAACTTATTAGAGTGGCAGGAGAAGGCAGTATCTGCACAGGAACAGCAAAGTTATACAAGAGGAGGATTTACCAGGAGCTCAAAAACCTAAGAATATGGTCCAGATTGAAGGGCACTCGACACCTGCTTTGCCCAGTTCCGAGCCAGGCAGGTGCAGCTGCATTTTTAAGAGAGTGTGTTAAAGAGGACTCTGACACACACGAGAGGTGAGGTAGGGAAGAGCCTTAACCAAAATCAGCGACATTTTACTCCAGATTCTCAGGCAACTGGGAATGAGAGGATAAGGTTACCACACGTGTTGAAAAGCCAGATCTGCTTTCTTCTAGGTCACTAATTCTGATATTTTTGCATCCATTTGGGTCAGCAGGGTCATAAAATATGACCTTTCCATTTTGTAAAGTTTCTTCTAAATCATTCTCTAAGAGCTCCTTTAATGTTCTTACCCAGAGCAGTGGGGCTGGCTCAGCTGGGCTCCTTTTCCCTTCCATGCACAGTTACAGACATTTACTGCAAGAGCCTGTGATGTGCAGTAGGGGAAGAAGAGCTAAATTAGGCTAACGCGTTTTTTAATTTAATACAATTTTTGCTAATACTGAAAATAGACATATATGTGACATTGTTTAACATTTGAGTATTTGCTTAATTAGCAGTTCCCTATGAGAACAAGTCACTCTTGGTGAGGTGAATGGTTCCCAGGGGGCTCCAGAAGAGGTCTCTGCCCTATGTGGGTGGTTCCCAAAGCTCTTTCTCTGTGTGGCAGCACTCAATTTGCTGCTTGGCTTCAGCACTGGAACTATCTGTCAAGTCCAAAGCAGAAACAGAGTTTGAAAGGCAAACATGATCTGTGATCAATATCCTAACAAATCCAATGGAAGCCCCAGCTCCCAAAGGGTTAATCCAGAGAAGAAAAGGCATCCGCATGTTTAGTGAGCTAATGTGTTTATTGACTGGGAGGCCTTTAAGTCTTCAACAGGGAAAAGCTCCGATAAGTGACTGGAAGTTCGAGTCAGACAACCTGGTTTGGGTGGAACTCGGGTGCAACAGGGTTACCTTTTCCAGCTGATTGCCTTTTTTGACTGCCGGGGGGTCATCCCTGACGTGTCCCTTGGCAGGGGGTCCGCACCTGCCCGGAGTGAAGCCCACTGTGGGACAGGGATGTTCCCACAACAGGGAGTGTCCAGGCTGGCTGGTGTGGACACCACACAGGCACCTTGTCCCAGAGAAAAGTGACAGGCCAGCATCCCTCCAGCGTCTGCAGTGCTGTTCAGCATGTTTGAGCCTGGACCTGGAGTGTGCTGTAATCCTCCGCCAAAATCCTGCACCCAGCTCCCGGATGGACACTCCTGATTTCCACTGGGGCATTCCAAAATGTGACACAACTCCCTGCTGAGACCCCGATCAGGGCTTTCCTTCCCACCCTGCAGCTGACTCCTTGCCTCCACAGCACCCAGAGCTGGCCATCGGGGAGCTGCCGGGCGGGCAGCGCTGCCCAGCCCCGTGCTGGGAACTGCACTGGCGCTCCTTGACCCCTCGTGTCCCCCCAGGGCCAGGGTCAGGGGCCGGTGTCTGCCTAACAGTGTGAGCCAATACTGTCCTCAAATTGCTGGAAGGAAGAGACAATGCTCCCCTCCCGCTGCCAGCCGTACCCCAGGGCTGGGGCTATTTGCATTATGGGAAAACTGACAGCCCAGGAGGTGATGGAAGTGGCTGAGGGCAGCTGGAGAGCTGGCTTGAGGGCCCCAGGGAGCTGGGCTTTCCCCAGGGATGAATGCCCCAGGATGAATCCCCAGTCTGCTGGCTCAGCCCCCTGCAGCAGCCAGGTGCTGTTGGCTGGGACCTGAGCAGAAACCCCTGGTGACCCCACGATGGCTGTTCAGGTGCCGTGGTGGAGACTACAAAGGTGTAACGAGAGGATATTCCTTATGGATTTCTGTTGAATTGGAGAAAGGTGGTAACCAAACCATATACATCCCATTTCCGCATTAGTTAAGAGACTGTAAGAAGATAAATTAAATTAAAGGTCCATCTAGTCAGTGTCCTGTCATCAACAGGGACCAGCAACAGTCCTGCAGGCAGGAGTACGGAATTAGTGAGCAGACAGTGCTGCTATCACCAACAACTTCAAATTAAAGAACTTTTTCAACTACAAGGATGTCCCACTTTTCAGCAGTCCTCAGTGGATGTTTCTCCAGGAAGCTGTCAGTTGTTCCTGCACACCGAGATCATCAAGAGATGCTAGTGTCCCAAGTTTCTACTCAGGAAACAAATAAATGCCCTGGAATACTGTTCCCTCTAGGTCTGGCAATCTGGTTGGGGGTATCTGAAGAGGTGGGTGAGGAGCAGGAGCACCACGGCCTCAGAGGGGAGAAGGGGCCAAATGAACTCTGGCACTGCTCCCAATGAAAGTCCTGAATTGGAAACTAGAAATTCAGGCTGGGTGCTGCCCAGCACACGGCACAGATCCCACAGATCCCACAGGAATATTCTCCTCTCAGAGTCCCAGCCTGGGGCGGGTGCAGGCACAGCCTGAGCAGTGAGATCTGCAGCACAGACCGAGCCTGGCCACTGAGCCGAGCTTTGGGCCGTGGCTCCAGAACCTTCCTGGGTCGGGACTGTCATTGCCCGGGCCATCGAGAGAAGCTCTCGGCCTTCTCCTCATCTGCATTTGCATACTCAAGGATCGCCCATGTCTGGCTGTCAGAGATGGTGACAGTTGGGGGGGGTTTTTAGCTTTATCAAGGGGGATTATTTTTAACCCAAATTATTTTGCATTGTAAATGTTTAAATCCACATCAAATCCAGATTAATGCATAAAATAGTCCAAGAGGGTATTTACTGGGGGAAAAAAAATAACAATAAACCAAATTATTATGGCAAGCTTCCATCTGAAATGTTTTAAAAAGGGGAAAGTCTGAAATTTTGGCTAAAATATCACTTCAGGGAGAAGATTGAAATAAACCTCTCCGCAAAACGGCACAAGTTTACATACAAACTGGAACCCTCGGTACTTTTTCACAACATGACTGGAATTAATAATGCAGATAAATCCTAAATAAATCAGGATTAGTGTTAACTACGTCTTGAGGTTTAATACGCTGTAGGAAAATGAAAGGGGGCCGGCGGGGGAGGAAGGAGCTTTGCCTTGGAGCCTGCGGAGCGGAGCCCCGGCCCGCCGAGCCGGGCAGCCCGAGCGGGCCGATCCGCTCCGGGCCGCGCTCAGGGCTGCCCCGGGCTGCCCCGGGCTGCCGAGCTCAGCGCCCGGACGCGCTCCTGCCCAGGGGGAGGGGTGTCGCGGAGTTTTGGACAGCCCGGCTGTTTGGATCTGGTTTCAGGAGGTCAGCCGGATTGCGGTATTTTAGCGTCTTATCAGCAAAAAGATTAAATTTCCCTTCGTGGTTAAAGAGCTCAGCTCCACTCTGAAGGAAAATATAAATAAAACTGCCAACACAATCGCCCGAGAAAAACGTGTGGCAGCGCGTCGGGGCTGGGGAGCAGCTTTCCCGAGTCCAGGTGTCCCCAGCCGTGTCCCCAGCCTGTCCCCGCCGCTCCCGGGGCTTGCCCGGCCAGCACGGACCGTCTCGTCCCATCCTCTCTGCTGCCCGCGCCGCACGGAGCCGGGCTGATGAACCTCGCGCTCTCCGATACAAAAGAAGAGGATTAAAATATTTGCATTTGTTTTCAGAACCCCAGAGGAGTACAGAAATGCTTCTTGTGTTCACTTTGTTACCTGGAATTCACTGTCTCTCTGTTCTGGTTCTGTCCTTGCACCCCCGTGTGAGGACAGCAGCTCAGGGCTGCCCTGCCTCTCCCAGGTGTGGGACTGGGCTGGAAACTCTGAAATTTGCAGCATTCTAAGAAATCTCATCTCCCATCTGTTTCCTGTTCCTCTTTCAGCACTTCCCCCGTGCTCACACCAGCTCTGGGGCTCAGACGAGCTGAGGGCCGGGTTCTCACCCGCCTTGTGCCACAGCTCATCACCAACACCTGTGCCAACGGCAACAACTCCAACACAACTGCAGTCCCGCAGCACGCTTCTGCCATCTCGGGTCCCTTTCCCCGTGTGTGCATGTCACAAACCTGAACACAATCCCACCTCCTTGCCTAAAGCAGCCAGTTTGCTAGACTTTAATGATAACCTGTTGTTTTTATGTGGAATATTTACCTATGATTAAACATTGACCGCTAAGCAAACAGAGGAGGTTTTCAATAATTTTTCAATATTTAGGAGCTGGAAATGACCCTGTTTTATATCACACAAAGCAAAGTGTCAGCAGTCAGTGCTGGAGCTGATATTAGTGGTTGGGGTTCTGAAACAACAGCTCCTGTGAGCCTGTGTCTCTGGTCTCTACAAGAACAGCCCTGTAGGTCTGTGTCCTGGGCGAGAGATCTGAAATGATCCTGGTGACACCCCCTGGCATGTCCCCTGCATGAGTCAGCACATTCTCCCCAGTGCCATTTATAAACTTCAAAAATAGAAAATAAACCCCAAGTCTCCCTTTTCATTAAGGGAACTTGAGCATAGGTCTGAGGGAATAAAGATGAGATGCACAAGTGTAAGAAGTGCTGAGATACTCAGATTGCTCCAACCCTCACAGAGATGACACCGACATCACACAGGAAATCAGAGCATGGTGCCACCCACGGGTTCTGCTCTCCCAGGAACAGCCACGAGCCACCCACAAACTCCAGGGGACCTTCAGGTCGGTTCAGATGGCCCAGACCCAAAGGATGCTGTCCAGCAGCTGCAGCACCTTCCTGGGCCCAAGGCAGGACAAGCCCTGGGCCGGGCTCCCAGGGGCTCAGCTGCCCATCAGTGGGGACACGTGGTACCAACTGTGTAATGCTGAGTTCAGTTCCTGAACAGTGAGTCCAGTTCCACACTGTACCCACCCATCCATGCAGCCAAAATCCCTTCCTTGGGCTGGCATCAACACTTCAGCCAACACCCACAGGCACGGGGCTGTGTTAGAGCAACAAACCAAGTCCCTCCTTGTCCAGTTCCAACAAAGCACCTGTCAGAGCAGTGGCACCTGGGGCAGGGCCCTGGCCCTGCTGGCTCTGAGCCAGGCACGTGGGCCCCATCCACCCCCTGCCCTGTGCCCTCCGAGCTGCCCTGTCCAGCCTGGGCCACCAGCCTCGGGTTCAGCTGCCACCAGCAAATCCTCCCCAGAGGCTCAGGAACGTTTCCCCAGCCTGCCTCTGCCAGCTGCAGGGAAGTGTTCGTGGAGGTTTGACCAGGATTCTCAATGTAAATGTTCAGAAACCAATGGGTATTGATACAGCACAGGAGCTGGTTTTATACTGTCGTGTTTAAATGTTTGGGTTTTGCTTTCAGCCATTTCCAGTAGGAGAAAAAGGAAAAAAAGTCCCAAAGGGAGAGGGTGGAAGGTCACTGAGAAATGGACGTGACTTGTGCTGTGTCCACTGCCATAATGGGACTGTGCAGCACTGGCCCCTCATCCTACTGAGCAAATCCTGAGTGGATTAAATGCACAAAGAGACAAGAGACAAGACTGGTTACGTTCCTTAAAAAACCCACATAGTGCTATTCCCATGTGTTTGAAAGGAGTAAATCTCCCAACCCTAAAGACACCTGTGTGGAACAGAACAAATAACCTGAAAACTCCCTGTGAAAACCAGCCAAGATCTAAGGACGACTCATTTGGTGCCCCAAAAGCTGCAAATTTCTCTTCACAAGGAAGTTTATACATCTCTTCTAAAAGAGGATATGAAAGCAGCTATAAAAAACAGGAATCAAAGTACAACAAATTAAACAAGGAAACATCTGTGACGATCAGTATGAGCCAAAGCTGATGGGTGTGAACAACTTATAAGAAGAGCCAGCTGTGTCAAGCACTACCCACAGAACCCTCACAAACAATAAACCTGAGTTCTGAAGTTCACCTTTGATACAATAAATTCAAATAATTGATTATTGTGTGCAATAATTAACTGTTACTAAACAAAGAAGGGAAAATGTCAATAACTGCGGAGTAAAACATTTCTGGTGCACATTTGTAATGAAAGTGGCTGATGTAAATATATAATCAAGGTCATGTAACAGTAAAGGTGTAGGTTAAGTAGCATCTGTTAAATATAAAGATTTTTAAATCACCAACTCTGAACACTTGTATCTAATAATTTTAAATGACTAGTTTGGAAACTCTTCAAAAGCTTCTGGCTAATCCTTAATATGTCTTTGAGAAATGGGAAAGTCTCTGCAGAGCTTGGGAGGAATTTTGGTTGCAGGTCTTTTAGAAGTCTTTTAGTACTCAGGAGTAAGCTGAGTGTGCACTAGAAGGTAACGCTGGCCATGTGCCAGCAGAGATGAAGGATGGAGACACGCTTCACAGTGATGGTATTGCACTGGAAGTGACTACTGCTTTTCATTTTCTCAGCAACTTTCATTGTGGACTCTCAGATCACCAAATCTCAGTTATGGCAATGTTGCAAACGTGTGACAAGCCCCAGTTTCCCAAAGCAAAGCTATGAGAAAAGCTTCCAGCCCTCCATTCAGAACTGGAAAACCAAACACTTCATGGGATGCACTTTGTCTATGATATGCTAAGCAAGTGGAGGTCTGACAGAAAATGTCCAGGAAGGCCAGGCAAAGTGGAGTGACTCACTGGGATGTGACCACCACTGAGAGCTGGAGCCCTGGCAGGAGCCTTGCAAGGGGCTCATCCACCTGGTGATGCCCTTTTGGTGCATGGCCAAGAGCCTCTTCACCTGTCCCAAATGAAGGACTGCAGAGCTCCCCTGCAGGTGGCCAGTTCCACCTGGGTCCTGAGGCACAGCAGGTTCAGCCACCAGGTAACACCAACTCCCTGAAAATGCAGTCCCTTTGCAGCAGATAATGCTGGACACACAAAATTCTGAATAGCTCTGGTCTGCTGACCAAAAGGTCAGTTTCTAAACAGAGATACAAGATGTTACATCAGATGGCAGAATTCAGGAACTGAAATGACAGCAAAGCTGCAGACATACAGAGAATTGGGGGGAAAAAAAAAGCATCCAATAAATTCATATACAAATAACAACTGACTCCACAGCCACCTTTCATAGGAGAGGAGGGACATGTAAAGGAACATGGAAAATTTGTATTCCTATGGCATTTGCAATGCAGGATTTATTTGAAATTATCCTTTCCTGTGCACACTGATCATGAGGATGTGATCTTCCTCTTCCTCATCTACTTACCTCTGTGTTTTTTCTATCATCAGTTTTATTTGGCCATATACTAGACAATTTTATTTATGGAATAAATGTCAAATTCTCTCATGAGTTAGTGGCAAGCGCCATGACAACCATGTGCTGGTGTAGATGCTATTGACATTAGAGTAGGATGTAGTAGTAGTAATCATAATAATAATAATGATGATGATGTCAAGGCCCTGAAGTGAGGTCTCTATCGTTGCAAACCATAACTTACACATGCACGCCAATGTTACACCACTGCAAAGCACAGTGTTCATCCTGAGGTTGGACAACTAAAACCAATCACGTGGTCAGTACCAGGAAAAAAAATCACAAGCAATCTATTATTATACAATATATCCCTAACATATCTCTGTATGCAGACATGTATATATCCTTGCTTTCATAGGGAGTGCATGGAGAAAGCCAGGGCAACGCTTGGTGTTCCCTTCTTCCAAAGTGGTTAAACCAGTGCTGATGTTCTTGGTACTGGTTGTTTAATCTGAGCAATTTTAATAAAAGAAACACCACCAAATAAAATAAAGAGTAAAGAATCCTTTCCCTCCGTCTCACATCATGTGGCTGCATCCTCCATATGGCCAGAAGGAAAAGCCATCTCCCATTTGCCCACCAAACCACATATTTAATCCATGTGCTTATGTCAAACTTAATTACAGCACATTTGGCATAAAATAACAATCCACATCCTTGGAGAGGGGAACTTAAGTAGTTAATATGTGTGATTGAATGAAAGTGCTTTGCTGAATGTTTATGAGAAACCCAAGACAGCCAAATGTGGTGATAGTTTAACCATTTAAACGCCAGCTCCCCGCCCTGCCCTGGAGCCCCTGGTGCCCGTGTGGCACCTGCCCAGCTGCCCCACGCCAGGAGAAGTGCCCTGCACACACACCTGGCCAAGCCTCGCCCAGCAAACTCACCGGCCCCTAATAACCCACGTGTTGCTCTGAGAGACAATTTTCCTGCCGATCTTCCTGCCCTTTTCTCTCATTATGTGCATTAAAAAGATCTTGGTGCTTCTTTCTTATTGTCACGCCAGTTTGTACAACTCACAGGTCTCCAATATGACAATTTCCTCTCTCTGTACCCTCCAGGACCTCTCAGAGCAGCCCTAAAACCTGGTGAGTGGTTCTGGATTTGTGCTCATTCAGGGATTTACTGTGGAAATAAGGACAGAATAAAGAAGGACAGAACGCAGAGGTGCTGCAGGTCCCACAGGGGAATCAGTTGGTGTGGCTGTCCAGGAAAGCTGGCCTTGGGAGCCCTCCGAGACAGAGCCAGAGAATTCCTGGCCCTCGGACTGTGAGACACTCTGAGCCTCGGGAATGCTGCTCATGGGGACCCGTGGGGCGCAGGACAAGGTGCCTGCTGGCTCCAGCTGACTGCCTGGCCCAAGGTGCTGGGAGATGGAGCCCATGGAGACTCAGAGCACGCTTCAGGAGCACTGGGCAGGTCGGGGGGGATCAGAGACTGCCCGGGAAACACGCTGTGCAGTAAGGGGCGGAGGCAGGTCCTGCTGGGGTGTGCGCTCAGGGGTGACACACAAACAGATCTTCAATGAAATCAGTCCAAAAGTGGTGCAGGGGCCCAGAGAGGCTGCTGAGGTTTTAATGCCCGACTGGAGAGGGCCCTCAGCAGCTTGATTGCTGCTGGCCTTGCTTTCAGTGGGGGTTTGGACAAGGTGACCTCCAAAGGTCCCTTCCCACTCAAATTACACCCCAATAACCAGGAAGGACAGAAACAGGGGGTCACTGCAGTCAGCGCCCGAGATCACAGAGCGCGAGTAAAGTTCCCGTGCGAGAAGCGGTGTCTGTGGATAGAGCAGGGGAAGAATGAAAAGTGTTCAGCAGTGACCTTGCTACAAGGAGCAGGAACAAAGAGGAAACAGCTGAATGTGGTGCGGGGGTGATGAGCCCTGGTAATGGCCTGCTCCTGCTCCCAGACAATGCGCATGGAAAATCTCCCATTAACTTCGGTGACACAGCACCAGGCTCTAAAAGAGCAGGCACTAAAGTGGATGACAGTGTCAGAAAAGAGAGGAGGAAAGAAGGAAAATTTAAGTTTCACTTTCATCATGCTGAGGATGAGTTCACTGCTGAAATTCTGCTGTTCCCTCTTTCAAAAATGAACATAAATATTTTGCACCAAACTCAGAGGAGTGGCTGGAATGAACTGACTCGCTGTCTTTAAAATGATGGCATGGCCTTCTTCTTGCCAGAGATTAATTCTTGATGATTTATCAGTGTGAGTCCTTCACCCTGCCCTGGATATAAAAACAGCTGTAATAGCCTAAAAATCATCACATTGCATGCAAAATCCTACAGATGTGCCTCTGCTAGCACAAAATAAAGTCGTTTTGAGCACTGACTGAGAATATTTTATATGTAGAAGATACATACACAGAGAAGAAACAGGTAATGGAGCCTTTGATAAATATATGTATATAATACAACCGTGGATTCCTGTGTCTAGAAAAAAGCACATGTTGAAGAAACTGCAGTTTCTAAAAATCTGTGCTTTTAGTCAGGGTGGCCAAAATACTGCCCAGATATGTATACAACCGTGTATTCCTGTGTCTAGAAAAAAAGCACATGTTGAAGAAACTGCAGTTTCTAAAAATCTGTGCTTTTAGTCAGGGTGGCCAAAATACTGCCCAGACTAATATATAAATTGTATTTTCTCATATGGGAAGGTTATGGGAAGAAATTAGTGAGATTCATCAAACACCTTTGCGGCAGAGCTGCTCTGTAGCCTGGAGCTGCTGCTCACTGCTGACACTTGTCTGTTTGCTGTGGCATTTTGGGTGGTTTGCACCTCATGAAGAAGCAGTGGACTTTTGTTTGGATCCAGGGGACAGAGTCCCTCATGCCAACACAAACCAAATATCCACGAGCTGGGATCCAGCAGCGCCTGAGCCCCAGCGCCGCCCCACGCTGCCGAACCAGCAGCGCTCCGAGGCACGGGATCCAGGCGCGACCCAAACTCGCCCCCACGTGTGGTCCCCATCCCACAGAAGGCAGTGGCTGCCCTGGGCCCTGCAGAACGTGTCTTCTGTCCGTATCCACCGCGGTTATTGATTGCAGAGAGCACACGAGCCGTCCCGGCAGCACCCAGCCCGCTCAGCGCCGTCCCGGCGTCTGCCAAGCGCGGTGCCCTCTGCCCCTGGGGCTGGACTGAGTTCCCCTTCCCACGTCTGCTCCACAGCCCTGTCTGCTCGGAGGGACCCAGGATTCCAGGCAGAGCTTTCCCATGCCATCGTCCCTCAGAATAGCTCTGCTCCCTGTATTTTTAGCAAGGCTCAAATGGGCCAATATGTTTGATTTTCCACTGTTTCCACCCAGCTCGACTCCTGTCCGTGGCAGTCTCCCTGTGTCTCTAGCAGCGTGTCTGGCCAGTGGTGCAGGGCCAGGAGGAGCTGGGAGATGGTAGCTCGGGCAGCAAGAGCTGCTTTGCATACTTGGAGTTGTACAAAGCTGATTTTCTGAGAGAGAGAGAAAGACGGAGAAAGGGGTTTCTGTAAGTAGCGGAGACAATGAGAACAAGGCAGGCACTATGCCAAGCACGGGAGGACTGCCAAAACACATATCATTAGCTTGGGCCAGCTATAAGCAAGGAAATGAGAAACATATGTTGGAGAGCAAGGTTAGGAGCGAGGGACTATGGGTCAGTGACAGTCGTCCGAAAACTTTTCCCTTGTTCTTCAGCTGTGGCCCGCCGGTGTCAGATGTCACTCTGACAGCCTTCATTTCTCATGACGGCCAGGCTTATTTTGGCCTGCTTGTTTTTTGTTGTGCTTTTTTCTTTCCCTCCCCTAATGGGAGTTATTGAGAGGAAGAAGAGAACAGACAAGAAATACTTTGCCATTTTTTTTCCCACAGTTATGGGAAAATAACCTTGTTTTCTGTGATGTTCTGTGAAATCCTCACCCTTTATAAAATAACGGTGTCTTAGGACTGGGATTCTGCCTAGCCTTGGTGAAAAGAAAAGGGTGGGTAGTGTATTCTTAAGCAGTTCTTGATGTTCTTTCTTAAATATAATTAGATGCACCTCATTACCTCAAACTAAAGGCCTTTTGTACTTCTTCAGGGCTGTGCTTCCTGAAAGCCAAAGCATGCCACGGCTTGCAGCATCCACTCTTATTTTATAACATTAAGTGTATTTTTAACATTTTTACCCTTTATCCGGGCTGTTTGCAGATTATTTCATTTTTCCACACAGGCTACACCCAGATGATATGTTCCTCACTGACATTTAAGGAAGAGTTTGAAGTTCCTGTTCCCTGTCCCAGCATCATTATGTCTGTTTTCCCTTTGATGGAGCTTACACTAGAGAGTGTCTCAAAGAGCACTGCTGCTTCCCTCTCTAGGCTAAAATATTCCCAGATAGAGAAGATCCTAACAGGAATCTTACAGACCATCCCAAGAGACTTCTGTTTGGCCCCTGTTCCAGCAGACTGACCCCGATGGGTCCCTCTGCTCTACCAGTGCCATGCTGGGGCTGGGCACCTTGTAAACCTCAGGGGGCCTTGGGCTGGAAATGAACAGGAGGTTCATTTGCTTTGGGGCTTGGAATTGTGTACAGAGCAGAAAGAAAGTCAAGGAAGCAAGGAGAAATTCATCCAGCAAAAGCCAAATGCCATTGCTCATGGATGACCCTTGCCCTGATGGGAGATGTAGGATCACAGGTGGGCACGATAGGGTTGAGTCCCCACTGCACAATGGCATCTTTTATGCCTAAAAGTTTGCAAGAAATAATTTAACTCTAGTGTCTTTAATTGCTCTGCTCTGGGAGCCAGGCAGTCCTGGCAAAGTCGCTGAGGGAAGCAGGTGAGGTCCAAGATGAGGTTTGAAAGGAAAAGGGAGATGAAGCAAAGGTCGGCAGGGACTCACGGCAGGCACAGACCGAGGTGGACGAGCAGTGCTGGGACAGGCCCAGGCTGGGGATGCACTGACTCTTGCTCCAGCCTGGGCCATGGGGCCACAGACCTGTTTCCAAGCACTTTACCTCCCCAGCTTTGAGGGAGGGCTGGCACAGCACACAGCCACTGGCACTTGTTTTCTCTCAGGCAGTAAGTTAAAATGCTTGGAAATAAAATTTCTCCTTGCCTGTTTCTGGAACCTGGGCTGGGCAGCAGCAACAGCAGCAATCCTTACAGAGTCCTTCCTGCCCATCTCTGCTCTGAAACACACCTGCAGCAGAACGCTGAAGAATTTGCTGTATTAACATACTCTGTAAATTTGATATCTTTAATTTTTAATACACCATTAAAAAGACTTGCTGGCAAATTTATATTTTTTTTATAACTAAAGGGAGGAAGCCATGCTGGCTGTCACCCTTTCAAACACCTCTGCTTTTCACATGGCTTTGACTTGTAATACAAGATGATCCAAGATGAAATATAAGGTTTAAACCAAAACTGATAACACAGGGTGCCCAACCACCTTCACCAGCACAGACCCTGGTCACTCCCAGTCATCATGGCCCAGAAGAAATCACTCATTTATAATTACATGCAATGTTCGAGGGACCTAAAAGCATTACAGACCATAATTGTGATAGCCAAGATTATTGGGAAGACGTGTCCTCGTGTGGCTGTGGGCATCCAGACATGACTTGATGGCCCCTGTGTTCTGCAGAAGCTTCCTCAGGGATCCAGGTGTTCCTGAGGAGCTGGCTCCTGGCTCGAAGGTCGGTGAAGATGTCTTTTGTCCCACAGCTGTAGAGATGCAGTCCCTTGCCCTTGGGAGCTCACTGCTTGCCCAAAGGGCCACCAAGAGCCAGAAGGTGACCCCAGCTGGGAAAACCAGCCAGGAACCAGCCAGGGAAGGGAGGCACAAACCAGAGAGCTCCTGTCTGTCTTCATGTACCCAAATTACCATTATGTCAGTGCAAGACAATACCTCAAAAAAGATTCGGCTTGATTAAAATTAGAGGTAGAACACATCTGAGCAGTACCAGGAATGTGGACTAAGGAGACCAAGAGAAAGTGTGTGGCATTAATTACAGTTAATTTCTGGTTTTTCTCTGCTTTGAGAAAGGGTTACACAGAATTCCAGCAGCCTCAGGAAGTGTGGATGGATGCACAAGGACTTTCATGTTTCTCTGGACTTCTCCACAGAGCTGGAACCATCCAAAAAAGATAATTTCTTTTCACTTGCATTTTTTAGGTTCATTTTACAGTCACATGCAGTTATTTCTGTAATTAATATGGAAGGGGGGGTGGTAATATTTAATGTATCTTATGAGTATTTTTATCTGTTTAATTAGCTTCCCCCGGGCAGACTTGAGGTGACAGTAAAGATGTTTTACTTGGTGCTTGCCATCAGCAGAAAAAGTTTCTTATTATTGTCCATCTCAGACAGCACAGAAGAGAGAGAGACAGGAGAGGGTTTGTGTTAAGTCTGTTTGCACCGAGCAGAAACTCAACTGGACAAGTCCTTGAGCAACTCGATCTATTTGTAATTGCCTTGAGCAGGGGCCTGGCCCAGATGATCCCCGGAGGGCTCTTCCAGCCTAAATTATTCTATGATTCCCTGGTTTTTATTTTCTGCCTATATAGCACATGCTCCCTCAGCAGATCAGACCCACTCTGAAATGGCTCGTGCTCAGGGGATGTGAATCCCTGCGGAGCTGGGGCTGCACAGAGTCAGTGCCCTCTTGGATGGCATTTTTTGGACCACACACTGAACCCACTGTGAATAATATGGTAAGGTTTTTTTCTCCAAATTCATCAAATTTATAATAAGGGCATGGAAACTTGAAAAAATCCAAATCATTCCTAGCAAAGTGATTTTTTTATTTCTGTTCAGAGGTCGTCACACTTCAAAAATATTTTCATTTAAACGCTTTGTTTTCCCCCTGTTCTAAGCCTGAGAATTTGGACCAAGCTGGTAACTCCAAGAACGTATGGATACTTTTGAAAGTGGAAACTATTTTCGTGCATATAAGTAATTCTGTGGGAGTGAATGTATTTGCAGCTTCCAGGCCAGGCAGGATGACCTTTCCAGAACTTGTAAAATCCAATCAAATAAAAATAGATTCTGACTTCCTTAAAAAGAAACTACTCAGAAAAGAAGCCCATGGACTGAAATGCTGGAAGAAAACAGAATGTGTACTCACAAATATACTAAAAAATGAAATGTTAAACTTAGAATGACAGTATTTGTACCTCTGCCCCTCTCTGTTTCTATCCCTCCCTGCATTTCTATCTCATTCTTATCAGAGCTCTGTCAGCCCCTAAACTGACATTTTCCCATCCTGATCATTCCCAGGATAGAGGAGACAGAATTTTTTTTTCAGTTGGCTGATGCAAACAGCAGATCATCCTACAGAGAAACGTCAAGGACAGTTCGGAGTCCTAATCCCTGACCCGCCTGCCCTTTCCTAACTCACTATTGACATTGAACTTAGAAAGCTGCAATGCCGAGATGAGATAATGAATTCTGTTTGCTCCGAGTGTGCAAGAGGAACAGGGGAGATGGGGAGGAGGAGGGGCTCTGGCTGTAAGGGCTCTGCTGGGGTTCCAGTCCAGCTCAAATCTCCTCATGCCTGAAACCTGGCTAAGGAAAACAACTACACAAATAACCACTGCTTTCCCCTTGTGCACTTTATTGCTCCTCAGGCACATCCAGGGAAGACGGGAATTACTCATCAACCAAGACTCCAAAGTCTTCTCTGTTTCTTTCCAGGATCAAGTCTAAGGTGCTGCAGCTCGGAATGATGTGCTTCATACTTCTAAACAATTACTTGTTGGTTTGGGAAACTTTAGGAGACAATACCTATTGTACTTACAATTCCAAGAGTGGCTCATCTTCACAGATGCTGCTGCCCCAGTATCACTCACACCAAACTCCATTAGAGTCTAAAGTGGGAATTGATTAAATTTTGCCATTGTGATCTCAGGAACACTCAACTTTGAACACTGCCATCCATAGCTTTAGCAGGTTGAGTCAGAAAACCTGTAAATCCTCATGGAAGTCACAAGGCTTAGAATTTTTAAATAGCATTTGCTGCTGGTTATAATACAGTATATTGATATTTTTACTAAGTGTTTGATTAAGGATTCATTAATCACAACCTGAGGATAATGAGTCTGGCTTTTGGAAGCTTATCTGGTTTGTTACTTTGTATTTTTAGCACTAACTATTCACCTATACTGTAGTTATCCTAAGATGCTGAGAGAAAACAACACAATTACTGCTCCTGAAATATGAAAAAAATTAATATTTCTAAATCAGTGTTTAAATTCTGAGAATGCTGTGAAGATACAGCTCTTCCTGAGAAAAATAATGCCTGTTGTGGAATGACTCAAGAAGAGGCAACAGTGGCACCAAAGGATGTCACCTTGTGTGAATTTGTCTACTTTCTTCCAAAGCACACAGGCTATTGAGTAGAAAAAAATCACACTAAAGGCACCAACTCTTCTTGCATATTTAAGCCCTTTTGAAGAATAGGTATTACTGGGATGCAAAAGGAAAAAAAAAAAAAAAAGAAAAAAGAAAAAGAAAAAGAAAAAGAAAAAAAAAAGAGTTGGAGAAACCAAATTACTTTTGGCTGTACTTCTAGAAGGATTACTTCACTGGTTTTTAAAAATTATGACCACTGTTAAATATCAATAGTGACAATTTTTAGCTACTTCTACTAATTTGCACTGCAGGAAGCCAGGTATCATCTCACCTTACTCTGAGCCACATTCATACAGAGTCAGTAATGGGTATGATATGGCAGTTCTCACAAAGTCAACAGGACTTGGCTACAAGTTAAAATTAATCACAAGAGTTTAAATTCTTGCTTCTACTAACTCTGCCTTTGTAGGAATCCAGATCAGGTAGGCATCAACTTCCTGTACAGAGGGATTAACTATAATTATTGATGAGTCTACAAATGAACAAACCATCTGAAAAGTTGACACAAACTTTGAGATGCAGCATTTTATCTGTTCTGCAACTGACCCTTCACAATGAGGAAAACTCAAAGTTAGGCTCACAAGTGGTTTGAAATTATTATTTGTCCACTTTTGTCACTGGTGGCTTTGAAAAACAGAGCAAATGAAACCAATCTCCAGCTGCTGGAACAGAGCTTTCCCTCTCATCCCTTCCCAGCCACACTAATCAACATAATTCATGGTAAGAAGGAAGGAAAATGAGCATCCTCACATGGATATTTCATCAAGATTCTGGAGAGCTTCATAAAGCAGCCTCTTTAAGGAACCATAAAATGAAACAAGACATATTTCTAGGGTTGTCAGCAGGTAGATCCACTGGTTTTGTGGTAAGTAATCTCTTTGGGAGGAAGTCTTTGCTCTGATGTCTGTGTTGGATGTTCTGTGGCTCCCCGCAGCCGCCCCAGCGCAGGTCTGTTCACTGGAAGAGGAGGCGGTGATGATATTGCTTCTAACAACCAGACTGAAGTATAGCCCCAGGCCATCTTCCAAAGCCCCCTCCAAACAGCCTCTAATTAATTTTAATCCTGCCACTCCAATGAGTCCCAAGAGTGCAGCAACCAAAACAAAAAAACCTTCATCAAGTCATTCAGAGGAGCTCTGACGGCATCACATCACGATTTTAGGGCTTCGAGCAGAAAGCACTATAGAAAGCTTTTAAATGCCATTTTCCTTTGGTTTCTTTCTTTTCTGTCCTCAAAACCATAAAGAGCCTGTTTCTGAGGAAAACGTCGTTCTCATGTCTCTGCAGGCCCCTCCAGCTCAGCCCATAGGTGGGTGGCAGGGCTCAGGGAGACCCACGGCCATCTCGGGGAATGGCTCTCCCCAGCCCGGGCTGAGCCCTGCCCAGCGCTGCTGCCGCGGCCCTCGGCCCCCCAAAAAGGCTCTCTGCAAACGTGGCAAGCAGCCCCACGTGCCCAAGCAGCACCACTGGACATTCACATTGGAACCCGTCCCCCTGGAGCCGCCGTTGGCTTCAGCACCCACGAGCCATCTGCCTGGAGCAGCAGGAGCAGCATGCTCCCGAAGCTGCTGATTTTGTCATATCATTTGGTTTCAAAATAGAAACGCTCCCTCTATTTTTGTCTGGCTGATCTATTGCTCTAACAGCCTCGTGAATATGAAATTTTGGGGATGCTCTCAAATTGAGCAGTAGAAGTGCTTTGCGAGGTATGATTCTCCACATTTAACTTTCCACCAAGATTTATTCTTATGACTAGATTTTACTAGAAGAAACGCTCACAGAAAACAAGTTTCTAAATTGCTATAGAAGACCTCGCAATCTGAATTTTATATTTGTGTGTGTGTAAGACTATTAGTAATGGTAGATGTGTATAAATAGAACAGAGATGCTCATGGAAAGGGAAGCTCAGGAAGACATGAGCAATTACACTGTAATGCAAATAGGTGGTGAATATTTCCTTATGAATCACCTTACCAAAGAATGTTGTTTATCCTTTTGGTTTATTCCTTTCAAAATATGAATGAAGGAATTAAGTTTTAAGAGTTTCTTGGGAAAGGGACTCTAGCTGGAGATGTGAGGAGACAGAGACACTCAAAATGGGCTGTTAATGCCAGATCAGAGAAAGACACATGAAAAAATCTGCATTAGAAATGCAGACACCCCCCTCCTCATGATATAGGTTATAAATTGGGGGCCACATTATTTTCCCCCCACATTTCCACAGTTCTGATGCATTATATAGAGCAGACACACATATTTTCCCCCCACTGCTCAATGCATGGCTCCCTTTATTTACTTTATACAATTCAAATGCTGCTCTGATGTCCAAGTTATTAAATTCCTTGTAAGCTTTTCCTCAAATCCCTTGTGATCCAAGGTGCTATTATTACCTCTATTGCACTGACTGCGGAGCTGAGATCTATAGTGATTAAAGGAAATGTATCTTCTAACTGCGGATGTCTAATTAAGAGAGGTCTACAAACTGTTTTCTCAGATCACTCCTTAGGTGTCCAAAATGGTCTTCAGCAGCAGTTGAGTACAAATTCAGAGCCCTGCATCTCAAATGAACCATGAAGAAACTGAAGAATACCCAATTAGTAACAGTCTGTGAAAAGTTAGGTTGAAGTGAATTAACCAGCATCACAAAGGAGAAAAAGTGGCAAAGGAAGGGAAAACAATCGGTTTTCCAAGGCAGCATTCAATCATCTTAACCATTAAATAATCCTTTCTTCTCCTTTTCTTAGGCTGATTTGCTACTTCCAAATCCTGAGGCAGACAAAAGAAGGGTCCTGCAGCCAGCAGCGTCCTGCACCTCCACCCCTGGTCCTTCCTCCTCCTCCCTCGTGCTGGCCCCAGCAGGGGTCACTCAGAGCCCAGGAACACGAACTGCCCAGCACCACTCTGGCTGGGATGGCATCCTGTGGCTCACGCTAGCAGCACCATGGTGTGCCACCAGCAGTGCCAACAGGACTGGCCGTTCTGGCTGTCCCTGCTCGTGCCATGTCACCGCCGTGCCCAGCACGTGCCTGGCCATCAGCACCAGCCTCCTCCTCCTCCTCCTCCCCTGGAGGCTGATGGTCTGACTGAGGCTCCTCCTGCTCCCATCAGCTCTGATCCTGGGGAAAGGCACTGCTACCACATGGTCCAGCTCTTTTAATGCACAGTCAGGCGTGGATGATCTCACCTTGTCCCCTCCCCTCTGCTGGTGACAAGCCTCTCTCTCCCAGCAAAGTGCCAGACCAGAACAGACCCATGTGCTGCCATGGAGCCCGTGTTATATGGACACTGGAGGCTCTTCCTTCCCACAGGGATGTACCAAACCCAGCGCTGTTCTGTAGCTTCCATCGTGGAGCAAAGATGCCAAACAGGAACCACCAAATCCACAGAAATCCTCAGGGGCACTGCACACCCTTCCACAATCACCTCAGTGTGGTACAGCAGGCACCAGCTCTGACCTGAAACCCAGGGACAACCTCAACATCTGGCTGAAGTGTGCCCACCATGAATGGAGTCTCCTGGACAGCTGTTTGATCTAATCCCATCCTCCTGCACACCTGAGAAATGCAGGATTTGGATCGTTCTTTAAAGGTTACAGTATGGGTAAACCAAAGATAAATCCTTAATGCAAAATTATCTGCCATTCTCTGCCAAATGTTCCATCCGAAATCTGGGCCAGAGATTTCTGGAAAAAAAATTTGGTAGAATTCCTTAATATAAACAAACAATTATATCTCTAACTCTCTCTCTTTTTTTTTTTTTTTTTTTTCCTTTGAAGGGCTCAACAGTTTGATTGGTGGGAAAAAAAAAAAGACAAAGACCATCAAAATGGCACTTAGAGCAGACATGGAGAATTTCCAGTTGAAGTGGTTTATGCCAGACAAAAGTAAAAGCAGCATTTCAGAATAGGAAGTGTAATTCCCAGGTGTTGGTGCTGTGGAACACCAGCCCTGAAGGTGTCAGGTTATGTTGCCAGGACAGGAATACTGGTCAGACTTCACTGGAGTCCACAGAGGCAGCAGATGGCTTGTCAGGGTGATGGAAAAAGGCAGGTAAGCTCTGCATCCCAACTGGAGTCCCCAGCCCCAGGGCAGGAAAGGCTCTTCAGGGACTGTCCTGGAACCATGAGGGTGTTGGCACTGTCCGACAGCGCGGGAGGCTGAGGAGCTGCACCCCTCCCTGGCATATAAACATTTCCTCTGAGTTTTTGTAGTGAATGCACTGTGGAACATTCTAGATTTAGACCAAGAGGATGCTCACGTGTGAAAAAATGCTTCTGCTTCCAAGGTCTACCTATTCTGATCCATTAAATTCCTTAGGATCTCCTTAGTATTTACATGCTCCCTCCTTGCAAACAGTCCTGCGGTATCTGGAATGCTCCCAAGTGTCCATGCTAACACAGTGATTCATTGCACTGTGTTAATAATGGACAAGAAAAGAGGCTTTTGAGTTCTGTAACCCATAACAACTTTGAAAAGAACAAAGGGCCCTCTCCAAAGTCACTGGAGTTAATGGGCTCTTTTCACTCAAACCCAACCTGGGCTTGCTGAATATCTAAACCGGGAGCTGCTGCCATCTCGCTCGAGACAGCTCCGGCTGCGGCGAGAGCGGCTGTTCATTTCCCGTTACCCCCTAATGAAACAAAATCATGGAAGGTTAAAGAAAGGCACAGATGGTCTGTGGAGGTGATTGGAACCAATGACTTGGAACCAGCACCCTCCCAACCACCCGCACTGCCCGGCGCAGCCAGCGGCACACCCGGACTCCCTGCAGGATTTTTCAACCCCGTGCCTGCTTATCCAGCGAGCATTAATCCTTATCAAGGAGATCATCTGTGCACATTAAGGGAACCATTTTCTCTCCTCCTTTCCCAAGGACTGTATTTCTCTGGCTGCCTCTGGCAGAGGCTCTTCCAGAAGCCAACACTTTTCTAGGTAGCAGGCAGAAAACATAGGCAAAAATATCCAGAGAAAATCCGTGCAGGATCATTATCCAACCTGGCTTTTTGGTCCCCTGGGATCACAGAGCAGTTCGGTGTCTCTTAAACCTGATTTCTTTCAGAGATCTACAGAGAGGATAACAGGCGGATTAGCCAGAAAGGCTGAAGTGGGGGGACTTTCCCTTCACACAAAATGCTGGTTTATCTTTTAGAAGATATATTTAATTTAGTGGTATTTCAGTCATTCATTTTGTTTAAATACATTTTAACTACCTTACATATCCAAGTGGGAAAAAAACTCATCAACTTTAAGAATTCATTTGAGAAAAGTTCATAGTTTATGAATTCAAGCAAAACACTCTCATGGCAACACCCAGCTTGGGAAGACTTGTTTCAGTTCAATATTTTTCTTCTCCTTTTGGAGCCAACTACTCTTTTGGTACCTGATTTTCTAAGGACTTAGTCAGGAAGCAAGATTGCCTGCCTGGCCATCCCTACCTCATGTCCAACTTGGCTAATTCCAGCTAAAATGAAAGAAGAGGAAAAGCCTTAGAGACATTCTGTGTGACTGTGGATGTTGTTGCTTGGAGGAAGCAGCGTGGGCGCGGTGACGCCGCTGAGGAATGCTGGCTGCTTGGAGGGAGCAGTGATCCCAGGGAGAGGAGCCCAGCCGTGCCACAGCCCATGTGCCCAGCACGGCTCTCAACCGCACCAGCCCCAACTCAGGGTCCCAGCATTCCAGAGAGATGGAAGGAGCTGGGGGATATTGCCATGGAATGGACAGAGCAAGTTGAGAGCACGGCCTTCAGGGAAAACTAAGTCTTGTGGACTCACCTGCCTACAGAGCAGCTCATATTACTGTAGAAAATGGTATTTCAGAAATGCGCTGTCTGTCTCCAGCTAAGAAGGACCTTCCTAGATCAAATTCAAAGCTGACATAAACCCATGCCCTGTCCCCTTGAGCGCCCTGGCAAGGCACCATGGAGTGCTGGTTTTCCAGGGAAAACGTTCTGCTGGTGTTTCCCAGCTTGCCCATACAAGATAACTGGATGGGTAGATGTGAGGATTACTGGGAATTAGAAAGAGGCTCAAAGAACACTTGGCATGAGCTGACATTAGTGCACAGGCCACGAAGGCAGAGGAGCCACGTGCAGCTTCACGGGAGGAGCGAGTGCCTGCCCAGAGCCCTGCCAGCACGGGGAGGGGACGCAGGATCCGGGAGGAAGCGCACCCGCACCTCTGCGCTGCTCTTTTGTATTTCAATTTTCTTTGGCCAGTGGGGATGATTTTATAGCATCACAGCAGAACATTATCTTTTATACTTTGACAAAATGAAACTGAGTCCTTGGGATTTTTTCACCCACTGCTCTCTTGGCTACTTCACTGCAGTACTATTTCATTACTTATTGATTTTTCAACGTGCTGTCTGCATCGCTGTAATTTACACAAGTTCTGATAGCCCTCAGCGATTCCTAACACCTCAGGGTGAGATCATGGAGCTCACTTGAGATACCAAAGGTAGGCAACAAGTTCGTCAGAAAAGATGACAAATTGACAAACTTGATAGTCAAGGAGGAAATTTGAGCAGCTGCAGGCGTACCATAGAAAGACGTTTTTCGTAGCCAAATTGAATTAGAGCAAATTTGTACCCCCAAAATTAGTCTCACATACAGCTAATAAGGGACTGTGAAGTGTATGGCTAAACACCAAGAAATTAATAATGCATGTCCCACAAAGGGCAGCTGAACTAATGCTATTTTGGCTGTAACTGGAGATAACCACTGGTCTGCGGACTGGCAGGTGGCAAGAGAAGGCAGCCTCATCGTGAGCAAGTTCAGGGCACTACAAAGAGCTCCTCTTACACTGAGGTGAGTAAATGCTGCTTCTTCAAGGCCTTCTCCACAGTTCTGCCACTCTGAGCAGCTCAGAGCAGTCGCAGGTGGCAGCGCTGTGTTCACCCTGACGTCCCTGACACAAAGGCACATCCTAAGGTTTGTCCAGCTCCTTGGAGCTCCCACACATGGATGCCTCTGCAGGAAATCCATTAGTGCTCAGTGAAATGAGTTCTAATCCTGCTTTGAGTTTCTCATAATACTGTTTACAGAGTCAAAATACAGATTTAGGTCACTTTCCATGAGAATCTGACTATCCTATGGTTACAGATTTCTGCTACACCTGTACCTGTGTGGTGAAATCCCTTTACCCTCAGTAAAGGGGCACCTTCTCACTCGAGCTTCCCTGGGGACAGCCAGCAGCAGACTGGTGGGAGACCAGCCCCAAACAGGCAAACCTGAGCAGAGACTGAAACAACACAGACTTTCAAGCTGTATCCTAAGCATGTGTTCAGATTTAGAAGGAAATATTTCTGCTGTCACTGTTTTCCAAATCAAGAAATTACATTGAGAGGGTCTTCTAAAAGTGAGACAAAAAATAAGGCAGGTGCCCCCACAAGGCTGAGTTTTCGTGGCCAGTGAACTGACCACAGGATAACCAGAAACAAGATGGCCAGTAAAATTAGAGGAATGAATTATCAGTGAAGCTCTGTTAGCTCTTCCATAGCATCTTCCATCTTATTTCCCACTGGATTAATTAATTAATCCCACTGCAGACCTGGATTAATTGGGCTACTCAATAAGGGCAGCAGTCAGAGCACAGCTCGGTGCTCCTGCCTGGCTGGGACTTAGAAATCAAGTGGTTTAGAAAGAACAAAACTGTATCTGAATTTTCATGCATTCAGAAAGTTGATAATGCTCATGTGCTGTCCTGGCTTTTATTGCCATGAAGCAACCTCAGCCTTCTCCTGCCTTTGTCCCTCGGCAGCGCGCTGCGCACCGGGCCCAGCTGGGGCTGAGCACGGCTGTGCAGTCCCCAGGAGATTTTCCAGCACTGCACTCTCTCATGAGATTTGTCAGCCACGAAACGCTTTGTGGGAGTGTGTTGGTTGAAGCCCATCTTGTGAGGAGCCCCAGCAGTTTTTTGACAGACACCTCTGCACCCTTGCACATTCCTGCAGTGTCTCAGCAGTTCCCACCCCACAGCAATGTCCTACACCCTGTATGGACAACTCACTCAGGTGCTGATATTGAGAGACTGCATCAATTTAGTTCATTATTAAGGGAAAGACAAATGCATCCAAAATTGATGAAATATTCCAGACAATAAAATTTTTAGAAGTACTGTGTGTTTATTTGAATAGTTTATGAATTTGAAGTGGCTGATCTCTCACTATTTTTACTATCATAAACCATTCGGACAACAACCGAAATGGTTACGCTGTTCTAACTTCAGCTCATTCCACAGTTTTATTTCATATTCCTGAACTATCATATTTCAAAATTTACAGTCTTGCCCCAAAGGTCACATATGGCCACGTCTAAGTCCTCTAAGATGTGTGATTCTGAAACGCTAAGCTGATGTTGGTTTAATTGATTCTGTGGAAGCAGTGATGCCTGTAACTCCTGAGAATTAGGGCTTTTCACAAACTGGCAAACTTTCAGTGGGTAAAATAAATATCCTCATATCCATGTGATAGAGGGTATATGCACAGCACACAGTTATATCAACACACCTCTCTAATGATGCACTTTAGATTAAATAGTGTGTTCGAAAGAGCCAAAGGATCACAGTTTGTGGAGCACAAGCCCAAACAAACGCCAGTAACATGTCCCAGCCGTTCCCTGTCTTGGGTGCAGCTGCACCAAAGTCTGAAGGTTCCAGCAGCAGGGTTAAAGGAGCTGGGGTGACCCCTGCTGCACCCACAAGCACCCAAACAAGCCCATCTGCCAGCACAGAGTCCCTGGAGTGCCCCCAGCCTCCCCCATCCCAGGCCATGCCCTTACATGATCCCACAGAGCACTGGACACACCTGCTGTGGGATATCTGAGCCTGGCCTGTACACTTCCCAGAACAGATGCAATAAAACTAATTTATTGCCCCGTTCCCCCAACAGGATTATAGAAACATAAACAAAGAAATGTTGAGTTCTTCAAGGAAAGGCCTCTTGAACTCATGGATGTGACTGGGAGATTTAAGACCACTCTTCTCAAAGTAAGGCTCGGAGTACAACTTTCCTCATCCTATTTCTGCAGAGTTCTGGAGGAAGTACAGCAGTTTGGGTTTGAGGACTGTTTCTCTTTGAGACACCAAAGTTGCAGCTGCAGGACTGGAGTTCTCTGCCAGCATCCCCCATGCCAGTAGGAATCTTGAGGGCTGCCCAGGAGCATGGGCTCGGAAAGCTCAGACCACGCTGCAGACGGATACGGAATTATGGACAGAAACCTCAGAAAGTGCTACAGAGCAAATCAGCAACGCCGGCTGATGACAGCACGTACGTGAGGGAGGAAGATCAGCACTGTCAGAACCTTTGCACAGCCCCGTCTCCCCTCAGCCCCGTTCCCTGTGCTCGCTCTGCAGGACGGGATCCTGCTCCCAGAGCTGCAGGGAGCACAGACGAGCCCTGAGCGGGGACCGGCATGGCCTGGCAGGGCCTGGCATGGCTGGGCAGGGCCTGGCATGGCCTGGCATGGCCTGGCATGGCTGGGCAGGGCCTGGCATGGCCTGGCATGGCCTGGCAGGGCCTGGCATGGCCTGGCATGGCCTGGCATGGCTTGGCATGGCCTGGCATGGCCTGGCAGGGCCTGGCATGGCCTGGCATGGCCTGGCAGGGCCCGGCAGCGCCAGCCGTGCCCGGCAGCATGAGGGCCGGGCCGGGGATGCTCCCAGCTCCTTCCCCGTGACAATGGGAGCAGAGCACCCAGAGCGCTGCTTTCCCAGCTGCTTTTCTCTGAGTTTTGCTGATAATAACATTACGGTTTTCCCTGCGCTGGCAGTCGGATGAGAGGAGCCCGCAGCCTTTGGAGGGATCGATCCGATCGATCCCAGAGGCTCCATGTCATTTCCAGGGGATTTGCTAAAGAAGCTACTTATGTCCCTTTTTCATTTTCACCAACTCATTACCAGCTGCTGCTGCTCCCTGCACTTCAGCAGCACCTGCAGGAATGAATCCCGGCGCTCCCAGCCCCGGTCCTGCTGCAGGCCTCTCCCACGGGGAGTGCGGGACTGGAGCTGAACGCCGAGGGCGGGTGACGCACCGGGGTCGCTCCCCGTCTCTCCCTCTGTGCAGGCACGCACAGACGCTCTCCTTTCTCTTTTCCTTTCTTAAAGGGCAGCCCAGCAGCAGACTAAGCAACTGATCCCCCGGCTTAACTTTTAAATTAAGACCATTGTAAATTTGGGAACTTGAGAAGAGATGGAGAGGACACCCATAATCCTTTGCAAATGTCAAGTGGCTCTCGATATTGGTTACTTTTCAAAGGTAGCTAGGCTACAGCGTGCGCAGTAATGAAAAACCCTGCCAGGCCCACTCCATAGGGCTTCAGTCAATATACATAATATTATTGGGCTTTGAAAGGATTAAAGATTGTTTCTTTTGCTTCCTTCTAATATGGAGATCTATTGCACTTAAAACTGCGAGCGCGCCTTGTCCCGCGGGGAGGGGGCTGCAGCCCTGGGAGGCTCCAGCGCCGCTCCCCTGCCCATCCTGGCACCTCGGCACCCACGGATCGATCCACCCACTCGATCAGCCATTCCTGCCATGGGCACCTCATCGCTCTCCTACGAGGAAGAGGAATCAACAAATTTTTAAAGTAAAAGTTAAACAACACTGAAAGTCTTCAGTTGCCAGCAGAGCCAGACGGCAGACTTGAAAGGATTGAAACATCTGGAAGAATACCATTTTTCACTACATCCTACTCAAAAAAGTTCACAGATCTGTGTTTTGACTGCAAAAACTCAGTTCCTCACAAACACCCATTAAGTACAAGAAATCGGAACAATTAGCACTGATTTGAAGCTCCCAGGGCTCCTCGGAGCCGTCACGGCAGCTCCGGCAGAGGAGGATGAGGCCCCAAAGCAACGCGAGTCCTGATCCAGGTCCCTTCATTGAGTCTGGGGCTTCTGCAGCACCATCTGCAAAAGGCCCATGCCAACTGTCATTTGAAGGGTCTCAGACAGAGCACCTTATGGCTGAAATACCATCAAACCCACATTCTTTATCTTTTCACATCTGTATTTTCTTGTCCTGATGTTTAATTAACATTACTTCACTGAATACGGAGAACTTTTCTTCCCACCAACCTTGTAAATACGATTATGGCAGGATTCCCTCAAACTCTCCTTTTATGAAGCAAATGTGCAATGTTGGCAAGGCTCTGCTCTCAGTTATACTCTAGAGAAAGGCAGCACTTGAGATTCCTGAGTAGGAGAGAGCAGGATTTAGCATCCTGGATGCCAGCAGGGCCCTGCAGTCCCTCAGCTCCCCCTGCTCTGGAGTGAAGCTCCTGTGACTTAATGGCAAAGAGCCATTGATCCCTCCCCACTGGATCTTTGCTGAAGTCACACTAATTCTGAAAAAAATAGTTGAAAAATGCAGTTTTTCTCTTACTATCCATATGATATCATGACCTTCAACAGGTGAGCTGGAGACCAGAAGCTGCAGTGTTCCCATTTCAGCAGAAGACGGGAAATAAGGGAAGAGGAATTAAAGGAAATGTTATAATATTTTAAACAGTATCTTAAAAACCTCAATCAGGAAGATTTTCAGATGAAACCCTAACAAAAGTGCTGCTGCAGGTTTCAAGCATCCCTGCTTTAGGGCTGACTCAACTTTGGCTGAATTCAAGAGAAATGGTGTCGCCAGAGGATAAAGCCTTTGATTTCAGATTGATTTAGTAAAGAAAAATATTCCACATTAAAGCAGCAATAAATAACAACAATGTTTACAGACTGGATGACACATGAGCTCAGGTGCTGAAAATGGCTTTCCTGAGGGGAGGTGAGTGACTGGCCCTGAGGTCCAGCTGCACAGCCTGGCCAGCTGGTTTGACAGGCTTGTCAGGAGTCCTGAGCTGGCTGCCACTGGCCTCTTCTTTATAGTGACCATAGAACTCCATCTTAAGAAGGATTTTGGTAATTCTGTGTGTCACCAGAACTAATCTTACAAAAATGTGTAGGTTTGCTTTATTGTAATGTAAATTTCTTTTAGAAGTTCTGCATGAAAGAATTAGTAACATATAAGGATCCAAATGAGTTCTTAATCATTTACATTAACTTTCCAGGGCAACATGTACCCGAAATGGAACAACAAAAAGCTTACAGTGTCTCTGGTTTGTCTGCTTCTTGTGGGGACAAGCACAAAGACAGTGATGATAGAACAGTTTAGCTGCTGCTATCCTTTATGAGATATTGAGAGATTCCAGACACTCTCCTAACATCTTGTAAATATTTTCTAAATGTCACAA
Source organism: Onychostruthus taczanowskii (assembly GCF_017590055.1). Classification (NCBI taxonomy): domain Eukaryota; kingdom Metazoa; phylum Chordata; class Aves; order Passeriformes; family Passeridae; genus Onychostruthus; species Onychostruthus taczanowskii. The sequence goes on along the minus strand of NW_024499017.1, from coordinate 13,812,009 downwards.
AATTTCCCCTCTGCCTTCAAAGGGTCTGTAAGCTCTACAGAGATCTGCAGGTGAGGAATCCCACGTGAATTGAGGGAGAAAGGAGAAAGAGCACCAAGAGAGCAGAAATGGTCTAATCCAGAGGCTGGAAACACAGACATTACACCAAGATAATGGGGGAAAAGGGAATAAGAACTGAAAAGGAATCCATATAATGACCAGATGATCCTTGCTCAAATAAACTCTCTTTATAGGCATCACACTGTCACTTTCATCTTCTGTGATCACAGAAATTCCAGACTTGTGTGGTGCTTCTTGTCTGGTGAGGGAGAGAAATGAGACCCACCCCTGCACTGCCTGCAGGTGTTGTACCCACCTCTGCCAGCAAAAGGGTCTCCAACCTGTTTTTAAAGGCTCCAGCACAAATAGCCCAAGTCCATTAAAACAAGGGAATTAAAAAAAACCAAAAAACCATCAAAAGATTCTAGCCTGGCAGGGTGATGAATCAGAGGTTAAATACCCAACACTTGTTCAGGTATTGCTTGGGGAATTCAGCTTTCCTTTTCATGGTAATTTTAAGTTGAATTTTTAGGTCAACAGTTGTATTTCTTGAGAAATCTATACCATTCTTCTAGCAGTTTCCTTGAAATAACTGATGGATCTTCACCAACTAAATTCCAATTTAAAAGATTTGTCAGTAAGAAAATCCCAATCTCAATAAAAGGTAAATGCAGCCCGAGCTCTCCGAGCCAGGCTGATGGCAATAAAGGAGCAGGGAGTTTCTATTAGCTCGAGCAAGTTAACAGATTCCAGGTAATCCTTCCTATTACCACCAAACACCTGCATACAGATGCCACATGTTAAGTGAGGATGGATTTTTAATTTCTGGAAACATAAAATCCTGGGCACACCTTGTGTTGGGAAGGCAATGGAGGAGGGAGGGATGGGGCAAGACCTTTGCTGAGAAGAGGCTTCCCGCTGCAAAGTCCACGGGATGCTGTAGAATGGTGAAGTCATTCATCACATGTATTTAAAGTTGAATTTGCTGATATTTTATGGTATTGGATTTTATTTCTATTAACATTTTATGCTGAAATTACAGAATGATTCGTGAGTACTGAATTTTTGATTGCTTTTATACTTGCTGGGACACTATTAACGTTGATTTACGTTAATAGCACTGTAAGAAGATATTAACAATGAAATTTCCAAAAGCACTTAGCATCCCATAATTGGAGTTAAATGACAAAAAAAATGAGGGGATAATAAAGTAGAGAGAGAGACAGAATTTTTGACAATACTCCCTCTAAACTGTATTTTTCAGGAAGAATTGGAGCAGGACAATTTTATTAAAGAATAAAGTCACCCATCAGGAAGAGAACACTTGTACTGACTGAGAACATGAGGTGAATGGAGCTGCAGGTGCAGCATGACTTCATGGAGGATCCCAGAGAACACCAGAGTCCCACCTGCACACAGCCAGGGCTGGAGCTCCCACTGAAATCCAGCAGAGTCAGGGGAGGCTGCTGCAGGAGGGACCTCGAAGGGGGCAGAAATGAGCCAGGTTTCATCTGCTGAGGTTGAGGATGAGGTTTCCCAAGGGAAGGACAGAAATGGGACTCTGGTGAAGGCGCTGCGGGATCGGCCAGGATCCCAGAGGTGACTGCACACCCCCTACAACTTCCTCTGGTCCCAAACCTGCTAAACCAAACTTAATCTACTTCTTTAAAGCAGAATTTCCACTAATTCTACTTTGACATCACTCGGATACTGTTTGAAAAATTCTCTTTCCATTAAAAAAGCATCAAAGTGCTCTTTTGTTAAAAGGTGCTTCACTGATCTCATTATCAGAAGTTAAACAGCTCCGTCAGGGAACACACAGGGCAATGTGACAAATCGTATGAAAACTTGGCAAAAAAAGTAAACTTGAAACAAAAATCTTAAACCAGATACATAAAGAAAAAAACCACCTTGACTGGCTTTGATTAGCTGTGGGAAAAAATGCCAAGAATGTTTGTAGGGAGGTGTTTTATCAGTTTTGTTTAAATGACATTTTTGTGAGGGTCAGAAGGGAAATTTGACAAAACATTTTCAAGCAGTTTTAATCAAGAAAATAACTACAAAAATATTATGTTGCAAGAAGATTGTTTTGTCATTTCACTCGGATCAGGAGGGAAGCTCATGTCAGACTTTTGCTAAAAACAAATAATTTCAGTGGCATTTTATGGCCCACTAGAACATGGAAGAAAGTCTTTGTGGAAGCTGAACTACAGAGTAGTGAATGAAAACTTCTGGCTATGCTCAGGAAAACAAATGTGTAGCAACAAGTCTCACCAAAGCAATGACACATCAGGTGTGGGATGCAAAAATGAGCAAAGCAAAGGAAATCTGAGACAGGACCAAACCCTTAGCTCTGTCTGAGATCCACAGGCTCGACTGATCACAGAGAAAACTGGGATCTCACAGCCTGGTGATCCCATCCGCAAATTCAGACATGAAGCTGCTGTTACAGCGTTTAAAATACAAATATATATATATATATATATATATATATATATAAAAGCATAAATGAGCAACCTGGTATAGTGGAAAGTGTTCCTGCCCATGGCAGGGGTTGGAACTGGATGAACTTTGAAGATCCCTTCCAACCCAAACCATTCTGGAGTTGTATGATAAATACTAATGTACAAACCTCAGCTGAGCAGGGATCTGTGAGATGGGTAAGTGGCTCATGACCTGTCTCTTCCCACATCAACCCACCTCAAGTCAGGAGGTGTGCAGATGCAGGTAGTGGCAGAGATCAGCTGGGGAATGAGTTCTTTTGTGTGACCACAAACAATGATTGTGCTGGTCAGGAAATGCAGGATTTGTTATCATACGAAAGCAAAAAGATTACTTGTTTTGAAAGATCAGCCAATATTTCCCTTCAATGGGAGAATGACTGTTCCACAGGCATGGCTGTATTTTGGACACTTAAAAACAAACAAACAAACCCCAACTCAACCCCTTTTATCAGCAGGAACCACATTTGCTTACACAGAAGATCTGTCAGCAGCCCAGAGTAAATAGATCAAATGGAGCTGACATGCCACTAAATTTAATATGCATCCTCGTGTCTTTAAAATTCCCATCTACCCACGCATTTCAAAGGTAAGTTTGTGGATTTCTTAAGTAATTATATTTCAATAACAGGCTGGAGAGAAGTGCCTGGAAACTTAACAAAACCACTGACTGCTACATAAATTAAAAACTGATTGATGGATGGAGAACTTAGATGAATTGCTAAATTGGCACATGATTGGGTAAACAGATCCAAGGCTCATGTAGGGCCCAGCTCAGCAGACTGTGACAGACATGTACCCACAGGAACAGCCAGGCAGACGTAGCAAGGGGTACCCAAAGGCAGGTGCTGGATGGGCACCGGCGTGGAGGAGAAACACAGAGCTGCAGAGCCAGGTGCTGGCACGCAGTGTATGAGGACACAACCGTCCCCAGCCCCGTCACCCTCCTGGGTGTTCCCCCACAACCTGTTTCCAAGCTGCCCCCCACCTCTGTGGGACTGACACCACAGGCAGAGGGCCTGGCGGGAGCAGCGCTGACACGAGGGAGTCAGGAAATGCCTATTTCGGGAGCAGAAGTATCAGAGAAAAAAGGATTGTATGACAAGGAGAGAGAAGGTGGCCATGCCCCTGAGAGCAACACCGATCCCTGCAATGCCAAATCCTCCCAAGGGCCCAGCGCCACACTCGCCTCTCCAACCTGCGCCGCTAGCCAGCGCCTGCAACATCTCAAGTGGGAAAATGTAATTTTATTAAGGCTCCTGGAGCTTCACTCTCAGCATCTGCACTGCAGCAGAGCATACAAAGGGAGGTTATGAAGAATTTCTCATTATGGCCACAGGCGCAGACTCATAACATCCCCCGGCCAACCTCAGTTAATAAAGCTCCTGCTCAGCCCACCTGCCCCCAGCCCCTCGCCCACAGGTGCCCCCGCCCTGGGCCAGCCTGCGCAGCGCCCTCAGCCCTCACGGACAGGAAACTCCTGCTTTGTCTTCCCTAACTCTTACTGCATGGGCACCTTAATTTGCAAACCTGCTCTTGGAGGCCCAGAGCTGTAATTAATCCATGTCACAGGAAAGATGTAGTGTCGGGAGAATTTATGACTGGCTCTGAGCTGCCGTGATGAGCAGGGGCACCTCAGCCCCTTGTGATATAAATGCCTCTGCTAATTGGATTGCAGGAGCTAATCAGGAGCTAGAGAGAGAATGAAGGCGCTCAGCCTCCTCGCTGCTGGCGTGGGCTGATAAAGCTGGCAGCCACGGGAATTGCATCTGCGGGAATTGCATCCTGGCCGAGATGGCTATCGCGGGGTGCCCAGGGCCACTGGCGTGGGGAGGCTGTGCAGCAGAGCAGGGAGGGCAGCTGCCCACGGAGCTGTGCACACCCACGGGGCTGTGCTCACACTCACAGGGCTGTGCTCACACCCACGGGGCTGTGCACACCCACGGGGCTGTGCTCACACTCACGGGGCTGTGCACACCCACGGGGCTGTGCTCACACTCACGGGGCTGTGCACATACCCACGGGGCTGTGCTCACACCCACAGGGCTGTGCTCACACTCACAGGGCTGTGCACACACCCACGGGGCTGTGCTCACACCCACAGGGCTGTGCTCACACCCACGGGGCTGTGCTCACACCCACGGGGCTGTGCTCACACCCACAGTTGTGCCCACAGCCACGGGGCAGTGCTCGGGGCTGTGCTCACACCCACAGGGCTGTGCACACCCACAGGGCTGTGCTCACACCCACAGGGCTGAGCACACCCACGGGGCAGTGCTCGGGGCTGTGCTCACACCCACAGGGCTGTGCACACCCACAGGGCTGTGCTCACACCCACAGGGCTGAGCACACCCACGGGGCAGTGCTCGGGGCTGTGCTCACACCCACAGGGCTGTGCACACCCACGGAGCAGTGCTCGGGGCTGTGCCCACAGCCACGGGGCTGTGCGGGTGGGCCCGGGGGCACAGGGAGGAACGGGCTGCACCTGGCCAGAAGCTGTCCACGAACACCCCACTGGCTGCTCTGGCCAGCAGCACCTCGGGCAGCCCTGGGCCGGGGTACGACCATGGCATTGCACGGCCGCCTGGTCTGGCCGGTGTTGCAGACACCCCATGGCCCCCCTCAGCAGTCCTTGGGGTCTCCATTGGTGACCTCAAGTGTTAGAAAGGAGCTGAATACTCAATGATCCCAATACCGTGTCTATTGACACCTTCAGTATGTGCCTTTCCCCAGAAAGACAGAAAACCAGAGAAATGAGGTGGAAGAGACACAACAAGGACCACAACAAGTGAGGTTGACCATGCCAGGAGCAAACTGGGCAAATGTCACAGGCTACACATGCGCTCCACACACCACACAGGCCATCAGATGATGGGTGGGCAGGTGGGAGGTGACTCCTGAGGACAGGCTCAGGATGCTCTTAAGATCTGACTCCAGCCTTCACAAAATCTTAAAGCACCATGATCATCCCCAGCTCCTGACCAGGGCAGACCTGTCCACAGGAAGATGGGAAGAGTCCTGGATGGAGAGGTCTGACCTGGCTCTCCACCCACATAAACCAAACACACGCAGGTCCCCAATGGAGAACAGGGTTTTTTTTTGCAATCCAAGGCTCTTCTACATTCAAACGGCTTTTCTGTCTTCTCCATGTCCTTCTTATTGCCCTTTATTTTCATCTCTGGCTCCCTTTCTTACAAACACATGGATTAGAAAGTAAATCCTGAAAATGATGACTGAACCCAGCCATCTCTCCTTACGGAAACACTTTCCCACCTTCTTAAACCTTTTTGGAGGCACGAGGGAAAATAACCCTTGTATTTATGCAAATTTCAAAGTGGCGTGTGATGATGGAAACAAAACAGTGCTGGAGCGCAGCCAAGGCATGGCACCAACGGGGCCTCTCAGCTGCTCGCCTCCCGATTCTTCAGGGGAAGCAGCTGTAGAGAAATGAAAATACAGAAGCCCCCGCACACACCCGCCGCCGCCCGCGCGCATTCCAGCACCCGTCACCTCGGAGGCGGCAGGATGCGGGCTCTGGCCAGGCGCTGCCTGCAGCCTGGAGCACCCTGTCGTCCCCCACAAGCCTCCCTGTCCCGCTGTTCCCGATTCCCCTTTCAGGAATTTACAAACATTTTCCGCAGATCAATATCTGTATTGATTATTCATTGTGAGCGAGTCGTGTGTCTTTGGTGATCCAACCTGGCAGAGTGAGCAGCCAAAGGCTGCAGCAGATACAGGGGGGGAAAAGAAGGAGAAAAAAAGCCCTACAGAAGGCGAGAGAGACCCAGATCTGGCTGGGTTTGCTGCTGCCAGCAATGGAGACGGATGGAGAGGAAGGAAGGAAGAAAATGGGAATGGCATGAAAAGGAATGAAGAGACGAGAGAGCTGAGGAGAAAAAGCGAGAGCAGGAAAAACAAAGTCACCGCTGGAGAACTGGTGCCGGGGCACGCCGGCAGCCTGGAGAGATTCCAACCTTGTGCTCGCCCTTCTGCACAGGGATGCGATGGACTTATTGCTTCGGGAGTGAAAAGTGACTCACGGTTTTGGTATCTGCTACGTAAGAGCTTTGGGGGGATTCCTTGGCTGGCTGACAGAAAGGGAAGAAAGCAGCAGCAGTGAGGTAAAACGCGATCCCTTCCTCCTGCCTTCCTGGGAATACGCGTCGCCCGGGCTGGCTGGAGCAGCTCGCTGCTCGCTTATGATATGCAAAAGGAGAATAATTAAAAGCGCCAGCATCACTTGCAAAGTGAGTAAACACAAAGCCTTTCAAAACATGCTCTTCAGCTAATGAGAAGCTGTAATTTCTTATACTTAAAGGCAAAAAAGACCCTGATGAGGCTCGGTGGAGTGTGCGCGCGCGCCTGCGTGTGTGTGCATGTGTTTGTAGATATGAGAGAATCAGTTAATTGTTGATGATGTTTAGAAAAGGGATTATGAGAAAAGACACTGAAATGATGACAGGGAACATCTTGGATCAGAGCCAGAGAAATAAAATAATCAAGGACAATCAAGCCTGCAGCTCCGGAGAAAGCGCCGACTGTTCTGCCAGGGACTTGGAAGGAATTTCCCCGCGCTGCTGAGCTGCAGCTGGAATACGTGCTTGGCACCAGGAGAGAGAACTGCAAGGAGCAGTTTGCTTGGAGCATGAGACCACAGAAGGGAGAACTATGGAGCTCTGCTATAATTCAGAGGGTAAACAGCTTTGTCTGCTTATGTGTCAGGTGGAGACTTGATTTTGTCCACATCCCACCTGCCCTGAAAATGCAACTTCTGAAATCCCCTGGCTGAAGCCGGAGCTGAGGATTCTCCAGACGCCTCTCCAGAACTACTGTGACGTTATGAAAACAAAGGAAAGGGAGCTAGAGGAATTAAGTTCTCCTGTGGCTGCAGGACCTGATGGACCTGACCATGGAAACTGTCTCTGGAATTGATTCCTTCCTTAATTCTGGAAATCAGAACCCCCTTGCTCCAGGTGGGGATTGCAGCTCACAAGCGCACAGGAAAGGTGGTGGTCATCGGGAATACCAGGAGCAAGCTTTCCTTCCAACCTGGGCATCTAGCTGCTGTCCTGAACAGATGGATTTTAATAAATGTTGGCTTTCTCTTGGGCTGAGGTTGGGTGGGGAGAGAGAATAAAGGGAAATTTAAACCATCCTGTGACTGCTGTGTTGTCAGTGAGCTACAGAAATGCCGTCCCTTTGTTTTGGATGCTAAACTCCGTCTGACTTCATTGTTGCTGGATTTTGGCACATTACACTCTGGGCTTCTCCAGCAGCAGAAACACATGGTCTGTTAAAGTGGGAATCTTTGGGGACGCGGAGGCAGAGGAACGAGCCAATCATACGTGGCTTTTGCACATTCCCTGTTTTGCAGCTTTGCGGAAAGCTTTCCGGATGGTGCGGATGGTAGGTACGCGTGTGCCCAGCAGGGCGGAGGGCAGCGGGGCGCGGAGGGGCCGGGGCGCGGAGGGGCCGGGCAGACACCCCTTCCTTCCCCTTCCTTCCCCTTGCTTCCCCTTCCTTCCCTGCGCCCGGCTGCCGAGCTGCTCGGACCTGAGCGGAATCTTAAGCGGCCGAGAGCAGATTAGCATATTAACCAGCGCTGCCCGGGCGGTGTCAGCCCGGCAGCCGCGGCCATGCGGGGCACAGCCTGTCAGAGCTCAACCGGCTCCTTTGTCAGAGCCCTTTTCATGTTTGTGTTTGGCTTTTGTTTCCCAATCAGACCCTAGAAATTCATTAACGGCAATGAAAGACGGGGATGCAAAAACCTATAATGAAAACAAATGATCTATTTAAACGGTGCTGGGGCTGAAAGGAGGGGGTTCGTGGCGCCGGGAGTGGAGGAGAAGGAAATCCTGCCACCTGGAAAATGCCTGGACGTGCGTGTCCTTCCCCGTGCCAAGGCTCCAAGGAGACAGTTACTACAAAGCCGGTGGTGTGTGTAAAGATGTTGTAGCATTGTCTTTACAGAGCTTCAAACAAATACCAGCGACTGGCCAGAAGGAGAGGTCGGAGCTCATTGTCCCTGCCCCGGCTGCCGGTAACGCCGGAATTCCTCTCTGGCATCGATGGGCTTTAATTAGAAACAACTTGCGATGCCCGTAAAGATCTAAAATCACTTGACTTTTAAAATCACTCGAGCTCGTTCACACGGGTCCTCTGCTCTGGCCCAGCAGTGTCCTTCAGCCAGCCCTGACGGAAGGTGTGGTGGCCACAGGGGACAGCAGGGACCGGGTGCCACCTCTGTCCTGGACCTGGCCCCAGGATGCTGCACCTGACACCAGGCTCTTCAGGTGTCTTCCTCTCCTGTGCTGTTTCTTAGACAGATTATTTCACAAATGTTACTGTCCTCTAAAGTGTCACATGGTTGTGAGAATAAAAAGATTTAACCCAAGCATGGCCTTTTTATCGGAATTATCAAATAAGAGAAAAACTGAAATAATCTATGTTGTATGATTTTTATTTGTAAATGGTGTGGGGGGCTTTAAATATCACAGGAACACAATTTATGTATTTGTCAACAGGATTTTTAGGCAAATCTCAATGTCCTCTGCCCCAGAGCTCTGTGCCCAGGCTGAGTGTGCCCATCTGTGGGGTCACACCCTTCCCTGCCCCCAGCATGGCCCCCTAAAAATGTGTCACTGGCACAGTTCTCTGAGCACCAAGAGTCTGTAATTTGTACCTCTGGGAAGCAAAAATGTTACCAGGGAAAAGGGAAATGGGCTTCAGCCCCTGTGTTACTCTGTACCCAGCTCTTACACTGGCTGGGTCCATGGGCAAAGGCTCCAGGGCTCTGTCTGTGTCCAGGGAAGTATCCCACCAATTCCAGCTGATTTCATCAGCTAAGAATCAGAGACAGACAACACAAAGATTTTATCTGTTGCAGGAATTGAAGAAAATTCTCAACACCTGCCACACTTCCACATTTTTCAGCGAGGAAAACAGCAATAACAAACTCTTGACTGAGCAAACCTGTCCAATTTCTACCAATTTCAAACCTATCCAGCATGTCTTTACCTGGTAAATAATCTTGCTCTAATGGACTTTAATCTATCTCCACAATTAGATAAATAAACTAAATCCCTTAAGAACCTTCAAAATTTATCCTAAACTACCACCAGTCCTTATCATTAAATTTAATTGTAAACACAGCAACTAATGGCAAAATCACAGAATTATAGAATGGTTTGGGTTGGAAGGGACCTATAAACTCATCCAGTCCCACGCAGTGTCCAACCTGGCTTGGGACACTTCCAGGGGTCCAGGGGCAGCCACAGCTGCTCTGGGCACCTGTGCCAAATGTCTGCTGTGTGCTCAGGGGCCTGCTGACCATGGCTGGACTGTTGATGTGGTGCCAGTGGGTTTTGGAGCCACTGAAATAAAACCACAGCCCCATAGCCCCCCTCGGTCTGGTGAAGCTCTGAGGGTGGGCGGGAATCCCACCGCATAATCCCACTTTTTCTACCACTGTCATTAATGGGAACAGCACACAGACTGGTCCCAAAATGGAGTTCTTTTATAGGTGCTACACATTTTTAAAGAAAACTTGCAATCTCCAATACAACAAAATCAGTGAGGACATCATAGTGTGAGAGAGTCACGACTGGCCACAAGTGTGGTCTCTCCAAAATCTTTCCAACTGTCCCCACGCAACCCCCTTCCACTTGCTCCTGTCCCACCTTCTCAGTGCTTTTCTGTCCTTTCTGTGCTTCATCCATTGTTTCCCCCTCTCATTCTCATATCAAAATCAAGAACACTGGCCCCAGGGAAGCTGGGATTTCGCATTGCCATTCCTCCACAAAATCTCTGGATTCAGTTTATAACACCTGAAGAACACCAAGTCCTGGAACATTTCCTAACTAAATTGAAAAAGTAGATGCTTTCCTCAGAATCCTCTGAGATACTGAGAGCACAAAGCAAATGAGAGTTAGCCTATCACACAATTTCCCAAGGTTTCCATTACATTTATAAGTCTGATGATTCTCAAAAACTTGAAGTCGTGTTGTAAACAAAACACTTCAGATAAAAATGTAGGAAGAAAAGAGGAAAGTAACCTTCTTTAAAGGATAAAACCCCCCCAAGAACTAAATACACAGAAAAAATCCAACTCCAAATTTTGCATTTCTCAGTTTTTCATAAAGATAGAGAACTCTGATAAGTATTTTTTGAAATCTGCCATTAATCTTTCCATTGCTACAAGTATCACACAAGGTTAGTTTGGTAATACCAAGTATTGCAGAGATTACTAATGACCTTATAATGACTAAGTATATACAAATATATTAAAAGCAGGTACTCCACAGTGACTCACTGAAGTCTATTTACACACAAAATAATTTTAAATGAAATTACTACTCTTGGATCACAGGTATTTTTCCAGTACCAAATCTTATGGTGGGGATACTGGTAGGAAGGAAAGGGATATTTGTCCCATGTTCAGGAAGGTGTGTTTTCTGCCAGCACAACATTTACCATCATTTTGGGAAACTCATATTTACAAATTGTAACAGACCATCCAAATATGATTTGCTTTCACCAATTCACATAGAAAATGAATGAGATCAGGAGTCTTGCCCTTTCCTCATCCTTCCTTATGGCTGTTTGATTAGGACAGACGTTCAAGGCACAGTTTTTCTGCTAAGAAGATTAAGCCAAGGGCACTAATCACTTGGCCTGTTCTTTAATGACAGAAACTAACAGTTAAGGACAACATAAATAATTAAATAACAGAGGCCTGATGGTTCTTCACCAGCCCAGACAGAGCTGCAACCTGGCAAGACTTTGTAGACATGTAGGAAAAATACAATCTATGGATGGTCTTGTTCAAAAAACACATTTTCATTGAAAGTAAGAGGAGCCAACCCTACTGGCCAGTGAATGAGGTGCTCAGAAACACCTCAGGCAGGTGGCATTTAAACACCATGAGGAGGAGGAGAGAGCAAACCCTGCAGCTCTGGGAGCACAAAGAACCCTCAACTCTGCCTGAGAACAGCTCTGTTACATGTAATCACATCTCTCCTAATCCAGGTGATTTACATTACACATCCCAGGAGGGCGACCAACACAAAAATCACTTCTACAAGGCTTATGAAAATTAGGTCTTCCTACCTCACAGCGGAAACGTGGAGATGTCAGAGGATCTGGTGCCGATGAGCAGAGCAGGGGAGATGGCTCCTATTCAGACCAGAAAAAGTCAGTACAAACTCTCCAGATCAAAGCCTGCCAACAAAAGAATGGGAAGTATATAAAATATTTTGAAGGATTTGGAATAATGCACCAAAAGAAACAGAAGTTTGGGTACAGCATGCAGCCTCTGGTATTTTTTGTGTTCAATTCCAACTCAGCCAACATTCCCAGTCGTTCCATCTCCTCTCACTGAGGGCTGACCTGCAGCACCTTTGTACAGGTATACTTTGCCTCCTACTGCAAAGCTGCACCTCCCAGCCTCCTGGCTTCATAGGGAAAAGACTCTATCAACCACCTGTAGGTGGCTTTGCCCACAGGAACCCCCATGGCCATCTGTACCACAGACTCTGACTCAGCCATCAGCAAAGCCAGAAGCTCTGTGGTCTCTTCTGCTCCAACCAGTGCAGCCCAGTCTGGCTGCTCTCGTACCCAGCAGGGGAGCAGAGACATCAGTAAGGAAAACAAACACAGAGAAGAGTCAGGGAAAACTGCCTGATCCGTGAGAAGTCATCTGCTTCCCAAGGAAAGCCCTCCTTTTGGGTGCACAGCTTGGCACCTGGGTGGGCAGCTGACCACAAGGTCAGGAGGTTTTTGGAACATGAACTTTCCCATTCCAGTGGTGGTTCATGCTGCAGTCACACATCTGTGGCTGTCAGGAATTTATAACTAGAAATTACAGAACTCTCAGGAAACACTGTTTGCTATTGCCCAGTTTGTTGCTGCTCTGTCTGTGCTCTACACCTGAAGCTGTGGCTGCCCCTGGATCCCTGGCAGTGCCCAAGGCCAGGCTGGACACTGGGGCTGGAGCAGCCTGGACAGTGGGAGGTGTCCCTGCCAGGGCAGGGGTGGGATGTGCTGAACGTTCAGGCCCCTCCAATCCAAACCATCCTGGATTCTATGAACACCGTGGGACACAAGCATGGGTGAGACACACCAGGGCAAAGGCTAAACCACCACGCATTCAAAGCTTGGTTTAAACCAACAGAAAAAGGAAGTTATCTGAAATAAAAAAAGGTACTTTCAGGAAAATGGAAGTTGTTTCCAAACAATAAAAATAGAAAAGGATATAAACCCAGCACAGTAAGTGCAAACCCACAATAAGGCAAGGCAAAACAGGGTCTGGAGAACAATCATCAGAGTTCGTAGAGCTAATAAAAGCTTCTCCAACACAAAAGCAGGAAGCCTGTCTGTCACCCAGGGCTGCTGATAGATGGGCAAGGAGTAAACGGGGGAATTAAGAAAGATAAGGGCACAGCAGCAAAATTAAATTAATTCCTTGCACTGCCGTTCACTATGCAGGGGTCAGCAGGGTTCATATGCCAGAGCAACAAATCACCAGAGGCTGACAGTGCTTCCTCCAGGAGCCCAAATATGAAATTGCTGAACTTTCTTCCTTTGCATCTGAGGACTGGAAGGTGACAATTTTTTACAAAAGACTTTAGGAGTGACCCTGGAATTACAGACCACAAAGTCTGATTTCCAGAACAGGCAAAAGGGTAGAAAACTGTGGGACTGATCAGAACTAGCAGCAATGAATAAACACATCGGGGACAGAGCCTGAAAGACAAGAGCAGAGTTTATATGTACAGATCTGAGTCGTCTGATGAGGAACCAGCCCTGCTAATACAGGAGATTTGGGCTGATACAGTGGAATCTGATTTTCTAAAAGCTTTTCTAGAACATCCCTCACTAAAGGTTCTTAAAGAAACTAAACTGTCATGGAGTAAGAAGGATTAATCCTCCTGTGAATTCCTGATAAAAAGGACAGGAAAAAAGGGCACAAACACAACATTAGCAAGGGATGGAGCAGAAATTCTGCACTGCTTCAGCTTAGTCATGAATAATTTGCAAGAGGAGAAAGCAAAGTGACACACAGGTAATGAGGGTAACATGCAGAGTTTTTCAGGAAAGTCAAGTTTAAGAGAGAAGAGTTCCTGCCAAACCAGCCAGAGTTCAGACTGGAGCTGCAGTGCCCATCGGTGCAATGGGCCACACAATGGGATCCATTGCTGGACTTTGGCAGCTGTTGTGAGCCTGGATTCCCCCAGGCTCTGAGGTGGCACTGGAGATGTGACAACCATCCTTTGGCTACTTCCAGGCTAGTTCCTGGTGAACACCTGACTCTATCCTCTGGCTGACTGATGAGAGAAGGAAAGCTTTGCCATGGCCGTGAGAAATCTCCCTGCAAACACCTCCCACCTCAGAGGATCATCCTCCAAATCCAACTGCAAACGGGATGAAATCCCTTTCATTGTTCTGGGATGGATGCAGGTGGGCAGGGGCTGCTGGAGCTGCTCCCGCCCTGCCCAGGAATGCAAATGGCTCACTGCTCTGCTCCCGGTGTCACCGTGGGGGCACAGGCCGTGTCCCTGGCTGGGGGGAATGGAAAGAAATGGCTCTGAAGCTGTCACAAAAGGACTGCTTTCTGGAAAGGGTACTCTGCTGGAAGGAAGCTTGTTCCTCTGCCTGGCCCTGCCAGCTCCTCTCCTGGCTCCAGAATGACGTGGGAATCCCTCTTGCCCGGCTGGAGCTGGCAGGGAGCTTCCCCTGCATAGCAGGGAGCTTCCCCAGCATGGCAGGGAGCTTCCCTGGCATGGCAGAGAACTTCCCCAGCATGGCAGGGAGCTTCCCCAGCATGGCAGGAGCTTTCCCAGCATGGCAGGGAGCTTCCCCAGCATGGCAGGAGCTTTCCTGGCATGGCAGGAGCTTTCCCAGCACAGCAGGGAGCTTCCCCAGCATGGCAGGGAGCTTTCCCAGCATGGCAGGGAGCTTCCCCAGCATGGCAGGGAGCTTTCCCAGCATGGCAGGGAGCTTTCCTGGCATGGCAGGGAGCTTCCCCAGCATGGCAGGGAGCTTTCCTGGCATGGCAGGGAGCTTTCCCAGCAACAGCTGCCTTGACTCTGCCCCAGCTGAGTTCCTGTATGGCAAAGAAAGAGCATCCTACAAAGCCCACACTAAATTAACCCCGAGTCCTTCTCGGCAGCACGGAGACAAGGGGGGGCTCCCGAGGCTGCCCAGGGCGGGCAGCACCTGCCCCTCGCAGGCCGGGGCTCGGGGCTCCCTTTGTCCCACCACGTGCCCACATACTGAGGCCACTTGTTCCCGTCTGATCGCAATTAGCACCGTGCCAAATTCCTCGTGCCCCGCGCTAATTCGAGAGGATGGGCATGTCACACCCTGCCAAGAGTTACAGCCACTGCCAGCCGGGGCAGCCCGACCCTTTCATTAGGCCTTTGTTTCAGAAGTGAGGGCTCACGGACTCTCTTTCTTTGTTAGAAATACCCGTGGAGACGCCGGAGGAGGCAGAAGGCGCAGGCCTGGCCCTGAGGATGCCGTGTGTGTGAGCGAGCCAGGCGAGGGGCTCTGCCACACCCCCTGCTCCATCACGGGAACCCGCAAATTTAGAGAAATCCGCTGTCTGCAGGTGCTGACACCCCACGGCAGCATCGCTGCTGAGGAGCACGTTCCTCCCTCCCGGCCACAGCCCAGCAGCAGCAAGGACACAGCCCTCCCTGCACCCACTGCCCTCCCTGGCCACAGAACCGCACTGGGAATGGTGATGAGCGCGGGGACAGCCCCCATGCCCTGTGTCAGCCCCTCCGCGGCCCAGCAGCCACAGCCGTGCCCGGGCAGCTCCCACGGAGCCAGCAGGGACGGCTCTCCAGTGACCTTGGGCCGTGCCCAGGGCCAGACCCAGCCACAGGGTGATGAAAACATGCTCTTTGCTGCTTCTTGTCTCCTGTTGTCATTTGAACATCACTCCTGACAGGATCTGGGGATACCACGATGATGGCCAAAACATCCACAAATTCTGCTTGCTAAGCTGGTGATGTTCCTGACATTTCTGGGTGGTGATTCCCTTCAGAAGAATCACAGAATCCCTTGGGTTGGAAAAGGTCCCCAAGATCATTGAGTCCAGCCATTCCCCAGCAGTGCCACGGCCACCCAAGAACCACATCCGCATGGTTTTTAAATCCATCCAGGTTTGGGGACTCCAACGCTGCCCTGGGCAGCTGTGCCAGGGCTGAACAGCCCTTTCCAGGAAGGAATTTCTCCCAATACCCAACCTTACACAGACTCAGCAGTTTGCCTTTTGAAGGACACTCTGCTTTCCTGAAACTAGCCCGTCTGCAGCACCCAAGGCTGTTGCAACCTGTACGTACAGGCTGTTGTAAAACCTCAGTAATTCCAACGGATTCCAAGGAGGATGCTGTGAATTACCGAATTTGTCAGGTTAGCAGCACGAGAGCAAACTGTTCAGACAGAGCAGTGCTTCACAAAATGCAATTTAACTTATTTTCTTAATTGTGGGCTGATTCTGATTTATGCTAATTCATAACAGATTATGAACTCTATTATGTAATTGGAAAAATGACCATAAAACTTTCACAATGCTAGAGAGGGTTTTGGTTATTTGGTTTTTTACACTCTATTGCTAATGAGGGCTGGCACACACATGGCTGGGCCTGTGTCCCCATGTCCCCCTGACACAGACCCACCATCAGTTGAACAGCGCAGCCCTGCTCCACACGGCAAATGAAGCCATTTATCGAGCACTGCTCAGTAATGAGGGACTGAGGAAGGGACACAGTCCTCCATGGAGAGGCTGAGGCACATCAGGATGTGGCCAGGTATTGCCCCAGCCCTGGAACTGTTCAAGGCCAGGCTGGACAGGACCTGGAGCACTCTGGGATAGTGGCAGGAGGTGGGACAGGATGAGCTCCCTTCCAGCCCAAACCATTCTGGATTGTAGGACAAGGAGCTGCTCTGGCTGCTGGGGGCCTCTCTGGGTCAGGTCCTGGCAAGGGAAGAGGATGGACCAACAGCCACTGAGGCTGGAGGGGAAAGCGACATCACCAGTACCTCCAGGAGGAAATCCCCCAGCAGAGCACTGCAGCAGGACATGGAATTGGTACATTTTAAATCCTGGTTGTAAGATTTTTACCCTGAGTGTGCACCTGAGGGGGCCTGAGCAGGAGTGAGGGGCTGGGTGAGCAGTCACAGCCCATAGCTGGCTGCTGGAGCTGTAATTGGTTTTCAATGATTGTATCTTTTCCTGTGTTACTGCCGCACATGGCTGGGTTTTGTACCATACTGAAAATCAATAAAAATGCATGAAAAAATGTTCTCCCACCCCCCTTAAAAGTTAAATAATCTTGTTAGGATTCTGGCACCACTATTTTAAATCAGTCAGTCTTTGTTTTTCATCCCAAGCCTGAGACTCGCTGGGTTCCCCCAGGAGCCTGCTGAGCAGCCAGAGCTGTTCCAGCCTGAGCTGATGGGCAGGAGAGCCCCTGCCCCCCAACACACGGGACACAAGGAGGTGTCACCTCTGGCACTGCACACTCTGGCTTATATGGAGGAGTAGGAGCCAGGAGGGAGATTGGCCCCAACACACACAGGACACAAGGAGGTGTCACTCTGGCACTGCACACACTCTGGCTTATATGGAGGAGTAGGAGCCAGGAGGGAGATTGATTCTCCCCCCAGTTACAGAAAAGCCTGTGGCAGGAGGAGCCAGCCTCCTCCCGCTGCTCTGATATCCCTCTGCATGGCTCCTCAGGACCAGCATAAGCAAATGTGCTCCCAAACTCACACCGTGTCACCAAAATCACTGGGGTTTTGTTTCCTGACATATACAGCAAACCATGGAAACACACAACTTTTTGGGTGGGAAGGGACCTTAAAGCTCATCTCATTCCACCCCAAGCCAAGGCGGCGACGCCTCGCACTGTCCCAAGCCCTGTCCACCTGGCCTTGGGCACTGCCAGGGATCCAGGGGCAGCCACAGCTGCTCTGGGCACCTGTGCCAGGGCCTGCCCACCTCACAGGGAAGGATTTCTTCTTAATACCCCACCTATCCCTGCCCTCTGATAGTGGGAAGCCATTTTCCCTTGTTCTGTCACTCCAAGCCCTTGCCCAAAGTCCCTTTCCAGATCTGTTAAGCTCCTTCAGGCACTGGAAGGGGCTTCAGTGTTTCCCCAGAGGCTTCTCTTCTCCAGCTGAACCTAAAGAGAATAAAAGTAGGAACACAACAACCTATTTACTCTCCAGATGAGGGTTGGGATGGAGGTGCTACAGGAGGTAACGAGCGTGCTGAGGTGAGAGCTGCTCAGAGAGATGCAGGGACTCGGGGCAGTGCAGCTGGCAGGGCTGCCACAGCTGCAGACCAGGAGCCCCAGCTGTGCTGCCAACGCAGGCAGTGCTGGCCGTGTGGAGGGACTGGCACAGCTGGACAAGGGCAGGACACTCATGGACACCCCCAGCCCTCACCACGGGCTCATGCTGACCCCGGGCAGCCCTGGTGCAGCCTCCTCCCGTCGGGATACGGGGATATGAACCCACTGCTCTGCTCTGGCTCAGTGACTGACCATCAAACCCAGACCCTGAAAGGAGTGCTCCATGTTAAATGGAAACATTTCTATTCCTGAAGAAAAACCAAAAATGTTTTGAATTTTATAAGAATATTTCATTTGACACCAGCAAAACTTTTCATTTGGACTGTGGGGTTTTTAAAAAAGTTCTGTTTCAAAAGAAAACCTTGCTAACAAAATGTAGTGATTTTCATTTTTTCCTGATTTTTCTAAAATATCTTCACTTTTATTCAATCTCTTGCATTTAACATAGCTTTGCAAACTTTTAAAAACTGTTTTTCTGAAAATAAATGATTTCCCTCTATGTCTGGGTCCCCGCAGGAGCCTTTGCTTTGCAATGAACACACACATGTCTCCAAGTTCAGTATTTTGTCACATTAGCCTGGCCTCACAGTCTGGAATTCCTCAGGAATTAAAGCCTTACATAAACACAGCATTTAACTCCATTACAATATAATAATGATTTTTAAACAACATTATAATAGGTTCTATAATTTTTTTTTAAGTGCATATTATTGTACTGTCACAGTTTCCTTCACTCCGTAACAGCCCAGTCAAAGCAACAGATACAAAGGTAAACACAACTGGGAAGGTACGTGGCCCCTTTCCCAGGTTTAGAGCTTGCTTTTCCCAGCTGCCAGCTGCTCCACAGACAGCCCATACTAAATGTGGGACAATTTGTGTATTCTTAAACTAAAATATTTTTCAGTTAAAGCAAGCATAAATTATTTATTCATTTGTATTTGCATTTAAATACTTGAAAAATGTCCAAATTAACTGCTTTGAAAATGGTTCCAATATTTCCCCCTAGGCTGTGACCTTGTGGCCAAGTCTAATCTCAAAGCAAATTGAAAGAAGGGCTCACACTGAACACATCCAGCAGTTCTGGATGGGCTCTGCCCAGAGAACCAATGCAGCCATTAGCAAACTCAGCCAAGCTCTGGGTTTGGGGCCCACACTTGGGGTCCAGACAGGGGTTTTCCACCATCTTACCCAAGCCTAGTGCTGATGACCCAAGATTTTTTTGGGAAGGTTTTATTCATCCAATTTGGTGGCTTCCTTGAAGCTCCTGTTCACAGCCATACCCAGCTCAGCCTTCCGTTAAAAACCCTTCCCAATGTTTGTGGTTGTGGAAAGCAGCGAGTTTCAGAAACCAGAATTCCAAGGAAAATAGGAACTACTTCAGTTTCAATACTCTATACATATTTGTGTCAAACCTGCACTTTAGGGAGCTCAACTCCTAGCCACGACAGGGGTTTTATTTCCCTGCGTGTGCCTACACCCAGCTCTGCAGCCGACTGCGGCACCTCAGCCCCGGGCTCACACCCCAGCCTGCCCACGGAGCTCCCAAGCCAAACACCATCTGGGAGTGGTCCCCGTGGCAAGCTTAGCTGCAGGCTTGTCCTTCCTTTGTCATAAATCTGGTTCCTGCAAAGAGCAGAATTACAGCAAATTAATTCCTACACTGTGCCTCGCAAGGAGAACTGCTGAGAGGGAAGAGAGGAAGCCCAGGCACTGCTCTAAGATCTCAGCCGGCTGCAAAATGTCATGAACCAGCAAGAGAGGTGGTTTCCTGACAACATGTGTCCTGATTCCAGTTCCCCCAGATGAGGGGGAGCTCCTGTGCTCATGACTATTCTCCTTTCAGGATCAGAATGAAGAAAACAGATACAAAAGAGAATTCTTACGTGTGCAGAAGAGAACAATAGTCAAGAGTTTGTCTGTCAAACCTTTGGTGGAACAGGCATGTGACTTAAGAAGTATCTGAGAGGTTTGTTTTACTTAACATTTAAAATTAATAATAAAATTCATTCCAAATCAAGAGAGCAGGATGGATTTGGGTTTGGAGTTCCTAACCTAGAAACCAGCTCAGCACCTCACCTGAGTGCATCAGCTCTCTGAGTCGTTCTCAAAGCCTGCAGACTTCCAAGATGGGAGTATCTCAGGATTTCACCAGTTTGACCTCTAGGTTTGGGTCATGGTATGCTCTGAAAAACCCCACCCATCCTTGCTGGATCCCCGGGCAGGAAGGTGACCCAGCGAGCCCTGAGCATGTGGCAGTGCAGGCTCAGGAGACAGGGCTGTGGGGCTGTGGCTCCTGGGCTCTGCTGTCACGTGCCAAAGACAGGAACCCCGTTACAATGATCACCCAACGTGTTCCTGAAATGGGTGAAAAGGAGCTGGTCATGCTCTGCATGGTGCAGTTGCTGTTTCTTTTATGCTATTTTATAAGAGTGTGTGATTCTTTAATAAAACCTTAAAGGAAACATCTGTAGTCTTCCCCCTTCCCAAATATTCCTGTGTCAATTTATATAAAACAAAACCATTTCCTAAGAAAAGGAAAAATATTAAAACAGCAATATAAACAGCAAAGGAGGCATTCCAGCTCCCTGTAAATAAGTTTAAAACTTGAAGGTAGAAAAAACCATTAAATTCTTATCCTGAACAAATGGATTAGCTGGTAATCTCTCTGGCACAGCTTGCTTGCTTCCCACCAGCCTTCTGAGGTACTGGACAGCCCCAAAGGACATTTGCCCAGAGAAGCTGTGGCTGCCCCATCCCCAGAAGAGTCCAAGGCCAGGCTGGATGGAGCTAATGGAAGGCGTCCCTGCCCACGGCAGGGGGTGGAACGAGATGAGCCCTTCCCACCCAAACCAGTCTGGGATTCTGTGATTCCAGCATGAGGAGACTGCCAAAGCTTCCACGCCTACTTCAGCCCCTTCTCACTGCAGCTTCTCTGGGTCTGAGCCCTCTGAGACCCACAAGCTCAGCTCCAGTTTCTTCTCCTGGCTTAGGGGCAACCTGTGCTCAAACACAGAAAATTTTGTCAGGGAACGGCTCCACGTTGGGAGAGCGGCTGGGGTGCCAGAGGGGAGCAGCAGCGCTGCCCTGCAGTGCACACATCAGAGATAAGTTCCCACCCTTACTCCTTCCTGGAGCAGCACTAAGCAGCCCCAGGTCCCTGCCACTGTCCCATCCTCGGGTCATTTCTTGCTCTCTTTTTACCACCCTCTGACTCCCGTGTCCGTGACCGCAGCTCCTGCCCAGCAGCGAGGGCCCAGCAGGAGCAGCAGGAGCGGTGTCCCGGCACAAACAGCCAGCGCCAAGGCGATGCTCCGGTGCCTCGGCGGCTCCGGCAGCACGGATCTGTCTCCTGTAAATAACCCTCGGCTTTCACATGGATTATTTAGACTTTCTGATGAAACTGCAGAAATGCCACTGCGGCGGCCGCGCGCCCAATCAGGCGGCGGCTCCCTGACCCCGGCCTCTCCGCGGCACCGCTGCTACGAGCTTCAAGGGGAAAAACCCTCCTTGTCTCTCGTTAGCCCTTTTTTTATGATCTAGGATTCTGTTAATAATGACTCCGTGTTACATAAAACAGATACATTAATGTCACCAAGTCCCAAAAGTACTGAATCAAGCTGACTCCTTCAGAAAGGAAGAAAGTAATAGATATGAGCCTTAATAAGAGCACGGATCCGAAGGATGGGAAGGGCTCCACCAAATCGCTTTCTCCTTCCTATTTGAAATGGGGGATTTAAAGGGCCATGCAGCTGGAGAAGATCAGAGTCGTGGCAAGATAACTGTGAACATGCCATCAAAGGGAGCAAATCAAACGTGATTTTAGGTGGTGTTGCAAAGGCACGCTCAGCCTGCTCCACCTGCCCGCTCCGCTCCCAGTTGCTAATGGGGAAAGGATGGAGAGGCTCGGCAGCCCCACAACCTGGCACTCACCTTTCATCTCCAGAATAAAAGTGCTGGCTTAGACCAGCAGCTTTGGAGAAATAAGTTGCCTGGACTCAGTGTAGAGAAAAAGTGGCCAAGTCTTTGACCTACGCACACGGCTGAGACTATTTCTACTCCTCTACAGCTGGAGCAGATGTTGCAATTAAAAGCAACGCCCAGTGACCATTAGTGCTTTACAAACATTAAAACAGAACAAAACCTCTAATCAGAGGGATGAAAATACTGAAGTGGCAAAACTAGCCATGCCTGAAAGCTTCAGAAAATAAAATGCAGGACAGTCTGACCAAGTCGTCTGCAATGGAACGTGACGCAGAAGAGAGGTGTGACCAGAATCAAACAGGGGTGGTCTCACACAGATACAGGGGGCACACCTGGGTGGCAAAGTCCCTGTGAATTGTGCCTAGGGAACATGAAAATTTATTAATTAATTTGTAAGCAGTTGCAAGTAGTTTAAGGAAAGAAATAGGATATGAAAACCAAAGTTATGTTTGCTGAATCTTGCTTAGCTGAGAATCCACCAGCCAGAGACAGGGAAGGTGTTTGGATTCCCACCTTGGTGAATTTATGAAAAGGTAAAATCCTAAGGCCAAGATGAGGCTATAAATAGACACAGTGTATTTTGTAGAGTGGCACCAACACATAAGGCTGGATTTGGCAAAATGAAAACACAAGGAGGAAGCATGAGGCCTGATGGGACCCCAGAACGATGGAATCAAGGCAGGAAAGTGCCACCAGCCAACAGAGAATGCAATATTCAGAACAACTCAGGATTTACCTCATGTAGGTGTGTAACAAACAGGGGGAAATCTAAATTAATGGCAGAGGTCTGAGTGACAGACTTCTGCTTCCTCCTCCCCCGTGGCCTGCTGAGGCTGGAAGGCACAGGAGCAGAAGGATGTCCATGGACAGAGGTTGTGCCCAAAGCAGTGAGCGATCACTGAGCAAAGCCAGCAGCACACAGACCGCGGGAGTGGGGACTGAGAGAGGGGAAAGCAGCAAGCAGAAGGTTATTCCTCAGGAAACCTCCAGGCTCCACCAGCACATCTCCTGTTCCTGGTTTGCACCAGGACTACCTCTCCCAGCACGGCCTGGGAGCAGCTCTGTACCAGCACTCAAGTGCCATTCAGACTCATCTGTACAAACAAATCCAAATTCAACTCCCCTGACAGAGATCCTCCCGGGGATTAGGTCTATTAAAATTTGTATTTTGCAATTACTTCAGTTTGCTTTGCTTCTTTTCAAGGTTTTATGCTAAATTACATGGATGGAGGGTCAAGCTTTGTTTAAAAGATCTGGTTTTTCAGGGTTGTGCCACTGTTGGAACAAATTTTAAATCATGTGATACAATCACCTTTTTTGATTGATAGGGTCACTTTTAACCAGCATATCTGCGTTTAATAGAGCAAAATCTGGCTTAATCTACTAATTTTTAATTTAACATAAATAAAGAACATGACAGATCAGCCACTTTTCCCAATGCCCCACTTACTGCAAAATGCTCAAACGGGGATGAGTTTTGTGTTTATACAGCTCACCCTGACGCAGCAGGCAGCACCACTTTTGGGGAGAAAAAGCTACATCTCTGTGTGTTCGTTCCAAATTCACAGAGCAGCTGTACCAGTTCTGATCTCAGAGTGGTATGAGAATTAATTTGTGAACAACCAAAAGTATAATGTAAGTGCTAGGTGCAAGTATTTCAAGCGCTAACTATTTCATGACGATGGCAGATAGGAGTTAGACAGCAATGAGACCAAAATTGTGGTTATTTCATTATTGCATAGACAATGCCAGCCCTCAAAGCATGCCAGGCATTTTGCAGATCAGAGGAAAGTGTGATCCCTGCTCTGAGAGTGCATAATCTAAAAAGTCAAAGATGAAAAGAGGGAAAGGAACTCTGGATACAAAAGAATCTATGTAGTGACAGGTCCCAGCTTGTTATTTTAATTAAAAATATGCTAAATCCTTCTTTTTGCCTCTTTCAGCCCTCTCATCCTGGCTCTAAGCTTCAATTCCAGTGTCCACATAACCTCCCTAATCATCCACTGCTCCCTCCACATAAAGGAGCTCTTTGGAGCTGTGTCAGTCTGGGAACAGGGTACGTGGCAGAGGGTGACACTGGGCATGATGACGGATCCCAGAGACTGGAAATCCAACAGATCCAGCCCAAATGTGCTTCCAGAGAGCCATGCACGTCCTGCCAACAGGGGCCTGGAATTCAGAGGTTTCTTGTGACTTACAGGGAGTAAAATAAAGAAAAGTCCCCAGCAGTGGCTCCCTTGCACCTGCATCTGGGCACAGCTTGCAAAGAGCATCCACTGCCCTAAACCTGCCCCAGAGGACCATCAAATCCCCTGAGCCCAACACATAAAAACCTACTTATCAATGATTACAGAGTGAGCCAGCAGTGTCCTGCTAGTTTAAATCTTGTCCAAGAGCTTTACCCGGACTCAGAGGTCCCACTGTCACATTCCCGTTGGCATGTCTCCAACGTGGTGCAAACATCCCCTGGCCCTGCTGCCTGTGCCCCACTCCCTGGCTGCCCCTGCAGCCCACTGGCTCTTCCTTCAGATGTCTAACAAGCACTGAACACAACTGAGGTTTAGAGAGAGGCAGAAATCAATAGAGCAGCTTCCAGCAGGCACGCTGAGGGATTAGCTGTCCCAGGGAACAGCTCCGGCGGCTCAGTGGGAGAGTCATGACTCCGAATAGTGCACGAGGTTTATGAGGCTGGGGAGCAGCCTCTGGCCTTGATAACCTCCAGCTGGCCGCAGCAAAAGCCGGCTGTGGAAACCAGCAGCCTCCCCTCCCTGCTGCAGCAGCAGCACCAGCAGCTGCCCTGGGCAGCGGGCAGGGCAGCAGTGGCCCCAGAGGT
This sequence comes from Onychostruthus taczanowskii, assembly GCF_017590055.1. Lineage (NCBI taxonomy): Eukaryota > Metazoa > Chordata > Aves > Passeriformes > Passeridae > Onychostruthus > Onychostruthus taczanowskii. The sequence continues at coordinate 13,787,290 of NW_024499017.1, read as the reverse complement.
CACTCTGAGCACTGCCCGGCCATCGGTGCTTCCCACACCTCCGCTGCAGCCAGGTGATGAATTTCAGCTCTGGAGCTTGAAAGGGAACAACCCAGAAAGGCTGTGGACTCCTCCTTCCTGGAAGTGTGCAAGGCCAGGCTGGGCAGGGCTTGGAGCATCCTGGGATAGGGAAGGGCAGGGGGTAGAACGGAATGAGCTTTAGGGTCCCTTCCAACCCAAGCCATTGCATGATTCCAGGATTCCAACCCAACAGCAGCAAACGGCAGGCAAGGCAGTGGCACAGGGGAAGGCAATGAGATGAATCCTGGGAAACTGCTGAAAAAACCATGGAAAACTGTTTGGCTTGTACCATCACCAAAGGAGGCCCCACAAACTTCTAACAACAAGATACAGGATCCTGTGTCACTGCTAACAAGTTCCTCTGTCTTCAGAAATCTGAATCTTTGGGAGTTCTGCAAGAAGCAGAAGCAGGGTTAGGACAACCACTCAGAGAACAGAGTTGCTATTAGCTTAGCTAACATCATCTAATCTTATGTGGGTTTATGAACTGAATACTTGTTGCTCCCAACTGCTCTCATGTTTATTGTGGTCACTGTGTTGGAACTCTGAAAGCTGAAAGATGTGAGTTTGTCTTTAACTGTCAAAAATTGTGAGAAAACAGGGACTCCAGAGGAGAGGAAGGGGGAACCAATGTCCAGAAGGCCTGCAAGAATTCATGATGTTTTGGTACTATATTTGTATAGTTTGAGAGGTCTTTAATGACCTCTGAGGTTTCCAACATTTCTGGTTTACCACTCTGCAGGTCTCAGAGAACCCCCTCCCTCCCAGAGCCTACAGGACCAGGCACCTTCCCTGCAGGTCTCAGAGAACCCCCAGTGAATAGCCCCTCCCTCCCAGAGCCTACAGGACCAGGCACCTTCTCATCTGCCCCAGAATCCGTGGTGGAAGCCGTGCTGTCTCCACCTGGCCACTGGCCCTCGCCCAGGGCTGGGAGGGTTTCGGGCTGGCCGAGCGAGGTCAGACAGCCCTGCGTGGCCATCGCTGCGGGCGAGGATCAGCCTGCAGCGCCGCTGGTCCCCTCGCGACAGCGTCCTTGTGTCCCCGGCTCTGCCTCAACCTCAACTCCGAGCGCCGCGTTCGCCGCCAGCACCGTGACCCACAGCCCGCTGTGCCCCCGAGCCCTGCCGTGACCCGGAGCCCGGTGTGCCCCCGAGCCCGCTGTGCCCCCGAGCCCTGCCGTGCCATCCCGCAGCCCCGGCTCCCGGGCAGGGTCCCCGCACGGCTCGGGCAGTGTCCCCGCACGGCTCGGGCAGGGTCCCCGCCCGGCTCGGAGGGTCCCCGCACGGCTCGGGCAGGGTCCCCGCACGGCTCGGGCAGTGTCCCCGCACGGTTCAGGCAGTGTCCCCGCACGGCTGCAGGGTCCCCGCACGGCTCGGGCAGCGCTGGCCCCGCCCGGAGCGGCCCCGGCTCCCTCGCCGCGCTCTGACCCCGCCGCGCACAGCGCCGTAAATCTGCTGCACCTGATGGGAGATGGGCTTTTTAGGATCTCTCCGGGTGCTTTGAGGTAGCACTTCCATGAACTCCGTGCCACAATAAATAACGCTACCTGCAATATGTCTTAGGGAACGTGGCAGCAGCCGCTGTCCTGCCATGAATTTTTATTCTTTTGCCGTCTGGAAGATAGATTCCAGATACAGCATTTCCCCGCACTTAGTGTCAAATCTCTTTACCCCTTTGCCCCAACAGAATGACAGGGACCACAAATAAAATAAAAGAATAAAAAAGAAGCATAGGAAAAATGGCCTGAGAGCAGAGGGAAAGCACTAAACTCCCCTCCCTCTGCAGCTGAGCAGCTTCAGATCTGACAGCAGTGACTAAGGCAGGGGCAGTAGGAATGGGAAAAGGCAATTTTTGTGTATGCTGCCAATGAGATTTCTGCTGGAGGATTCCACAGAAAGCAGCGCAGAGATGAAATTTCTCTGAAGAATATAATGTATGCAACAGTGGAGAATACGGGAAAATGGGTTTGTGTGCCGGCCCAAACTGCCATGCCAGAGATGAGAAAATGGAGTACTGACCCAATAAAGGGATTTTTAAAGACAAAACCTTTTTCATTATAGAGAAAAGGGTCACATGCAATGGCTAACAAACGGTCTAAATATTTGCAAACCTTGATCTGTAGATCTGATACCAAGGCCGGAGTGCAAAGCAGGAATGCTGTGACGATTACCAACAAGAATACTGGGAAAAAACGCATGGAAGTGGCAGAGAGTGCTGCCATGTCCATTGGGATTGCTGAGAGCCGGGGCGCAGGGCACGCTGCGGGGCAGAGCCCCGTGCAGCAGCTGGACGCGCTCTCGGCCGGGCTGCGGACGCAGCGGCGACACCGGAGCTGTGCAGGGGAACCTCAGGGGGCCCAGAGGAACCCTGGAGCCCGAGAGAGGCCAAAGCCAGTCCTGCTCCGGGGCAGGAGCAAGCCCAGGCACCAGCACACGCAGGGGCTCCTGCAGAGGAGGACAGCGGGCTGACCCCGAGGCAGGAGCGCCCCGGGATGTGCCGAGGGACGCGGCCAGCGGCTGCAGGAGCTGATCCCACCTGAGTCCTCGGCTCAGCACTGCTCAGCTGTGCTGGAGCACTGGGCCCAGCTCTGGGCTCCCCGCTGCAGGACACACGTGGACGTTCAGGCTGGACAGAACAACATCCGGAGGTGCCTTCCAGCCTCAGCGAGTGTGAGACCGAGCCCAGGACCAGGCTTTGCTTTCTGGCTGCCACATGTAAGCAACTGAGCAAACCACCCACAGCGCTCGCTTTAAAAAACCCCAAACGCAGGCAGGTAGAAGATTATTAGTTGTACAATTCCTTTGGGACTATGAGAAATATCTGCTCAAACAACAGGATAACAGCTGGAAAAAACTCTAGAAAAGGGAAACAGCTCCAACTAGCCGGGTGTTGGGGCGCAGGGCTTTTTTCCTCTCACTTTCCCTCTTCCAGTTCAATGCCTTATAAAAAACCAACATCATGGCTCTTTTCCACTTTGAATATCTGGGCTGCAGTGCAATCTTGTCTGAATTTGAAGACATTCTTTTACTTTCTCCCTTTACTCCAATGAAATTACCAACTTTCATGTCCCTGACATCTAAAAGATATTAGGGTCAGCACACCAGTACCCTCCCATTAATACACACATCCACTTACAACACGTAGTATGGCAAAGACCTCATTGTTCTGCCACCAAGTCACCATGGCCCAGTCTTCAGGCGAAGCCAGAATCCATGGATGCCCCACGAAATGTCCCCTTCGGCAGGTGTGAGCCCAGTGCACATCAAAAATGATGACCCAGTGGTTGAAACACAGCTACACAGCTGCCTTAACATCTATCCTCCTCCTATTTCCACTTCTGAAACTGAGCTTTAAACACTGGAACTAAGACTTTGCAAAACATATATTTTACTGAGCAACAGCTACACAAAACCAGCCCCCTGAAGATGTCAAATGACACTTTTGCCATACAGCAGAGAAGTGAGGAGATTTACAAGGTCATTGACAAATGCAAGTATTGATTGAGTATTAAAGTGTCTTGTGATTAATACAGCCTTCGAAGTAATTAGTGCAGAAGATCTCTTATATCTCCCCATGTTTAAATAATGTATCTGTGAACATGCAGACCCCCTGTCAATCACTCTGGCTGAGGCCAAACACCATCTCACCTGATAACTCATTTGGAAACTGGGCTTCCTGCCTGTTCAGTCTTTCACAACCAGCAGCTCTCCCCTAATTGCCTGGGGTGACCTATATTTAGAGACCTGCAGTTCACTGGGGGGATAGAGAGGGAGGAGAGAGCAAGGAAAAATGCTCAAGTACCTTATTCCTACAATGGCACAAACACCCAGGAGAAATTCAGAGGCACTGAATGGAAATGACCTCATCTGGCTCTGTGAGGGGCTCCACACTGGATTTAAACAAACTCTCCAAGCCCCTCTTGGTTACTCCTGGGAGTAGCTTCTGCAGAGGGAAAAACCCCAGCTGGAGCCAAGGACTCCCAAACTGCAGCGGGCAGTCCTGGTGTCCCTGTCCCAGCTCTCGGTGCCACCAGAACAGCCTAAATCCCCCCTGAACCGAGGTCACCAACAGGAAGATCAGGCTGCCAGCAGTTCCAGCTACGTCTGAGTGCTCCTAGAGCAAGCTGGCACTTACTGCTCCCTTCGATCCAGGATGGAAACGTTCTGCTTGAAATGCCACTTTAGGAAAAGATCAGCCTGACACCTTCTGGGTGAGCTTTTTGGAGCTCACAAAGCACCAGGTACTTATCTAATGTCTTCTTAATCCCTTTTCTACCAGTGTCTAAGCAAATGCAATCACTTGGTTTCTGTGAAGCACACTTCGAGGTCATTAAACATTTACTGCTTATTGGGTAAATAAGGCTCCAGGAAACAGTTTCCTTCCAACTCACCTGAGCTGGAATTTCTGAGCTGCTGTTTGATTCCAGGCTGGAAAAAGCCAAGAGCTGAACTGTGACCCCACCAGCATCTCACTCTTACACTTTCTACTAACAGAGACCAAGGACAGGTGTAGAATATACAAATATTCCAGAATGCTGCTAACACTGCGCACTCTTCCTTCCTGGCCAGTGCCATTCCTGCTTTGGGGAGAGCTGGGAACCCAGCCTAGGGGGATTTCTGGGGAAGACAAAGCCCTCAGCTTTCATGGCCTCTTGCTCTTTCTGAGGTTAAAACATGCAACAAATGGGAGTTAATCACCCTCAGACCTGAACAAATCAGAGCAACTCCTAAACTAATTCAGAGGGAGCAAAAAGAAGGCAAATAATCTTTCTTCTTTGGAAGACAGTGAAAGAAATCCAAACCTGTGACTTCACAGAATACCAGACTGGTTTGGATTGGAAGGGACCTTAAAGTTCTCTTGGTCCCACCCCTGCCATGGCAGGGACACCTCCCACTGTCCCAGGCTGCTCCCAGCCCTGTCCAGCCTGGCCTTGGGCACTGCCAGGGATCCAGGGGCAGCCTCAGCTGCTCTGGGCACCTGTGCCAGGGCCTGCCCACCCTCACAGGGAACAATTCCTTATTCCCAATATCCCATCCACCCCTGCCCTCTGGCAGTGGGCAGCCATTAAAGCAGGGCCTTTTGTCCTTCTCTTTAGATGAAGCACTAGAAATATTCTTCTGCCTTTAGTGTTAATCTCACTTTCTTTTTTCTCACACCTGCTACTGTCCCATAACTCATGAGCCCCTCTTCCTTCTCCTCTTTCAAGTTTATTTATTATGACTATTTAACCAGCTATTGGTTCAACACACTCTGCTCAAATATTCATCATTTGGTTCTCTGGGTAAACCGTATTTAATCAGCACAGCACAGAAAACAGTGTAATTATAGATGCTGGATGCCATTACACTCAGAAGAAATTAAACCTCATCTTAAGCTGTCCAGTGGTGCCCTGAGGAAAACAGGCTGCGTGGTGGGAAGGTGACCCAGAGGTTAGTGCCAGAGGTGCTTTCAGGTCCTCCAGACTCAAGAAATACTGAGGGTGGGGAGGCACAGAGGGAGAAGGAGAGAAGCCTTTATGGACAAAAAACCAGAACTTTGCATGAGGAAGTCAGTAAATGCATCTCTTTTTCTGAGAATATGGCAGCGCCTGTTCCACTTTATGCCAATTACAGCACTTCTAACAAGGTTTTTTTAAGGTAAATAATTCTATTTTAGTAGTACTAATGGAAAATGCCTTCACTGATCGATAAAGTCCAAAAAGTTATTACAGCAACAACGATGCAAGAAGATGCTCAGAGGAAGCAGTGGGACAGACTCCTCCAGCTGGCACAGAACCACTTAAAACTCAACATTACCCTTGGAAAAAGCAGCACAGGTTAGCCAGGCTGTGGCAGGAAGTGCCAGAGGAGACCCTTCCCTGGCAGACCCTGTGTGTGCATCACCTGCCTGCAGCAACAGCCCTGGATCAGCCCAGCAATGCCCAGAGAGCCCCAGAGGGGGAGGGGAGGTATTGTTTTATTTTTTTTTTTTTTGCTAATAATACATCTGAGGTTCAGATAAGTAACTAAGAGGAAGGAGAGCTCCTTCTAGTCCATCCTGCTGCTGACAATTAAGAAACCTCAAAGTAATTTTTGAAAATGTCAGCGTCTCATTTAGCAAAGGGATAAATAATGAATGAAGCATAATCACTGTCCTGCGCTGGTGGTACAGCTTCGCGGTGTCATTAGTAAACTAACGGTATAATATCTTCGTGTCACAGTTTAATTATATCTTGTAATTAGTTTCAGCAATGGATTGCACAGAGTCAGGCCCCCTGAGCTAAACAAAAGGTAATAGAACTTTCAGAGTCCTCGCATAAATCAATTATGAAAGTGTCCTGTGTTATTTGAGGCTTGTTTGCTGTAATTTTATGCACAAAGAAGAGATGATCCCTGCTGCCTACGGAGGGCGATTCACCTCACCAATTGCCTGCCTAAATGAGTGTGAGTGCTGAGGGGCAGGGGCTGCTGCCAGAGCCAGCGGGGCGAGCTCAGTGTGCAAACGAGCTGGCCTGGCTGTCAGCACCACAGACACAGAGCCCCACGTGCAGGCATGGGGTAATAGGAAGAAATTCTTCACTGTGAGAACAGTGAGGCCCTGGCACAGGGTGCCCAGAGGCTGCCCCATCCCTGGCAGTGTCCAAGGCCAGGCTGGACGAGGCTTGGAGCACCCTGGGGTGGTGGAAGGTGTCCCTGCCTGTGGCAGAGGTGGAACGGGATGATGTTTAAGGTCCCTTCCTACCCAACCACGCTGGGATTTGATGACATGCAGACACAGTAGGATGGCACCATGATCCTCCTGCTGCTGGTGCTGATGTGCTCCAGGCCAGCACCAGTGATGAGCACAGCTGTCCTGTGCCCAAAGCTGCACATTGCTGCATTTTGTTCACTATCCCAAGCACCATCCAAACAGCACCTCCACCTGCCTCTCCTGGTTCTTCACCCAGAGCAAAACTGTCCTGTGTGTTCGGATCTGATCTCCAGTTTGCATCAGCAGATCAAGACAGATTAGACAGTAAGAAAATATTTTTCCCTGAAAGAGTGGTCAGGCACTGGAATAAGTTGCCCAGGGAGGGGCTGGAGTCACCCTCTCTGCAAGTATTCAGGAGATGTCTGGATGTGGCACTTGGGATGTGGTTTAGGGGTGGTTGTGGTGGTGTTGGGGTGATGGTTGGACCTGATGATCTTAAAGGTCCCTTCCAACCTTGATGATTTGGCGAAGACCAGCCACCAGCAGCAGCTCCTGGCCCAATGACTCTTCAGCCATATTTGGATTGTTCTTTCTCCTGCTTCATTCCTGATCTTACTCATCTGCTGCCACGGGACAGAATCACACAGGAGGGCCGTGCTAGAACTGGATCCAGGCAGGCTGAGGGGTCCCTCCAGGTTACCCAGTTGTACTTCAGCAGATCAGAACGTGCTGCCATCCCACATGCTGCTACTTGAGCTCTGGAAATTCTACAGGAGACGCCCTTTTCCTAAGAGCCCTTTATGCCACACCAGGACTGTGGGCAGAACAATCCATACCTGGGAAGGGGCTGGGAATGATGCCCACCATCCCAGCCTCTAAGTTCTCATGTAGTTTCAGGGGGAAAAAAAAAAAGTTTAATTACTGGAATTTAATGTATAAAATAACGCTTCATAGTTCAGGCTTAATAGCTGTATTTTATTTGCATATTTTTTCCTCAGTCTTCTGAAGAGTCCTACGTATTCCATCAGCGCTCCTGTGCGTAGGGATGCACACGCGAGGCTCGTGCTGCTCTCATGTCTGAGTGCCTGAATCATTTATCTTTTCATGCTGCTCCTCTGCCCCCACTGCTTGGTGTTGGAAGCTGCCTATGTGACGTGGGATGGAGAAGGTGGAAAAAACCCCCTAAATAAAATGAAGCCTCTCAGTGTGTCTAATTTTGGCCGACTGATATCTGCAAAAGCAAAAAAGGCTCGCAGCAGCAGCAAAGGGCTGTCCGGGGGTCACCCAACCCACGGCTGAGCGTCTGGGACCCCACTGCGGGCAGCAGAGGGGAGTGTGGAGAGGAGTCTGAAAGGTGCCAAGACGTGTAATTGTCTCAGTCCTGATCAAGCTGCAGAACACACCGGGGTCCTGCTTCAAAGCCCTCCTCAAGTCTGCCTTGAAAGCGAATCCTGTGGCACACTGGCCTTGCTGTTTATACAACAACTTCCAGGTTTAAATGAAAAGCTGCTTCCCAAAGCAGCCTGAATCCTCCCATTGTGAGCCCTTCAGCAGACTTAACAATAGGAAAAGCACCGAGTAGGAAAAAAAAGGGGGGGGGGGGGGGGGAAAGGGAAAAAAAAAAAAGTCCAGTCCTCCGAGCGGTGCTGCAATCCAGCCGGTTGCCATGGTGACATGATGACTTGTTCACATGGCAACATACCTTCGGTCCACTATTAAAATGATGAGAGCAAACTGGGTTGCACTAAGCACAGCATCCTGCGTGCTGGAGCAGCGCTCGGCGCGAGCCGCGACGGGCGCCAGCGCGGGAGGAGGGACCTGCACAACAAAGGTGGAGAGGGCACTTTTGGGGGGCAGGGGAAAACGAGGGGGATAAACTGAGTTCTAGGTGTGTATCAGAGATGAGTAACAGCTACAGACATGATAAACTAAATTTTGCTTGGACATAAAATCCGCCTTTAGAAGCCAAAGGATGTTTGCTGTACGTGAGTGGCATCATCCAGAGGGCACTGAACTTCTTCAGGATGTGACCTCAAGGAGCCATGGCAAAAAAATGAATTGGGAAAGGAATCACTGGAGACCCCATCAACACAAAACCAAGTGTGGTAAAGATAAAGCTTAAGAAATAGCTGCTGCAGCAGTGAACTGCAATCATGTAGTTTGTAATTTACATTAAAATCCCAAACAACTAGCAAGTGGGAAATTGTGCAACATCTATTTAGTCACAAGATTATCAAGAAGATATCCCGGTTGCCATGTTATTGGTGTGTTTTCTGCAATTCTTTTAATTTTAACAGATTTACACCTCTTCCTGATAGCACAGAAAATTGTGATACCGCTGGGGAGCTCATCATCCACTTGTCCCTCGTTTAGATGAAGGACAGGATGAATCTCTTGAGTTTGTGAAGCATATGCATCATACAACAGACATGAGAAAGTCTCTTAAAATATGAAACATGGGGGGAAATACCCTTAATCCAGAGTCTGTTTTAATTTAATTTGCAGAATGAGGATGCCGTGCAGCTCTTCACGGGTGAGGAGGTGGCTTTGGAGTCACCCATGTGAGTCCCCAGCATGCAGGGCACAGAGGCCCCAGATTTTAGCAGATGTGGGAGCAGAGGAGGGTTCATTTAATCTCTGTCACTGATGAAACAACACCTTTGTCCCGCTCCCCAAAACAAAGTGAACAAAAATAACGTCATAAGGATGGTAAACTGCATGTGGAAGGGAAGAAAAGCAACCTTCTGGTGTCCATCAAGCCATCACAATGGCCACACTCACCTTCCCTCCCAAGGGCCAAAACAGCTACAAAGTGCCTGGACTCATTAAGCAGATGAAAATGCCAGAGGTGGGCTTGGGCCAAACCTCATGATTTCCCAACCACAAAGCATCAAAGACCAATCCCTCACCGCTCACTTGCTGTTTCCTTCTTCTCTTCACACAGCTGTACCTGTGGAGTTTGTGCTTGCAAAGCCCAGAGAATCCTACTCCCTTCCCACCCAGAGGTTCCCTATCATCCACGGGCAGCCAGGCAGGAGAGAGGCTGGCAGCAGCTGGGAAGGACATGTGGGCACAAAAAGCCCTTGGAGTGCATGTGTACATCCGCACAGCCACAGCTCCACGCTCGGTTTGTGGGAGCTCTTCAAACAACAAAGGGATTCTGGCAATCTAAGGTAAATATCATATTTTGCATGAGTCAATATGACAGTGCTGGCAGGAGCACAGAGGTAAGGGGCTGGTCTGGAAGCAGTCTGGGAATCTAACTTCATATATTGGAAGGCCTCATTTTTATTGATAACATTTTAGTCAATAAACTCAACAGTTTAAATGAACTTGGAATCTTGCAGTGTGACTCAATGCTTCAATGTCCAGTACAGGAATTTGTAGAGCAGAAATCAAGACTATAACTGACCAGAAAAATCTAAAAGCAATGAACAGGCTTCATGGTTCCATTTTGTAAAGACTGATACTGAGCTGGAGGAAATATACCCTCAGTATTTATTTCAGTTGGTCTAATTCAGACTTTCAAAGTGAGCACAGGAAGTCTTTTGCAGTGCTTTTCTCCCTCATCTCTTACTGCTCTACCCTGGCATATTCAGAAATGTTTTGCTACTTTCCACATCCCACTGGCGACACGTACAGCTGCCCAATCCCTCCTTAAAACACCTGCTTCTACAAATTGCAACAATCTGACTTTTTAAAAAGAACAACAATTTCTATAAAGAGCAGAGAAATGCAACCAAGTTCACCTATTTCTAAACTTCTGAGGATAAACCTAATTTTAGAAATGAGATTTATCTGAGGACAAATGAGGAAGAATTTTCAGCCACTTGCAGGAGCTTCATTAAGGAAGCAGGAACCCGCAGGTTCACCAGAGAGCCAACAGGTGTTTAAACAATTCCTACTACCTACGCTCTCACGTCGACTTTATTTTCAAGTTTCACTCAATGATGGAGTTGTTCCTCAGCTCCTTGTGTGCTTAGCCATTTAATTAAAGCAATCCATATTGAATTCATGTCCAGATGCCTTGACCAGCAGAGCCAGATCCTCATTGGCATGCCAGCTGCTCAAAGAAGAGCACAGCCCCTCGCATACTAATCAGAGGGGAAGGCAGTGATTCATCAGCCCGCGATACTGCTTCAGCATCTACAAGCACTTATGACATGTAATTGCTGGTGCATAAGCAAGCCAGGCCACATTAAAAAGCCCACAGATAGTCAGAGATAAAAATTAATGACTTTTGCTTTGTGTAATCCTGCCTGTGTAGGGGGGAGGGGAGGGAGACTGGGATTAATGGACAAATGTAAGGAGGCACAAAGGAACAAAGAGTTTCTTGGCCTTGTTTACATATTGAACAATAATAATAAAAGAAAAGTGACAAGTTATGGGAAAGGCAAGTGTGAATTTTCGGCACGAGTGAGTTGGAAGACTGCTTGCAGTTCATTATGGATGCAGAATTTCCATACTCATTATTCTGAAACAAACCTCCTCGGAAGGCCCTTCTGGGAGCAATGGCAGCAGTTTTTATTATTCATCTTTGGCTGGTACTGAGGATGTCATTAGAAGAGCCGCACGGCACGCGGGCACAGGGGGATCGCTGTCTGGGGAGGAATAGCTTCTCCTTCCCGTGGAGCCGGGTCACCGTGGGCCACGGCTGGAACACCAGGCAAGGACACCGAGGTAAATCAAGGACAGCACACAAAGACATGATGTAATGCACCCACAACAGAAGCTTCTGGAGATCAAGTGCTCAACAAAATATTCGTGCATCAGCGCTGTTGTTTGAATCTCCCTCTCACTGCCCCAAGTCCCCTTTCTTCCCCAATGATGGATACAACCTCTTTGGAACACTTTTGAAAGAAAATGCCATTTTTCTGTCTTATTTTTTCTTTAACATTTGCTTTCTGAAGCTTTGAGGAGATGTGAATCTGAAGTTATGTGAGCTGGCTTGCCACTTGGAGGGAACAAAGATGATGTGTGTGATCTCACACACAATCAGACTTAGTCTCACCCAAAGCCCAGCTCCAACCCACCAGGCAATATATGCTACCTCAGCAGTTTCCAGGGCTCCACTGAGCTCAGTAGAAACCTGCCCAGGTACAGTAGCAGAGATCTGGGAGCAATTTCCTGGCATGAAAACTTCCACTTAAACATGCAGCTGCACACTCTCCAGGCCAGCACCTCCAGTTCACTCCTAAATGCTGGCTCCAGTCTGGACTCTGATTTCCAGCCCACTTCAGCCATGACCCTCATCCAAGAAAGCCAATTTACTGCCTGTTGAATGGAAGTTTCTTCTCTGTACCTGGGAAGAGTTATTTTAGGAACTATGGAGTTATCCTAATTGCATGTATCTCAGCACTATGGAAAACTGCCATTGCCATGACAATAGTGCCAAAAAAAGGATGAAAAAAGTATTCCCTAGTCAAGCATTTTGATCATTTTAATATGCAAATAAAGCTTTCCCACAGAGGTGAGCACCAGTGCTCGACCTGGAGGTGACAACACAGGGGTCTGGCATCCAACGTGGGCTGGGAGTTACACAAGGGCCGTGCTTCATACAGCACAAATGCATTCACCTTCCATTTGACCCCATCTCCCAGCTGGTAACGTTTGTAAAGCCAGTCTGGAGGACTCCTGTGCTCTCCCAGTCCTGCACAGCCCTGAGGAGCGGAGGGCAAAGCAGCAGGTCTCAGGAAAACAGAAAATCATTGCTATCGGCAGGCGGCTGAGCAGCCACTCAGAGCCATCACTTGTGTTTAAGCTCTGCTGCGTCCAGCCTTCCCCTCTGCACACCTCGCTCCTGATGTTTCAGGCTTACCACCTAATTTCATCTGTTCTGCAGAAATATTTACCGGGTGCAGGTGAGGAAGCAGCAGCTGCATCCACATCACCATAGGATTTATTTACAACTGGGGCTTTGTGGTGCAGCCAGATAAAAGAGGATTAAATTACGCTCTGTAGATTAAGAGTCTGAACACTATAAAACTCCTAAGCCTTTGTATGCTAAGCAAGAACTTTGACTCCCACTGGAGCTGCAACAGAGATTCTGCATACACAGAGAAGACTTGGATTTTTTTTTTTCCTATCTCAGTATATCTTTCCCAATCATAGATATCATCAAACTGATTTGAAAACGCTTTGTCAGCACCAAAAAAAGTTCAACTTGATCATGATGTCCTGTGCATTTTCATCTCAGCTCCTCCACATGCTTGTTCAAACAGGTTTTCCCATCGTAATGGTGTTCTCTCCAGTTATACAGTGTCCACACACCCATCCCGCTGGTCCCTGCCCACTGGAAGATCACTGTTAAGGATCTTTGCAACAGGTTTTCCCATTGTAATGGTGTTATACAGTGTCCACACACCCATCCTGCTGGTCCCTGCCCACTGGAAGATCACTGTTAAGGATCTTTGCTTACTGACAAAATGTACTAACACATCACTCACCCCAAGCGCTTTCCTACCCCTCTCCTCCTTCCCTTCTTTCCTCAGACATAACTTACAAAATGCACACGAAAAAATTCTCTTTCAGACTAGTCATTTCTTCCTCAGCCTTATTTTTCATTTTTCCCTGCACACTTTTGGAGAAAAGCAAGAAAAAATTTCTGTTTTGTATCCTCATAAAGTATCTTATGAACTCGAACACAGAATAAGATGATAACCTGCTCTGCCAGAAGATGTTTGAGTTTAATCACGGTAAGAGTCCACTAACAGCTGTTCCTGGAGTTAAAAACACAAAGTGGAAGTTACCCATGTAACACTGTTCAAGACTGCTGGGATTTTCTGTACATGTTATGGTTTGAGCAGTTCAAGGTAAGTCTTGTGTTATCACCCCTTATTTTCTTTACTCACAGAGTGATGAGGCCCTGGCACAGGTGCCCAGAGCAGCTTTGGCTGCCCTGGATCCCTGCAAGTGTCCAAGGCTGGGCTGGAGGGGGCTTGGAGCAACCTGGGATGGTGGAAGGTGTCCCTGCCATGGCAGGCGTGGGGCTGGGTGAGCTTTCAGGTCCCTTCGAACGCAGAGCAGACTGGGATTCTGTGAAGAGCCTGCTGCTGGAGAAGGGCTGGAAGAACAGAGTCCCTGATGCAGGCCAGCCCACAGGGCACTATCAGACAGTAACAGCCTGGCCACAGCCGAGGAGGGGATGTGAACAGCAATCACAGGTAACTGTCTCAGACAGACAGGAAGAGAGGGGTAAAAAACCTGAAGCGGCTATCTTTAAAGAGAACAAGCAGATCTGAGTAATCCAATTTAGGGGAGATAAGAGTCTGCTGGTAGCACTGTCCTTTACTGGACAAACGCCTTCGTTCAAGTGTCAACCCCAATCCCGGGGAGGTCACGCGCGGGGCCCGCAGCCTAATGGACTCCTCAATTGCCTGAGTGGATTTCCCAACAAACACGCTGGCCCAACAGAATTGATTTTCAGGCAGTGCAGGGTCCCTAACGCAATTACCCTGCAGCGAGGCCGCCCAGGCCGCCGGGCAGCGCAGGGAGGCACAACTCCGCTCCTAATTGTTTAAACAGCTCTGGAATTCCTTTTGCTCTTTCTCAACAGAGAATAATTATACCCCTGCTTAAAGAGGTCTGGAGGGACCTCAGAAGAAACTTTCCCTTCCAGCTTTGTGTGTTAATGAAAAAAATCAAGTCTTAGCTCTCTAATAGGCGAATTCAATTTATGACAAGCAAATACAATCATCTCGACACCAGCGCTGCAACAGCGCCCGCCCAGCTGCCGCTGCACATGGGCTCCTACAGATCTTGTGACACAGGAGAGCCAAATTTCTCCTTGATACAGCAACATCAGATCTGTGCCCCAACTGGATGGAGCAAGATCAGATTTACAGTGTTTCCTCTAATTTGTTTTTTTCTCGGGGAATGTTTGGACTTACTCTGAGAGCCAGGAGGTGATCCTGGAAGGTCTAGGGTTCTGAGAGCTGTACAAAAATCCCCAAAACCCAGAAGTTACCTGCCTGGGACTTCCCAGTCCTTCTGTCCCATGCCCTGACAATGCAGGGCTCCAAACACCACAGGCTGGGGACTGAGAACCACCACGCTGGGTCCAGCTGAAAGCCAGGGTCCTGTCTCCAGCCACGGCCAGAGAACATGGGCACATGGGCAGCTCCCCAGGGACTCCCCAGCTGGTATTTCATCCAGCTCCTGTGTTCAGTACCCACCAATGAACCTCTTCCCCACAAATTTCATCTATCTTGAACTCATTTATTCTTCTGTCCTCCACAGTATCCTGTGCAATAAATTCCATGAGTTAATTCTGTGCTCTAAGAAAAGGGACCAATTTGTCTTCGGTTTAACTTTCCCTGTTTGGTGAATACCTCACTTGCTTCTTCTAATTGTTCCCCAACCATTTTTCCTGTGCCACTCACAGTTTACAAGCTACTACTGCATTTCTTCGTCCTACTTACTATCATGGATTATGAATTACAAACTTTTTTAGTTCCTCTGTTGGTAGGAGATGGCTCATATCCATAAACAGTCAGACTGCCTGATAACTGAGCTGCCCATTTGGACACTCCCAGGTAAGGCCCAGCAACCTGATCATCCTTCCAAGGCTGCAGCACTTATGAACACAGAGCACTCCCCGTATCTCCACTCTGAGTGCCAAAGGATGTTCTATCCCTGAGCTTTTCAAAAAACCATTATTTAATCCATGGTGCTAAGAATTTCTTGGCAAACTGAAGCTGCAGCCATAGAAAGCTGCCTGATTTTGTACTGAGGGAAGTAGTGCGGTTGCAACCAGGCCAAAGCTGTGCCTGAGCAGCCAGAATCATTCCTTGATGGAACATCTACCTGGATGATGGATTCACTGCAACCCAGACCTGTGCTGGCTCCATCCATGTTTCTTCAGCCAGTTGGACGCTGCTCCAACCACACTGCACTCTCCTGCTGCTGCTGCACAAAGCCATCTGTCAGGTTCTCAGCCTGATTTCCCTTTTCCTGTCTTCCACAAAGTAGGAGCAAACGGGGCCAGATTCCAGCTGTATTTTTCATCCTCCAATTAGCAGGCTCCAATTCATCACTCTGAGTATCTCCTGGCATCAGTGCTGAGATTCCCTCCTCATGCCTGGTAAATCGGTCTTCATTTAAAACCCTCTCTCTTAGCCCTAAATGGAAATCAATTCTGCAAGTTTAGCAAATAGTTAATTACTCCACAAAGAGGATTGATTGGCCTTTGATCACCAGAAAGCTCTGTAGTGCTATTAGTCTCTTTCATCTGTGATTAAACCACAGAGAAAAAGAAACAAAAACTAAATTAGGCTTCTCCTGTTATCCTACAAATATTTAATGATGGGATAATCTCCTAAAGGTGTGATCAGGGGATATACATTCTGCCAGGAAATGTCTCCAGCTCAACCTTGAACCCAAAATCTCTCCCTGCAAAGAGTCTGGCAATGAACTTTACAGAGGCGTGGAACTGAGCTCAAAGGGATGCTTTGTAGTACACTCTCTTCTTGGCCTTTTCTTCTTTCCTCTTCTTATGTGTGTTTTAATGCAGATAAAGGTTTTCCCAATGGAGCCCTGACATGAATAATAATAATAAAAATAATAACAATAATAAAAGCTTCCTTTAAATTCAGTTTTGGCTCTACTGACTTTCTCAGCAGGACAAGCCTGTGTCCCGTTGATTTGCAGCATTGTACAGAGCTGTTTCCCCAGATGATGGGATCCTCCCACTTCAGACAAATTTCAAGTATCGCAGTCCCCCACTGCTAAAACATTATAGAATTCAGTCCCAGGGAAGCACAAAGCCACAGGGCTGCACCATGACAGATGCCATGATGGGAAGGCCATAGGATGGAGAGTTAGGATCAAGCTGCATTTCTCACATTCCAGGCAAATTTAAGGTCTGGGAATCTTCCTCTCTGACACTAATGCAAAGGTCATTAGGGGTGGCTGGCATGGGCTGTGCCCCTCACAGCCACAGACACACCAGATGCAACCCAAGCCTCTCCAGAACCCTGGGCAGCCAGGCCAGGGCTGTGCTGTATCAACAAGTACCTGGGAATTGCTTCTTCCCCATCACCACCCGAATTTTAGGAGAACCATGAAAACACCCCTGCTCTTCTCCAGCAAATTTTTCTCAGCTGCAAATGGTGCTGCCCCCACACATTCCCAGATGCACCAATTGGGGTTGAACCCAGCACGAGGCACTGAGAGTGCCCCAAATTTCGACAGCATTTGTCTCCATGGCTGGAGACAGCAACAGCTATGGCATCTGGCTACTGGTCACCTGGGGAAGCCAGTCCCAAAAGTCAATGATGCTTCCACAGCCAATGGTACCAACAGCAAATTTGAAAGGATCATATCTGCCATCGGCATGGAAGGCAAAGACCCTGTTCTGCAGGCCAACAGGGAAGCATAGGACACAGCCATGTATCCAGGAGAAGGTCAGATTTCAGGTGTGTCTGGCCAGGTGACCTGATTGAGACACAAGATGGGAAGGGAAGGGATGCAGCTGGTAACGCTGAACTTTAAGTAGCTTCACAACTTGCTATGAAAACTCAGAAAGTTATCATAACTTTTTTTAGCACTAACATGTCATAATATTCTTCGTGCAAGAGAAAAGAAGAGCCTCCTGACATGTTTTCAACTCTCGGATGGCAAGGAGTCCTTGAGGGGCCGTGCCACGCATCAGGCAACAGCAGGCGTTAATTAGCCCAGATTTCCTGCGGAATTGTTGTGTGCGGGTGTGCGGGTGCGCGTGTGTTTTTCTTTCCCTGGGTGTCTCATTTGCAGAATGTTCAATCATCCCCTCTCTCCCGACTCCGCAGCCGTGTGTGCTCCTGTGCGACCGCCGAGTGCTGACACCTGTCACGCAGTGCCACCGCAAATTGGACGTGTCAGCCCCAGCGTGCTGGTGCCAAGGTGTGAATTAGATGGAGGCTCTCACCGCCACTCTCCTGACCTCTCCACTCCATTACCAGGACATCCCGAGCCTCAGGGTGTCAAAAACCAAAACACGAGGAAAAGAACCCTACGCACCCATTGCAACCATCGGTGACACTTTCCTCTCCAAATGAGGGGAATATTTAAATAACCAGAATTTGTAAACACGCTGATTTCATTTGCAGAACGCTTTGCTTTTTTGTTTGTGCCATACCAGGAGGCTCTAGAGGCCACAAGAAAGGGGAAAGTGAATAGTTAGTGGAGCTTTCAGATGAAAAGACTCCCAAGTCACTCTGCACAAAGGAAAACAAGCGTTTGTATCGTGCCTGTCAATGTGGATGTGGTCACCAGCAAACTGCGCCAACAACCCCCAAACAATGCTTGTGGCTGAGATCACCCCAATTCCCGGCCCTTACCTTGCGTGGGGCTTGGGGAGGGGGGTGGGGGGCTGCGTGTTGTTCTGTTTTTTAAAACAATGGCTCCCAGAACAAAAGGCTGATTTGTGCAGCAGGCAGAGCTGGGGACCACCTAGAGCACGGGGCTGCAGCCCCATATGGCGCCACACAATAACAAATAAGAACAACAATAAGGAAAGCTGCACCCACTTTGCTCGGTACGGTGTTCTCAAAGTTACACAGTACGAAGCAATTATCCCAAAGTGGCAATTTTATTTGAAAATAACATTTAAATTAAAATGGGCATTTCAGGGCCTCCTGCTGAAGAGTGACATGGGCTGTTCAGGGGCCCACTGTCACTTTGTCAGCTGTCACATGCTGCCTCCTGCTAAATGGGCGCAGTTTGCCTTTACCCTTTATCCAGACTCTTAAAAATGCCTCACGCATTTTATGAAGACCAACTAAGTGGGATTGCATCTCTGACAGCTGTTCCAGCTTGGGCTCAGTGAAAGCGCCTTGCATACATCTATCTTTTCTGCTAACAATTTGGAGAGATAACAAAGCTCAGGGAGAGGGGTGTGCCAGGGGAGAGTGCTGGAAAAAACACTGTCACACGCTGGTCACCTGCGAACACCCAGCCCAGGGTAACACCAATCAAGGGGACGTTTCCTGCAAACTCGGCTTTGGTTCAATAACTTTTCTGTTTCCTACCTCCTTGCAGCAGGTAGCTGTACAGCCTGCAAACCCCACCACAGCCAAGTGTCCCTGGGGAGCTGGCCAAAGAGGCAGTGTTGTCCTGGGCTGGGTCACCAGGAACTAGGGACAGCAGTGCAAAGCTGACAGCACTGGAGGGACTCAGGATTCCCGGGATTCCTTTACACTTAGTAAATTCTGAACTGCTCCTTAAAACTTCAACATTTTCCTGATTCTCTCTCCTCCTCTTTTTACCAACACATTTAACTATTAAAACTTGCTGTGTCACAAACACTGTCGTTCAACCAGGACATTGCCAGGCTGAACCTTTATGCTGTGATGTACCACCTGCACACTCTCACCACAGCCTTCTCTTGAGGCCAGTGTTCCCCAAAGCACAGTTCAAGTCTCAGATATGCTCAAGTGCTGCTGTGAACACAGCCACAGGTTCTTCAGCACATGCAGACACATCCAACAGCAGCCCCAGATTGTCTTTCCTGTTCCTCTGCACCTGTATCAGAATCCCAGAGTCACTGTGGCTGGAAAAGCCCTCCCAGACCAGAGACCAACCTGTGACCCACCTACACCAGATCAGAGCACGCTTGGGCAGCATTTCTGCAATCCTGCTGGACCTCCTGTCTAGGAGAAGGCAATCCCTAAAACTAATCTAGCTCTCCTGAGGGCTTCTTCTCTCCAGGACCATACCCCACAGATAAGGAAAACTGTTCTGATGAAAGCGACAATTCCTATTGGCAAGGCAGAAGCAAGGCATCCATTCAAAATAAGGTCAATACTGTCTGAATTGGTTCTCTAGAATCACTAGATACTCATACTGAGGATTTTGTAGTCATAAAGAGTTAAATCGTGAAATATATGAATACTGCAACAGTTTTGAAACAAAACTTTCCTCATAAAAAATCTCCTATTCAGTGGAGCTGAAGTGGTCATCATGGCTCCTTCTGTTTCTGGCTCAAGAAGAAAGTTTCCTACCAGGAAGGCCAGTGTCTTGGGTCAGTGTTCCCCAGGAAGAAGGCCAGTCTTGGGTCAGAAGTTTTCCAGTTCCATGAGACTCTCTGTGCCTTAATTTCCTTGCACAACAAGATGATGTTTTCATGATGGATTATGTTACAAAGATTTTCAGAGCTGAGATTTTCACATCTATGGTAATGAGGACCCCTCAGAGTAGGTGGAACATGTGCAGGAGATTCACTGATGGGAAGCAAATTCTAATTTCTTCCTGCTTTTATTGCTGATTAAAGTGAAGAAATGTCTGTACTTTGCTCCATTCTGTGTTATGAGATCTCACATAATCACTGACAATAGTTTAAGGTATTATCTGATCTATGGAAGTGCATGTATTTTAAAAGAGGTAAAAGTCTTAAACCCAACATATTAAACATGAAAGGGGTGTCTGGTTTACTTGTTCAAAGTAAGGGATTTGCTCCCAAGAGTGACACATCTATTACTAATTAAACAATTAATTTATTATGCAGCACTTGCAGAAAACAACATATTTGAAGTCTGAAAACATCTGCTAAAGAATGGAAAATAATTTGGATACAAATAATTATCTTCAGGATTTTTCTTTACACTGGAAGATGCTAAACACAATTCAAGTGTTGTTTTCTCTGAGCTAAATAACAGTCATGGTGTCAGCAGCAAAGCCGAGGCAAAGTGGAGCAGGAACAGAGAGTCATTTCCCTAACCATGCCCATTTCTGGGTCATTTTAGCACATGTGCAGAGAGACAGACGGTTCCTTACAGCTTCAAGCTGTCAGTGTGCAGGATCACCAGAACACAAGGGATTCTCTGCCCAAGTCCCACGAGGAGCTGCCCCTGGGCTCCCCAGAACCTTGGCACTGGGCAGCTCAGCATCTCCACCCCCTCCCAGTGACCAAACATCAACGGCAGTCAGTTTTTCTGTCCTCCATGACCTAAAATTCCTTGCAAGAAAACTCACAGCACATCCCATATAACACCCACATATATGTGTTACGGAACAGGAGGGGAGGGATGTTCTCAACCACAAATACAGATGCAGTTGCCTCTTGGTGAGGATTCAGAGGTCTATCCCTTTATCTGAAGGTATAATTCAAAATCTTGTTCATCACATCAAGCACCCCATTCAGCTGGAGCAGAGGTCCTAATCTGCCCTGCAGAGCCTTTTTCACTCCCAGCTTTCTCAAGTACCTTGACACTGAAGGAACTATCAGCCATCAGCTTTCACTTCAGCTTTTCTCTGCCATCATTCTCAGATTTTTGTCTTCTGTTGACTTTCTTTCTCTCTAACACCCCTAAAAATCTTTTACTTAACATCTTTATTGCTTAAATACTTGCCTAGACACCCATTGCTTGTCACACACAGAATGGAAACATCCTTTCTCTAGACTGAATAGCTTCTTATTCCTCTGCGAGCAGGGCAAAAAAAATCTTTCAAGTTTACACGGTGGCATTGCAACCATCTACAGGTGCTTCCTTTTTAGTCCATATATATTAACTCCCTTCTTTGTAGTCCCTTATGATCCATTCCTTACCACTTCTCCTTCAGTAGCCAGCAGCTAATTCCATCCTTGTACTTTTCTTTCCATCAGCCTCCATCACAATTCTTTTCTGTATTCATGTTCTCTCCTGTGCTGCTCTTTTAACCGGGCCTTCTCTAAGGTCCATAAAACAAACCCACTCTTTTTGAATTGTTTATTAAAGCTCTCCTTTTCTGTGTTGGCTGCAGCTAGGCCAAGCGTATCTGGAGCCCACTGCTGATCTCACCACCCCATATCCCCCCGGTTTTTGCGTCACCTCTTGATTTCAGCAGCACTTGTCACTCATCTCAGACAAGAAAACCCCTAGGTATACAAGAAAACCCCTCAGGCAGAAATTGGTTTTATCCCAACAAATGTATTGAAAACTTTCCCTCTGAACTACAGCCTCTTTCTCCTACAGCACATCTGGACTGAGAAGCAGCAAATCCCAAGGGGTGGAGAGGCCACCCACAGGACACACAGCTGTGCCAGGGGTCCAGAAATGCTCCAGAGCTGGCAGTGCTGGTGGCACAGGGCCCCTGAGGAGGGTGGGGTGTGTGGGCACCTGCCTGGCCTCACACAGCTCCATCAGCAGCTGAGCTGCTTCAGTGCAGTTCTCACAGGAGGAGCTTCCGCCCTTCTGAATGGGATCAGAGAAAAGACTGCAAAATGGGATCCTCATGTTCATTATGAGAAAAGTAGTGCTTGAAATAAAGTCCCAAATATGTTTTGTAGTTGCCTTAGATATCACCATTATTAGTGGCCTTAAGAGGTGCGAGAAATTTCTATAACTAAAAATGCAACAAAGGACCAGAGTACTTGGGGAGAACAGTAGAAAAATCAGGATTCTTTTTTTTTTTTTTAATAGATTTTAAAGGTATACAGTTCTTGTGATTTAAATTTACCACCAAACCTCCCAGCTTCTCCCCCAGTGTACCAATTCAGGGCTACTTAGAAGGAAAAAAAGGAGAGAAAAAGGAAAATCATTAAACAACCCCCCAAAAAGAGGGCTCAATGAGGTCTCATTTCGTCGTAATGAGCTCCAATTTAACATGATCATTATTTCTGACATTAAAGGTCTGTGAATAGTGTCACATGCCCAGAAGCTATTTTTTTTTTACCCTCTAATGCCAGAAATAACAAGCTGCAGTTAAGGGACAGTGAATCAGGGTCTGTAAAATTACATTAAAATAGGAATTTCACTACTGCTAGAATGACTCTTATCTAGGCAGCCTGTTCTGAAGGAGGTTTCTGGAGTGTGTGGCTCCTGGGATGGGGCTGGTACCCGCCAGCCCCCGTGTCTGCACCCAGGAGCAGGAGCCAGCAGCAGGCACAGACAGCCTGGGCTCACTGCAGCCAGGGACCATCTCCCCTGGCAGGAGCCCCTTCCAGCAGCACGGGCTCAGCCTTGCCCGTGCAGGGGAGCTGAGAAAGCCCTTGCAGAGACAGCCCACGGTCAGAGGTGGGAGCGAGGGATGAACCAGCAGGGCCTTTCCTCAAAGGAACAGACACTGGCTGGGGAAACACAGTTTGCCCGAGTGCAGGAATAAATCCTTTCACACAGGGCACGAGGGGATGAGACACGCCGGTGGCACAGAAGCACTCGGAGCACATTTCCCTCAAACACGTGATACCCTGACAGAACCCTCCACAGCTTAGAGCCCTTTCTGTTAGCTTTTTGTTCCAAGGAAGTTACTGGTTCACCGCAGGTCACCTCCCACTTCTGCCACCTAAAGCTGTCCAAGGTGATTCCACAGCCTCTCAGAGGTGCTAGGGGGTTGATCAGTGTGTTGAGGTGTGTAGGGAAGCTGGAATGCCAGAGGCAGCCAGTGTGAGGTAAAGGCACAGCTACAGATACACTTTGGGAAGATTTGATCAGTTTTACTTCCTTATGTTAAAAATGCATGATACCATATTTCCACCCACAAAGTACAGAACCAACACCAGGGCATGGCTCCAGAACTGAACAAAGACTCCAGATGGTCCCAGCTGTCATCTCACACTCCATGTGAAACATTTAGTGTTACAAGAAGACAGAGACACATCTGCACCCTCAGAAAACAAACTTGCCTGCATGCAGCGCACACAAACCAGCTATGTCCAGTGGTATTATGCCCATTTTATGGTACGTGAAAGCCTCACTGATGTAAACTGGGGATGAACAGATGATTTTGGGGGTATTTTTGTCTGGAACGCATGCAGGTAAGGTCACTTCCATCCAAAGGAAACAATGAAATTCTCCAGTGAATGAATGACCCCAGGTCTCTTTCCTGGGCTCGTGTAAGAGCCCACACACACAAGCACATGCATGTGGATACTGACTGGCTTGGCACAAATCAATAGCAGGTCTGGATCTGAAGTATGAACTGTGGGCAACTGGGAACAGGCAATTCAGCACCTGCAAGGCAGAGACAGAGGGAGAAGGGGCAGAAGGAAATGCAAGTTGATGTGTACCTGTGAAATGTGGGCAAGGGCAAGGCTAGAGGAGCTTTCAAGGAAAAAGGCCCCAGTTTGTGTCTTCATTGATAATTGGTTTGTTTGCGTGGAGCAAGCAGGCGGAAAAGGCATCGGAAAAAAGTGATGGAGTGAAACAGCATGGGCTGTGCTTCCCTGCCTGACGAGGGGGAGAGAAATTGTGAGCAACTGAGGGAGGTCCCCGAGGGGTTCATTAAGTGACTGGCCCTCCACAGTCCCCTGCCAGAGCTGACCTGGAAACATTAACGTGAGGCCAGAGTCCCACCACGGGGGCAGGGGAGGGCAGCTGCACTCCACAGTGGTCCTGGCACAGCACACGTGTCTGTCCTGGGGGGCTGCACCCCGCCCCGGGCTGGCAAACCTGTCCTGCTGCTGCTGGGAGGAACTGGCCTGGCACCCAGAGAGCGCTGTGGAACCGGGACATGGGACCAGGGAGAGCAGTGTCACAGCAGGGATGACAGAACAGCACCTGCTCTAAGAGATGACAAATAGTTACCAGGAAATGAGGCAGCTGCTGGGACCAAGATGAGCAGAAAGAATAGAAAAACCAAAAAAAAGCTTAGGGAATTATCCCATTTGTCATTTAAAATTTGAGGATTTAAAAAACATGGAATATGGAGTTTAGAAATTAGAGCTGAAAGGTGTCACATCACCCATCTAACAGAGCTGTCCCAAAGGAACACATGTTCCAGTCTGCATGGAGGGTCCAAGCTGGCAGAGATCAGCACTTGCACTGGCCAGTGGGACAAGTGACAGTGGCAGCCAAGCATCAGGGGGATCCAACAGATCCACCTCAAACCCCCATCACATTACACTGGGGAAGAGGACAAAGATGCCCCCAGAGCACTCAGTTTAACCTGCACCAACAGAATAATTCCCACTTACGACCAAGTCACCTCTCCAAAATCATGTTCATGCCACCCTTACAAATGTGACCATCTCAGACCTAAAACATGAGTCTTCTCCTCTCCTTCCTGTGCCTCCACTGGAATATAATCACAGGATTTTAAGCCCTACCAACAATCAAAAAGTATTTTAAAAGGCTTAACAGAAACTTAAAAGAAACAGTAAAAATAAGCAAAAACAACTGACCTAAGAGGGAAGGGAGACTATGACTTTCTTGTTACAGAACAGAACAAGTAAACCACCTAAAAAAAGGAACTGAAATAAGGCCCAAACATGGCATGAAGTAAATGTGTCCTTCTCCAAGAGCACTTATCTGTTTGCTAACAACATCACAGTCATATGGGGGGATTTTGACTGCAGCAGGGTCTTCCACTTGTATTTAGGTTCTTTGAATAATGAAAACCCCCAAAAACAAAGAAAACCTTCCCGTGCATTGGATCTGTCCACAAGGCCACAGCTAAAAGGCCCAGGCTGCCAGCCTGGAGCTGCAGCAGGTGACAATGACCCCAGTGCACAGGTGTGGCTGCACACCACGGGCCTGGCAACCAAACACTGCCACGGGGCAGAACCATCGACTCTGCTCTCAGACAAGAGTCCTCCCATTTAAGCATGTGCCAGGTCTAACATTATTTTACTGCATTAACTTGCTTTTCCATTGCAGAAATCCAGTCCCAGCAAACTCTGCTTCAGGAAAAGGCTCTGAACAAACAGCTTTTCCTGTTCCTGTGACCTGCCTCCCTCTCTGTGCGCCGTGAGCACCACCACCAGCTGACAATGTACTGGAAGGCACAGATCAGGAGAAGTAGGACTTGGTAATCATATATTAGTATTTTTTAAAATAAAAACTGACTCGAAGTTTTTTAGTCAATTAAACACATCCGGCACATCATGTATGTGATGTAATGACAGCTTGAGACTCGAAATGCTTTTGATGCATTATTAACCATAAAAAAGGCATTAAATACTGAGCTCGAATGCCATAGGGATGCATATTTCAATAGAAATTATTTTTCAATATATGCTTAAAGTTTATTTTGGTAAACAGATGACTGGGGGCTGTCAGGACTACAGACAGATTTATGTTTAGTTGGAGTCTTTTGGAAATGAAGGGAAATAGCTGGACTTGTTGAGCACATGGAAGGGATATAATTCTTTCTGCCAGCTCAGAGGAGGGTGAGCAGTTGCTTGGAAGCTTCCCCAGTTGGGAATATTAATTTTAGAGTGACGGTTGGGAATTTTGCCAGGTAAATACAATCTTGGGGAAAAAAGAAGAGGAGAAACATGACATTTTACTACCTGATTGAGAGGTGTCACATTCATTTTCTGCACCTGCAAACAGAAGTCACAGTTCCAAGTACCAACATCAAATAATCCCTGGCAGAAACTTGGGTTTTTATCCGGTGTTTTATTACCATGGTAAAGCCACTCTTGCCACGTATTAAAAACAAACAAACCCAAAACCAAAGCATCCCTTGCACCCCTCGCTGCCCTGCAGACAGCCTCAGGGGGAGCCTGGCAGCACACTTCTGCTCGGCTTCGTGCAGGCCCTGAACCCCAGCGTGCACATCCAGAGCAGTAAAGAAAGCAGGACCCAGTGGAGGAGCCCATGCAGACCCTCCACTGCCAGGATTACTCTTCCCTCACTGCCAAGTGACCTCTGCAGATTAAATATGCAGGCTGAAGGATTTGGTACCTTCCATTTTAGGAGAAATCTAAAATTTCAGCATATCAGTGCTGCAAATTTCTTGTTGCTATTCACATTATTTCACCAGCCTTCCTACATAAGTATGTATATTATCATAACCAAGTTTGGTTTGGTATTGGGGATCAGGCCTGCAAAAGTAACACCCAATGCCCACTGATTTTGCAGGGGCATTATGGAAGTGAGGTGCGCAGGATCAACCCCTTCACATTTGGATCTTCAAACATCTGTACACTGTTATCAAGCTGCCTTGTACTTCTCTCTCTGCCAGGCTACACATAGTCAGCTCCTTTAATCTTTCCTCAGAGATCAATCCCTCAGCCCCTTAATCCTTTTTGTTGCTCTTCTCTAATCTCCTCGTGCTTTGCCGATAGCTCTCAGCCTCGGTGCCCGGACAGAACGCTCCATGCACGGGGACCCCCGTCAGCAGAGAAGCTTCCAGAACACCTTTTGCACTGGGAAGCGATTTTCTCCAAACACACTGACTTGGTTGCTTTGTCACCATAGTACAAATGAGGTGTTTCTCACCACACCCCAAGAAGGTGCCTCTGCTTTCATTTCTCAGCAGTGGAAGTGGCAGAATATGGGCAGCCTCTCCAAAACAGTGATTTTTTTAATGCAAGACTGATAATTTGATGTATTCGGGTGCAAAGGGTCCCTGAGCTGTCCTGTGATGGAGCCAGAGCTGCCTGGCCCTGCAGGACACCCACACCCCACGTGCAAACCCTGAGCACCACAAACCAGTGTTAGGGCCATCAGAAAGGGAGCCCTGGCTACACCCAGTAATTCCCTTAGCCCTGCAAGGCCTTTCCCCAGTGCACACGGTGAAACAGCAGCTCTGGGCTGGCAGGTGGGAAACTGCTGGGGGTTTTCCCTGCTCACAGCCACCCCCTTGTCTGATCTGAAATGCAGCTTCCACCATTTCATTGCCAAAGAAAGCTGCAAAAACAAAACAAAAAGAAAAACACAGGTTAAGTTGCCTTTAATCTCTAATTCCTGTACAAGAACGGATTGCGCGTGGTAAAGGATAAAGGCAGATCCGAAGCCAGCGGGTTATGCAGACTGCGCCAGACCTTCGCTTTCAGAGAGACACAGCCTGGGGAATTACACAAATGGCCTTCCATTGCCCTCTTCGGTTCTTTTTATGGCAAAATGCTTTGCTTTTATCAATTCCTCCCCCTTCTCCAAGTCCCAGAGGCTCCGGCCAAACAAAAGGCAGATGCGCAAAGTGCACCCTTCTCCCCTGAATGGAGCGGGAGCCTCGCTCCGCAGGGAAGCCGTGGCCCGGTGGAAAACGCTCTCAAAAAGTAAAAGCCGGTAAGGGCGGCCAATCTTTCTGTCTGGGTGAAGGAATTTGGCCTCAGCCAAAAAAAAAAGAAGGGGGGAGAAAGGAGGGGGCTGCTCTTTTCAAGCCCCCGTAGGCATCGCAGCACTGAACTGTGTCAGGCTGGAACAGACAGAGGAGGAACACGAGCCTATTGTTGGACATACCATCAAAAATAGAAGCAGAGAGAAAATCCTGAGCAACAATCTGCCAGGGAGAGGACCCTGAACAGGATCAGCCAGGGAAACCCAAGGTTCTCAGGGGGTCAGAGCAGGGCCCTGAAGGCCAGGGAGCACCCACGGCGTCCCAACAATGACAGCACAGTCACTCCCAGAGAAGGGGCCAGAGATCCCAGCCCAGAGACCCCAGGGCAGGGCCACGAGCACCAGACCAGTTTCAGGTGAAGTTCTTTTACAATCAAACGAAATCTAGCTGTTGTAAATGAAATTAAGATTGATTTCAGCACTGCCCACTTTAGACTGCTGATGCTCTTACTCATGTGATTTTTGGTGGCAGACAATGAAGAATCTGTAATTGGCAGAGAAAGACATACAAACTGATGAGGAATCAACCAACATTTTCCTGCCACCTTTCAATCTTAATGTGTCACTGACTCACACAGAAAGGCCTGAATAAAGATTAAATCTGTAATAATTTACTCAAAATCAGATGCTTGCACAGTAGGACTGAAGTACTACCTACATGCTGATTCAGCTTGAAACAACTAAACTCACAGCACTGGCTCTTGGTAACAACTGATGAGCTGTGTTTGCTGCCAGGAGGAATGTTTAGCCACTGGATTAAATCTGTACACAAACCCTGAAGCCTCACTGGTACAAGTTCATATTCAACACATCAATCTATCGGGTAGACTCAGTCTAAATGGGAAATCTCCTCCACTGCCATTATTGTTGTGCTGGATCATCACTCCTTCGAAGCACAGAAGTGCTGCTTGCAACCCTCAGTAACAGCCCTGGCTGCCATCTCCAAGGATCTATCTCCTACCTGAAGCAGTTGGCATCTCACTGCAGCCTACCTAAGCTAAAGGAATTTGGTAAACTCCGGGATATGTCTATTTTAAGTTTTGGCTTCTGCATTTCACAAACATAACCCACGGTCACAGGTCAGCACATAACCTGCACATCAGCACCTGTTTGTGACTGAGGCCAGAGTATAACTCACAGAGGAGAGGTGTCTGGTGCAGTGTCCTTGCCCATGGCTGGGGGCTGGAATCAGGGGAGCTTTAAGGTGCCTTCCAACACAAACCTCTCTGGGATTCTGTGATTTCTCATCTGAGTGCAGCCTTGTGCACAGCTCCACCATCCTTCCTCACTGCCCATCTGCCCGTGAGCATCATCCCGACCTACACTCTGCACAGCAAAGCCTTGAGAGCCAGCCAGCACACCTTCCCCCACTAACTGAGCTGAAGAAACAACAATGAAAACACTTCAATTCAAAAAAGTATCTGTGGTACCAGTGCAAGACGGAATGGGGCATGGAGCAGATCCCACCCAGCATGCAGGGGCAGAGTATGGATGGCACTGGGAAGCATCCCTGTGGGAAGCATCCCTGTGGGAAGCATCCCTGTGGCACACCACGACCTGTTCCTGAAGTCAGCTTTGTAGAGAAAATCCATATTTTTCTATGCTTTACCTTAAAAGAGATTCTAAACTGCTACTTGTATTTACTAACATGAGATATTGAAAGTTTGCAGATGTGTGTACGATTAATAAAACATCAGGTGCTGCCTCTTGCTTTAAACGTTTGCGTGTCTGGAAGCTGGAGAGCAGCTCATTTAAACAATGTATGTATTCTGGATAACATTTCCCTGCAAATGTTCCCTCTTTCACTATGATACCCTTTAAAAAGTGTAAAACATTCCATGCTAATAAGAATCAACAGGGGAAAAAAAATTCTTAGCACAAGTGCTTAAATAAATTATCATCTTTGTAACTCTGCCATAAATCCCCTGGTTGGGATATGATGATTTAGCACTTGCTGCTCTGGCATAAATCCAAATCCTTGGGTTTCTTATTGGATAAAATACTGCCGTTTCACCTTTCTGACCTCACTTCAGCTTCAGTCTGAGGTGACACGAGTCTCCTGGTGTCCCTGCAGTCCTTGGTGGACCGTGGCAGACAGGACACCAGGGCCCTTCTTGCAGGGCTGCCCAGGCAGGGGGGCAGATGCCTCCTGCCCGCCCCCACAGCAAACACCTGCCTTCAGCTTCTCTCCTAGGAAGAAAGACCTTGGCTCCCAGAACAGGCACAGAAAATATGCCAACAAATCCCCTGGAATACAGGAGAAACCCCTACATCCACAATGAAGAAAAACTGAATTCCACCCCCAAAAACAACCACCAAATGCCTGAACAGGAGGGGTCACATAAGAGCTAAGGTTTATGTTTTCCTGTGGCAAGGAAGTGTTTGCTGCTTGCTTGAGACATAAGTGCTCCCAGCCATGGTGAACATCACACAGGTTACTCGTATCCAAAATGCAATTATTTGCTTTATTCAGTCTGAGC
Source organism: Onychostruthus taczanowskii (assembly GCF_017590055.1). Classification (NCBI taxonomy): domain Eukaryota; kingdom Metazoa; phylum Chordata; class Aves; order Passeriformes; family Passeridae; genus Onychostruthus; species Onychostruthus taczanowskii. Next base: position 13,757,121 of record NW_024499017.1, on the reverse strand, counting down.
TACCACCACAAGGAAGAGGAGAAGCAGAGAGAGCAGCTCTGAGCCCAGGTCTTCCATGCCTCAGCTGAGGAACGTGAGCAGTGTTGCCTCCTTGGTGACACCTCTGAGGTGGAAAAACCACCTCCAGCCCTGGGCACTGGTTTTGTTGTTAGAGAGTCTCCTCCAGCCACTAAACACAGACAGGTGCACTGATCAGGATCATGCTTCCCTGCAGGAGTTTCCCAAGCTGCTTTACAGGAATACAGCTCCAGGTGCATGAACACCTTGGCCACCCCAATCACTCACTCCTTTTCTTCACTATTTGAATATTGCCTGCCTTTTCAAAAGGTGATTCCAAGGCCATTTAATGAAGTCAAGTCCTCAGCTAAACAATTTTTTATTAGAACATTTAAAGAATGAATCCTGTAAGTACAGATGTTTATCTGGTTTTTCAAGCTTCTAGGGACTCAGGAAAATCTCATATTAGAGGTTTGGTTGACTTCTCTCCCAGCTAAAATTACAAGTCTCAATGTCTTTACAAACTGCACGACTAACACCAGACCCTTTCACCAGGTAGCATCCAGGTTTTACTTCCCAACAAAACTGAGAACATCAAATAAAGGATGCTCCATTGCTCTTGGGCATAACATTAGATATCCACGTCACAGTGCCAAACAAATACGCTAGAAGCTTGTGGGTAAGTAGCATGCCAAAAAACCCATTGAGGAACGCATAGTCTGAAGAAAACATGCTAATTCACCAAGACAGAAATTAGCACAGCACCTTCCAGCTCAGCACCACAATCCTGAGCAAACTCCTCACCAACTGTGACGTGCAAGGCCACTGGAGCAGCACAAAGGGGGACTCCAGTGCAACTACCAGAGATCCTTGTGTAATCACCTTCTGTCCATCACAACTCCACCCTAATGGATCCCCGCCCACCTCTCCCTACCTCAGATACCCTACAGCTGAACACAGTGTCTACAATAATGGATCCTCGCCCACCTCTCCCTACCTCAGATACCCTTAATTCTGCCTGAACATTGACCTACAGCTGAACACAGTGTCTGAAAAGCTGCAGCCACACACGGATCCATGGCAGAGGTCACTGTGACCACACAGATGTTCTGCGTTTGCTTGCCCTTGGTCCACCTGTCATTTCTGCATGGTGCCCTGAAGAGACACTGATCTTCCTGGTGGGAATATGGGAGCACTGCTCTCCTCTGGTCCTGGCTTTGCTGATGTGACCCGAGGGCACAGATAGCCCAGACTGACAGCAGCAAGAGTCAACCCCAAGGCTGCGCTGGGAGGTGCAAAGGAAGTTATTCACTGGAACACAAAACAGTTAAACTGTGAGTGGGAAAGGCTGGTCTGGCTACAGCAGGTGAAGGACCCCCATGTCTGGTGGTGCAGAGCTGGGCAGGGGTCCAGGGGACATGGCCAGTGCTCCATCCATCCCACAGGGACCTGCTTCGTGTCCCACTGCCTCTGCCAGCACTGCCCTGGGGTCGGAGGCTCACACGCCGGCCTTGAACTCCCCGTCTGTCTCTCTGCTGTCTCCCTGCCATATTAATTACCATTTCCCCTGCCAGGGCCAGAAAACAACCTTCACTGCATTAGTGCTAATTAAGAAGAGTGACTTTCCTATCCTGGCTGCTTAAATCACCCTCCTCTCCTCATCCAGAGCAGAAAGCAGTGCTGACAGTCTTACTAAAAACAGAAGGCAACACCTCAGTCACACTTTGAGCTGACAAATGGGGCCAAGGAGCTCTGTCCTTCTGTGGGGACACTGAGGCTGCATGGGGCAGGACGGGAGATAGAGAGAAATGACACATGCCCTGGGACTTGGAGATCTGTACCTCAGGGAGAGGCAGGGACAGCATCCTGCTTTGGAAGCATCTCCTGCCTGAAAGCAGAGCAGCCAGAACGAGCACAGCCCTGTTGGCAGAGTGGCAACGTGCCTCTCCACCAGAACACAGCACCTGAGCAGCCCGGGAGGACAGTTTTATGGAGCCACCAGTATTTGTAAAGTACCAATTTGAGTCTCTCAGTATCAGATCCTTATTGCAGTTGCATTCAGATACTTCTTATCCCCTTACCCTCCCCTAGACCTGCTGGCTGCACAGACAGGCCAGGGGTGTCCTGCTGGTGTCTCGTCATGCTGACTCCAGCAGCAGCGTGGCCGCGGCCCCAGCGGATCTGGAGAGCAGACTGTGACACCCACCATGGCTCCTACTTCACAATGAAGCACAGTTTCTGCAAGACATGAGATGTCCCTACCTCAAGTACTTGTTATATGTGACTGGAAAAGCCTGGAGCCACCAGGATCTTCAGCAATATGTGAGCCTTTGGCCTTTGGTTTACAGTCCTCTGGGAATAACAAATGTGTGCTGAGTGTGTACTGTTATTTTAGTTTTTGTTGCTGACCAACTTTCAGAATCAATACAAGGCAAAAGTCCTGCTCCACAGAGGAGGCAGGTTCGGAGACCTTAAGTGGTGGGAAGCCCCCAGGGCCCAGAGCCAGTGCCCAGCACTGGATGAGGTGGATTTCTCCTAAATCATATTAAGTCATCCACAGAAACATTAAAGAGTTTCCTGACATTACAATTCTGTGCAAGCAGTTAGAGCTGTTGCCATAGGAACACTAACAAATACAGGGATGGGTATAATTGTGAATAAAAGGGATGGGGTAAAGGAAGAAAATAGCCTATGCAAGGATAAAGTTTGGACTCTGTGCTGCTTGTCTGAGCAGAGACCTGGGCAGGCACAGTGTGGGGAGTGGGCTGTGGGCCTCTCACAGCCCTGCACCACCACTGCCCCAGGCAGGGGGTCCGCAGAGCAGCCCCAGGCCCCATCCCACCACCCCCACCCTCTGCTGCAGGCTCTGCTCCCTCTGGGGACAAGGAGGCAGTGGCTGAGCCCTGCCAGCTCTGGCCCTCCTTCCCCTCCTTCCCCCTGCTTTACAAAAATAGATAGAACACATGTTCCCATTAGTCACTTGCTAGAGGGAAGCTGGGGGGTATGTGCTGACAGCCACAAAGCTGAGCTCTAATTTGAATACTATTTGCATATCCCAGGTAGACAAAGCGCAGCCGTATTAAAAACGTGCGTGAGGACGCACAAAGTGAGGCAGCAGCGATGACATTTGCCAGAAATCCAGCCTTTTTCCCAGCATGTTCCTAACTCAGGTGCCAGGGCCCCCCTCGGCTACTAACGCCCGGGTGGGCTGGTCTCAGGGAGGCTCTTAATTAAACTCTGCTCGCCAAGAAGGCTTTGTGTTTGCAGGAGTGAGGACACAGCCGCCCTCGTGGGAACGCCACACCGAGGGCTCTTCCCTTTGGGTAATGCCATTTGCCAGCCCCAACAAGCAGAAGCCATCCCAAGGCAATCTGAACACAATAAGTGTCTTTCACTGCTGTTGACTAAGCTGAAATTCGTTATTTTCAGGCGTTCAGCGAGGACTAATGAGTGTCTGAGGCTCATCGCGCCGTCCCTCCTCACTGACATCCTCTTGATCTCTAAAAGCTCGGTGATCTTTGGCTTGAGCATAACCCCGGGGAGTTCAGAGGTTAACTTTTGGGGATGCAACCAGTGTCTGAGCCAGGCACGACGGAGCTGCACCAAGGTCATGGCAAACACTTCGGGGAGAGAAGAAAACTTTGACTCCTACAGGTGTCTGTTATTTATCTACCCACCAACTCCCAGATGTCACACCAAGAGCAGGATGTCTCACCAGTGCCTCACAAAGCCTCTGCCAACTCCAGCAAGGCCAAAGGTCAATAGAAGCCAACTCTCTTTATTCAGGGAAATACTGTAGATTTTTAATCAGCATTCCTGGTTACCTGTTGGTCCACTGTGAATCTGCAACACAACATACCAAACACGATCCTATCATCAACACTGGGGCACACACGAGGGCATAAAAAATGCACAAGGGGACACTCAGCTGACTGGAAAACCTCCTGCTCTGGCAAGATCTACTTGGAATTACCTTTCAATGGATGTTTTTAGCAGAATCTAATAAAAACCATGTCTCTACAAGCCACAATGGCTTTGGCTCTATTTGTTATTATTATTATTATTAATTATTATTATTAAGCAGTTTTCCAACCATGACAAAGCCAGAAAAGGATGTAACCGCCAGCATACAGGAACCCAGTGGCAGGTAAGAAGCAGAATCGTTGTGAAGATCCTTCAAGAATTCAGACAAGTATATCTTTGTCACTCTGTAACAACATGCAGTGCTCTGAGATAAAGCTATGAACTTCTGGTGTGGAATCAGCCAGAAATCAATTCATTGTCAGCCAGAAATCAATTCATCTCTGAGGAATAGGAAACGGGTATTTGCGCTAGAAAAGCAGCTGATTAATTGTAATCAAGGTAAAGGGAATGGGCCAGATGGACATGGGACCTGGCAGGGCTGGAGCCTTCTCCTGCTCTCCCAGCAGGAAGGAGCTTGCTCCCTTTGTGGCTTTGTTCTACATCCATCATCAAAGACACTATTTGACATTTTTCCCTTGCTAAGGATTTTTTCCTGCATGGGTTTCACTGAACACCACCCTTCCCCTCCTGCCCAGTGACTGACTGGGAGCTCTGAGCAGAGCCAGTGCTGAGGTTTGGGCAGGCGGTGTTCCCAGTGTACTGATTACAACACATATAAAATAATACTTTGTACAAGTTCAGAGGGAATAATTAAACATTGCTCTCAGCTCTTGGCAGTGACTTTTACAACACTGGGTAATGAGTTATCACATTTTGACCTTTATGTCTAACTCACCTTGGCAACTTGCTGAGAAAACTTTGACCACTATATAACCAAAAATCAGAGAAAAAGGAAAAGGCAGGCATGGGCCCTGCTGCAGCAGGTAGAGATCACAAATACCAGGTATCCATCCAGGAGGCCACTGAACTACTTCCTAGTGTTGGATTTAATAGCAAATTACCAAAGAGACACTCCACATTACTACAATCTGCACATCAAACCAGGCAGCAAGCAACCTGCAATTATACAATTAGATTGATACACAAGCTTCCCGCTCGTGTTTATTCCTGCTGCCAATCACACTGCTTACTGGAAAACAAGGGCTTGGAGCTTCCAGCCTGCCTCACTTCCCCTCTGTGCTTGTGCATTTTGAGGGCCTCAACCGATCACATCTCATTCTTTCCACACCCTGATGAACCCGCCCTGAAGATCACAGCTTGCCCAGGTACCTTTGGGCTGTGCTGAGATCCACCTTTATACATGGGGCACAATTTACCCCAGCAGCAACTCACTGTATGGAATGGGAGAGTAAGAAAAAAGAGAGAAATAAGTGATTACTATTAGCTGATGAAGGCAGTTGATTGAAACCTAACAAAACCCTTGATTTCACATGAAAATAATGAAATTAAAAGCATTTCACTATGTGGTGGCCTGATAGAAACTGTGAAAGGGGAATGCAGCCAGGAGAAGCCTTTGTTTTTGAGCTTGGTCTGCTCATAACACAGTGCCTCTTGATGCCTGAACATTGAGAACATCTCAGGTACTTCAGAAACATCTGCTTGGTCCAGTTCCAGTGCACTGGTGATCCCTCAGATCCCTGGGATAATTCATATTTTCCCACCCTGTCTTCAGCCACACCTGTTCCAACAGTGCCACTTTGTGTCCCTCGAGCACCATCCCCTCACACGCACCCATTCCAGCCAGAACTCTGTTCCTTTGAGGAGAGCCTGTGCCCCACGAGGGCTGTCCTGAGGTGCTGCTAACCCAGCACAGCAAGCTGGCAGAGCCCACAGGGACACTGACCTCTCCCAAAGAGCTGTGGGATCACACTGTGGCTGGACGAGGTGGAGGGTTTCTCATCCAGCCAGGCTGTGGGAACAGGGGGGTGGGAGTACACTGGGCACCCAGGACGTGCCAGCACAGCTTGGAGGGTCAAGGCAGAGGATGCAGAACGTCCCAGCAGACCTGGATGGACACAGCCTGTGCCACCAAGGGGGTGGTCCCCAGCTGTCACAGCTCTCAGTCCCATCGCTCTGACGCACACACCACAGTGACTCTTTTACCTATTCTGTACATACATGCAAATAAACCATCTCGTAATAATTGCCTGCTCACAAATTACTTTGTTTAGGTGTCTGAGTTTCATTTTGCTTTCCCGTCACACTTCCCACAAAAGAGACCTCCATTTCCCAATAAATGGTGAGATTGCCTCCAAGACCTCCGCAGCACTTCACAGCTCAGCTCTCAGTGACTCACACGTTTTCTGGAGCCCACATCTCACACTGGCAGGAAATTATTCAGGTGTGGAGGCACAACAGCTCAGAGACACCAAATGGCATCTGCAAGAACTCAAGCGCTGACAGGACACATCAAAGCACAAGGTACAAACTCTGTACTCCCCAGCTTGCTACGGCTGTGAGATTCAGTCTGCCCTGGTCCCCTCCTTTCCAGACCCTGGGATCAGAGCTCTAACCCTTCCCTGTGGCTCACTTTACCCTGAGGGTTACCTCACTGGCCTGCAGGATCTCCAGCTCCTGCATCCACACACAGACCTCTCATGAACAAATCAGGAACGTCTTCTGCTCCCCTCCCTCCAAGGGAGTCCCTGCATCTCGGCAGAAATTATTTTATAATGCCACAGCAACATTTGGATTGACAAAGGCAGTGACACTACAGACCAGTCTGGGATTCAAAGGAAGCCTTTCCCCTCGGGGTCAGGCAGCCAGCAAGACCTCCAGCTACATTTTCAAAACTACACGGGGATTCACGTGCCTTTTGGCTGCCAAAACAAATGCAGGATTAAACCCAAACGCAGGGTCCTGCAAACGCTCGTGGGGCTGCGATAACTCCAGCGCAGGGCAGAGCACTCGGGCTGCAGGGCCAGCACCCAGAGCTCCTGCCTTTCCCACCCTGCAGCTGCCATTGCACTTCCTCACGGGGCAAACACAATTTTCTGTATTTAAGAGGCATTCAGTAGCTGCAAACAACTGGATCAAATTGTGCTCTTCCATTTTTTAACATCATCTAAGGAGAAAGCACTTCTCATCAGCACACAGAGCTCAGCCATGCTGGGGAGGAACAGCACAGCACTAAGAGCAAAGGTAGAAAATGGAGGATGCAGATTATAAAATTCAGTCACATTTTAAAATTTTCTGCTACAATAATTCACTTTATGTAGAATTAATGTGGCTGATTGAACGTTTGTGCTGTAATTTACTTATAATTAACATTTTATGGTGAACAGATTTCACCATCTCCTTCATGCTGTGAACTCCAAGCCATAGGTCAAAAATAGAGATGAAACAGATAAGCACAAAATATTCTCACTGAAATATTAATGAGATTTTAATTTACTACTTTAAAAATACATCTTTCATCAATGCCTGTATATCAAATCATTATTTTAATTTTTTTTCCACATTGTATTAAAAATATAATGAACTTCCCTAACTGGTTGAAAGACCCTGAAATATCTTTTGTGAAGAGACAGCTCAGGGGAACAAAAAGGTCCAAACACAGAGTTATCAGAAATCTCACACAGGGGTGAACACACCACCTTCACCCTCAACCAGCTAAAATGGGGGCTTGTCACTCTCAAACCCTGTGGTCCAGCACAGAGGTCCTGCTCTTCCCACCAAGATCTTCTTTAAAAGCATAAGGTCAATCCAGAAAAATAATTCAACTGACAGAAACTGCTTCCTGTGTCGTGCCAGGAGCTGTGGCATTCACTGCTGAGATGTAACACAGACAAGGTGCTGCTTTGATCGGCCATTCCCATCTTTTCAGCCCCTTCTGGCCACACCTGACACCTCCAGGACCAGGCTCTGCTGCTAAGGAAGGCACCAGGAGTCAAAGGAAAAATGGTCTGGGAAGGAAGTCGGAAGAAAACTCGTATAAAATCTCCCACCCACTCTCCACGTGCGCTTGAAGCCTGCCCAGAGATGACAGACCACATCTGAATAAATTATTGAGTCATCTGCAATTCATCCCATTTCCTATATTCCAAAGCGCTATCAGACAGGCAACAGAGGACATTCCCGGAACGCTCTGATGACAGAGAATGAAGATATGGGATGACAATGAAAAAGTCAGCAGAAAATCATAAGTCAATGGGACTATTTTATGCTCTTTACTTCCTAGCCTGCACCAGACCATTCAAACAGCTCATTGGAATTTCAAATGAAAAGCTGAATAATACAGGATTATAAATCTGTTACAAACAAACCTAAAATGCATCAAGAGAAATATACATGGAATTTTCCTTCTGAAACTGCTTGGGTTTTTCCTATAGGTTTGTTTGCTGGGAATTAGCAACTATTTGTTTTGAGGGTAAAGCTGCCTTTCCTTATTTTTCTTTCTTTTTAATTTTCTTTTCTTGTTTAGATTGAAGGCCAGTGCCTGCCAGCCCCTTGATCCCTCCAGAGCTTGAAGAATGGAATCCAGACTCTTTCAGCTTTCTCTATGCAGCCATGGGCTTGCTCTCTTTTCCCTTTCAAGGTATTATGAGTTAAAAAAAAATATTACCTGTGGGAGAAATTTCAAGAGAAACCAGATACTGAGCAGCATCCCAGCACAGAATGACTCCAAATAGGAAGTTCAATTCTCAGCTGCAGAAAGTAGGACCCAGTGGAACAGCACCAGGATTTCAGACAGGTCTGGAGCCCCCACCCTCCTGTGACATGGGGGAAGCGTGTGGGGATCTTCACAAAATTGTTCTGGGAGATCTGGGGACTGTTCATGCAAATATCTCTGCTCGTGATTAGAACTACTCATTCGAAGTTCTTTAAAAAGAAAATAAAGGCTTAATGCTTCCTTTGAAGTAAACAATTCAGAGCATTTGTAACAAACAAACTACCAGCAGAAATCGAGAGGGGTGAAAGCACTGCTTCTGGAAATGGCAAGGAAATATCCCAAGTTACAAGAAAATACATATTACTACATTAATTTTCATTGGGTTTTGTTTTTAAAACATTTTTCACTGTCAGAATGAGGAAAAAAAAAACCCAAACCAAATATATCCTGAACAACAGGGCAGGGAAAAGCCCCAGAACGCAGCAGCCGAATACTGAACCAAGACTTCCCAAATAAAAGATACAATAAAATATTGCAGCAAATCACCCCCAGAAATCTCGGAGAGGCTCCAGGAGTTCTCAGGCGCTGCCAGGCAGCAGGACCACATGCACAGAGCCAGGACTGTGCCGTGCTTTGGGCAGCCACAGCGGGGGCAGGAAGAGGAAGAGAAGAGGAGCCGATGGTTGAGGGTCCCCAGGGCAGGTCCCCTCTGGCTGCTGGGGCCTGCAGTGACAGAGCAGGACAACCCAGCTGCCCCAGGGCTGGAGAGGGAGCTGCCAAAGCCAGGGGTTGCTTAAAAAATAAAATCAAAAAACTGCAGTGAGGTCAAAGTCTTCAGCCTTTCGATCCCCTCCCTGGTGCTGACAGACCACCAGGCTATATGGACTCATCTTTAAATGTTTAAAGCATTAATAATGAGAAGCTACTCTGACAGATGGTATCTCTGCATTTTCTCATTACCAGGACCTCTATTATCATCTTCCAGCACACAAAATTTTTTTTCTGAACTTCAACTAGGCTTCTACTCCAACATTGGGCCAAACCTTGAGAGAGCGGCTCACAGGTATCTGCTTGAAGAAAATTTTAGTGCAAAATCTGAATGAGAACCTTAAATTCTAAGCACCTCAGAAGTCATCATTTCCGTCTCAAACGTTATTTACGCAGCCCCACGTTCAGCTGCAGGGGACCCTGATGGTGGCTGGGGCCTGGGGCTCCCCGACGGAGCAGCAGCCATGCCCCGGCGTCCCACGGGGGGACTAAACCCGCTTGCTGAGTCTTAAGGAAACAGAAATGAAATAAACAGACAAATTAACAAACACTTCAAAGATAACACGGAAATCTCACCAGTTGCAGCACATGTCCACTCAGTTTCTTTTTTTTTTCCTGAGTGCCTTTTCCTCAGTAAAAGCCATCAAAGATCATTGTGAATTAGTAATATTTTTTTTTTTTTTTAGCAGCATCGAAGAGTTAAAGCAAGAGAGAAAGGGAAGGCATGCAAGGGAGAAAAGGAGGGAGAGAAAGAGAGAGGTTAAGCTCAAAGGCAGAGAGAGCGAAATGGACCAGATTATACAAAATTAAAAAGCAAATACGCACAGACAATTTGTGCCGAGTGATTGCAAGCAATTACAGTCCGGCTTTTCTGGAGGGAAAATTGGGGAGGGGGGGGGGAAGGTTATTTCAGCTTAAAAGGAGACTTTATTCATTCCTGATCAGCTTCTCCTACTATTCTCTCTTTTATTCTCGGATATCAATTTTAAAAAAAATCACCCTTCAGATGTTACATGTCTAACCCTGGGAATCCCACCCCTGGGCAGAGAGGGAGGATTTCAGCTTCCAATCGGTTCTTTCTATAGCCCTGAAAAAGCAATTTGCTCATAAAGGATAAAAAAAAGGGAAGGGGGGGGAACAGAAAGAAAGAAAAGGAGAGCAAAAAAGGGAAACCACAACAAGGGTACGTGTTCCTCTTGGAGGAGAGCTTCAATTTTACTGTAATTGTCTGAAGAAGAGCTGCTTTGATCTGCAGAATTATTATTATGCTCCAAATGCTGGGCTGCTGATGTCCCAGCTGGGCGGGACACGGGCACACCGAGGGGCAGAGTCCCTCTCCCGGGGCTCTGGAGTTCATTCCATGGAATTGCTGGGCCATGGGGCCGGGCTGGGAGCCCGGCAGGGCCTGACCCGGGCAGGGGCAGCAGAGGGCTCTCGGCACTCTGCCCCGGTGCCTCGGCCTCCTCCAAGCACTGCAACGAGGCTCCTGGGCCTGTATTGGAATTCCTGTCTTACAGCACTACCTGATTTGTCGGGAATACCCTCATTTCTAAATTACAACTAAATCAGCCCCCGTGCTGGAAACGCCTTCCTGCCCCACGCCGGGCTGGCTCTGTGGGGAGCTGAGAAGGACCCGTGGCACGAGGCCACCAGGGTGGGTACAAGCAGTCAAAAAGTAAGGTCAGTGCCTCGGAAATTTAGGATGTTCTCTCATCAACTGGTGCCAGCTGACATGTATCAGGATGTTTCCACATCCCTGATCAAGTCCTGAGTGCCCTGTGCTGCCATCAGAGGGGCTGGCTGCAGGTGCTCGTGTGTGGACACAGCACTCTTTGCACCCTCACCCTCCTCCATCCCTTTCACTTCAAACATCCCTAACTTCTGCTAAAATTTCATCCACACAGCCCAATTTTGAGGTGAGGCACAGAACAGCATCCAGGCACTGGTGACAGGATATTGGCCACCAAGTACTATTGCAGCTCACTAAGAACAGAATAAGGATGTTGGTATTTTATCAATGAGGAAAGCACTTTACACCTAGGAAGTTGGAGATATGTTTGATCTTAAAATCTTCCCATTATTATATATACAAAGGTCATACTTTGAATAAGTAAAGGCTTCTAAAATCTTATTTGTACCACTTGGTATTGGTAACTGTCAGTCTGCCTTCACATGGAGAAGTCTATGAAAAATGGTACAAATCATTTATTGAAGTCTCTAACACCTTTCTGAAATAGTTTGCCTGTAAAATATGCAGCACACCCAAAATACACCGAGACGTGGCGTGACACAAACGATTTATTGGCATTAGTCTGGGCTGAGCCCCGTAAGTCACGCAGGGCCCCCTCCTTGTGAGCATTGCCCTCATCCCAAAGTCATCAATAACGCCTTGCCTCCACTGCAGCCCAGCAGGAACCGTGTATCTATCTCAACTATAAACATACACAATTTTTCAGTCAAAGAGTAATAGGCAAATAGCTGGATTTCACTCATTTTGTGTTCTCCAGGTAGTAAAGTAGACACATATTTAATGTACATACCCAAAAGTGCAGTGCCAATAAGTAGGGAGAGTCATATATCCCAGTTAGTTTATGGATGGCTGTATTTTATGGTTCTACTGCTAAAGCTGTATTTGCATGCATCTAAATATAGATAAATATCTGCAAAGCCAGAATCTGCAGACGTGAAATAGAGAACTGGATAAATGCAAGGCAAGACACATGATAAAAATAGTCCTTATTTCTAGATACAATTATGAACTCCTAACTAAAATTACTACGTGGGTATAGGATACTGAGGCTATGCAGTGTCCTCTCGTGCTGATCCTGGGGGTTGCTGTTGGAGCTATCGCTCTTTTGTTTCGTAATTTTGCTAATTGGTCATTAAGAAGTCTCTAATTCTAATTCTGCCTTTGCCAGCAACACACCATGGGTCAGCAAGGAAATTAATCTGCCTCTATACCTCAGTTTCTCCAACTGCAATACAGGGAAACACAGATCCATCACCAGGTCCTGCAGGAGTTAATCTGTTAATGTTTGTATCAATCAAATTGTCAAGTGCTATTTAAGTGCTTATTATTACTCATACAATAATTCTCTCCTTCTGGGCTCTGTAGGTTTGTAAAAACCTCTTCCATCACGCACGTGAGGTTCTTTTGGGGCAGGGGAGCTGGTCTGGACCAGGGGCTGGCCAAACTCGGCTCTGTGGGTGGATTCCTCACGCCAGGTGCTGCGGAGCACGGCTGACCACGCGCTCCTGAGGGCTGCTCCTCTGCTGGGGGACAGCTGGCCCTTCTGTGCCACCACTGCACTTCTGCCAGCTGCCCTCTGCTCCGGGCCAGGGAACAGCTGGAGCCTAAGGACACGTTTGTATCTCATGTCCGAGCACCACTGCAGACCTGACCTTGCAGGAGGAGCATCCTTCCCACGAGGCAGCCCTCGGGCAAGGCCTTCACCTCCCTTCTGCCTGTTCGTCCTCCTCCCACGCCCTCTTTTTTGGCCTGGAGGCACAAACTCTGAGGAGCTGCTCTGCTTACCCAGAGCATCAATTGCTCTGTGAAATGACTGTTCCAGGGAGAAACTCCCTTTACTCAGGATGCCTGGCTCTGAAACACCTTGCTGTGAGGTCCTGCTCTGGGGCCGTGTGCTTTGGCCAGCTCCTGCACGTGGGCAGGAGGAAGGACAGACCTTTGTTCTGCATGCAATCTGTGTTCTTTATAACATTTGCCAACACCAAAGGCACGCAGCATTCCAGGCACATGCCAGCTGGGATTGCTGGAGCCTGCCTGTACTGGGAGCTTCTTTAAAAATATAGCAGCTTCTCATCTAGTCTGCTCCCGAAATGAATTCTCTCTACTGGCACCAGTGAAGCTAAATACAACTTATAAAATATTGAGCAGATCTTCATATGGAATGCAACTAAAAAAAAGTGACACTTTAATTATTATCTTTATGCTCCAGAAATATCCCATCAATATGAGGCGCAGATAATTCACAGCCACTGTTCCAAGCACTCTGCAGCATCAGGAGCTGCTCGTGCCTCATCCACACCGGGCACACAAACATCAGTGTATCCGTGCACACAGCCTGTAGTTATTTATCAATTGTTTATGCAGCACTTAGTTATGAATGCATTTAATTTATAAACATTTATATTGTAGAGCAAGAGATGATAAATTCAGAAGAAAAATATCGACTCCTAGAGCATGATCCCCCTGCCTCGTTTAGCCAAGAGCTCTGTCCCTTATCCAGGCGCCCCAACCTGTGCCCCAACCTGGACAATCCCAAAGACCTCAGACTTGGGAAGAGCAGTTTTCAGCAAACCTCTTCCATGAGATGTTTTCCACAGCAGTCCTGAGCATACCAGCTCTGCCAGCCTCCAGAGCTCAGCTTACCCAGTCCTCTGCCCGTGACTGATCTTGGGGATGTTGTGAGACCCTGCAGCTGCCTGCACGTCAGCAAAGTACACAACTTTCTAATTATTTTTGTGTTTTCAAAATAAGCTGTTCTATGTGCAAAACTGCAAACCCTTCAGTCAATCACACAATAAATAAATAAATAAATATCTGTGAATAGTTTACTGGTTAAAGAGCTAATTTCCCCATTGCTCCATTGACAGCTGCTTAAACCCAAAGTCCATCACTTTTGAAGGAAGACATTTATCAGGAGGGCATATTACCCCTGATTTGTTTTCCTGCCCACTCTTAGAGTGTTTGCCCAGAAGAATTTTATTTAAACTCTATTTTTTGTTTAAATATATATATTTTTATGTTTTCTCAGTGTGCTGGAACTTGACAGCACAGACCAAGCCATGGATGAGCCAACTTCTGTCACGTATCCTTATTTTTCCTTAAAACTAAATATGCATTTTAAATAGCATCTTGATTAAAAATCAATATTTCTAATAATTTTGATCTCTTTTTCATTCTCTTAAATAGTCTAGACCCAAACCATCCCTTGTTTGAGTCTGAGCTTTCTGCCCCCAACATTCTAAAATTATTTGAGCTATTTCTTCTCTTCTAACAGCTTTGCCAGCTCAGTGTTTGTTCTTCACTTTCAAGGGTATTTTATTTATTTTCTTCACTTTCAGCTATTGAAGATGGCAAGAACAAATTTATATAATGAGCCTTAATAACAGTTTCTCCCATAAAATTCCCTATTTATCTCCTATTGTAGTGGTTTAGAAAGCACAAAAATGATGGAAAAATACAGGTGTAGTGATAAATCTCTGGGACTGATAGTGAATAATTTAAATCAGCCTTCATCCATGAGGTGATGCTTGGAACTCTCCCACTCTGTGTGAACCTTTCCCAGTCACTCAACTCCTCCTTCCGTAACACTCCCAGTAGTATCCTACTCACAGGACTTGTCACCACACAGACAAATAGAACCCTGTTTGTTCCAAATCTCCCCCCTCTCTTGGCCTGAATCACTTACCCAACAGCTATGACCTTTCTCCCAGTGTTTGTGATGTCCTGGATCAGGCTGGATGAGCTGCTCAGGGGGCTGCCAGCACGCTCCAGGACAGCTCGTGTACCCCACAGGAACAGGGCTTCAAAGTTACCAACAAGGGTTCTTCCGTGGGTACTCCTCTCATAAACACTACTAAAGCCAATCAGAGAGCCTGAGCAGCAGGAGTGACGCTTTAAGACCTACCCTGAGCCCTGCCAGCAGCGTGCCCAGCAGCAGCCCCCCGAGCGGGCACAGCTGGGCACGGCCAGGCCCACCCCAGGCTCCGGGGAAGCAGCTGCACCCCGAGTTCATGTTTCATGCAGCACCAGGTACACTCCACACCAACAAAAGCCACGTCAGCATTTTGTTCTTCATTATTTACCCATTTTTAATGGTGGTCAGAAATGACTATAACAAGTGCTGCCTTTGCTCTGAAGACCCCGGTGCGGAGAAGATGGAGCCCAGCATTTATTCCCCATTTTTTATTTACCGACCTATCCACGGGCAGGTCAGAGTCCAGTGGAGCCCTGGCTCTATCCCCCTTTCCCTCCAGCACTAATTAGCAATGCAATCCCACAAAGAGTGAAGTTGCCCGAAACCTCCCCTCACTCACAATGATTTATGTTCAATTTGTACAAATGAAGAAAATGAGATTTCAAATTTCAATGCCATTTCTGCAATGAGGTGATTAAAAGAGAGAGAGGTATTGCGTTCTACTGTATAGAATATTGATCCCAGTGCTATTTTCCTTAGCAATAACCATTAGCTCAGTATTATTTGCAAACCTCTAATGTGAACCTGGAGATGTAATTTACATTTGTGCTTTACTTATTTGCTTTAACAAAACAACACAAAAGCTTTGGGTCTTTCAATCTATCCTTATTGTCAATAAAATTAGCAGTTCATAAAAAAATTAATGTATATGCAAAACCATCACTTCCTTGTAAACTGCACCAGGACCGTAAACGTTGCCCAGAACAAAAGGGAGATAAACTATTAAAAGGCTCTGGCCATTAACAAATTGAATCCCGACCAAATTAAGAGGAGCTCTCTTTTGTCCCCTTCCTTAATTTCTGGGCCCCTGGGAGCCCAGGCAAGTTTTGGCAGCGCGGGGAGGCGTCCCCCAGGAGCGGGGTGATGACAGGGTGCGCGCGGGGCCGGGCACGCGCACGGGCACGCGCACGGGCAGCGCGGGGGCGAGCGGGGAGCGGCGCTGGGCGCGGGCACGGCCCCGGGCTGCTGCTGCTGCTCCCGCCAAAGCCATCAGCTGCTCCTGTGCCTGGCAGAGTTTAGAAGATGAGAACAAGGAAAGAAGAGGAAGAAAGGGGAGAAAAAAGAAAAAGCTAATGACCCATAATTGCCATGATAGTGGAATAGGGCCCGGGCAGCTGTTTTACATTCCCGGTATGTATAGTATGCAAATATCTACAAAGGGCCGACACAGTTTCTCTATTGTGGATCCTGAGGGTAACCAAATTAGCCTTTGGCAACCATGGTAATTGGGAGGTGCTGTTCCCATTAGGAGTCCTGCAAATTATGAAGAAAAATGGACCAAAGGCTTTGTCACAAATAATAATGCTGAGAAGAAAAGAGCAGGCGGCCGGCTTTGCTTGCTTGCCTTTTTTTTTTTTTTTTTTTTTTTTATTCCTACATTGTGTTGTTAATATCTCTCTGTTTAGTAATAAGAAAACAGTCCTCAGTGCCCTGCTGGATCCTCCTGGGCTTTCCATGGCCATTCTGAGTTCTGGGAATACTAAACGCAGGCCAGCAGCATCAGCTGAGAGCTGCCCGGCCCCAGCCCCGCGCTCAGGCAGCCGAGGCTGACGCTGCTCGTGGGCTGAGCCCCGCTGCCACCGCTGCCACCAAAACACCAAAACCCCGGAGCTGCTTCTCTCCTTCGCACAGGCCCGGAGCACCAGCCACTCTCCCTCCCTCCCCATCTCAGATGCGTGCAGCTAAACACAGATTTGTTCTCTGAACCGCCCAACTTAGCTGCACAAGAGGCTCCATTTCCCACTAATTATTTGAATTTGTCTTTCACTCTTCCCGCCTTCTTTGATCATTCCATAGTTCTCAATCCCAGCATGCAGACTCCTGTTTGATTGTTATGATGTACTAAAAAATTCACAACTGCCAACTTTTTGAGTGGAGCTCTCAGCTGTGACACCACGAGTCAATGCCAAAAACATTAAATGCTGCTGTCTCTAGCACTCCCAGAGCAGAGCTCACTGTGCCCAGACCCTTGTGCCTGAGGTCCTGCTGAACTGCCCACACCGAGACACAGCCATGAGATCCAGCCACGTGTGCCGTCAGCCAGGGCTGGCTAATGCTCCAGCCTCTCTTCTGTCCTGCACATCTCGAGAGTTTTGGAAAACATCACACTTACAAGGAAAACTAGGAAATGGTCTCGCTTGCTTTTGTATTTCTCCCTGAGTCAATGTTCTGCCTAACTGGCAGCATGAACAGTCCTTTATCAAGGAACAGGAGAGCATCCAGGCCTTTTAATATCAAGAAGATTCAGAATGATCTCAGGAATGCACACTGACTGTGGTGGCTGTAAAACCCAAACTGGGGAGTTTTATTAAAAAATATTTACAAAACAAGTCTAACAAAGACCGGTCGTGTTTTAATTTTTCATGCCAGGACTAACTCTTCACCTTACAACTGTTGCAGCACAAGCCTAAAGTGCCTATCTTTATTTTTTCACGGTTTCCCCTCAGGGCCTCTTTAAAGAGCCGGCAGAAGAGTCCCTTCCCCGCTGGTGCAGTTGGCACGACTGCAAGTGTACTTAAAGTTTGCGTCTGATCAGGTTATGTGTATTGGATCTGAAACCAGTTAGTCAATTCCTCCCGGTCCCTAAGTGGCGATTTGTGGTAATGTCTACATCAATACTCACAGACTGCGAGCTGCTTTACGTAAAGCAAATGGCTGCAGGATGGAGGGGCTGCAGGAGCGCTGCCGGCTCCGTGGAGCTGCGGCTGCAGGAGCGCTGCCCTGCAAGGCCCACCCTGCACCCTGGCAAGCCTCGCTCTGTGCCCACCAGCCCCTCTGGCTGGCACCTGCCAGGCCCACATCCGCTCTGTTCGTCCCAAATATTCCTTCTCCCTCCCCAGCACCAGTCCTGATTCCCCCTTCTGCATTTCCTTACCCCCTGGGCACTAGAGGGTGGATACAGGGCACTAATTAGAAACAGCAGAAGGTCAAGAAAACAAACCAACCGACCAACCAACAACTCCACACCAAAGCAAAGTATAACAGAAAATTAGAGAAGGACAAAAGATGTTATAGCATGAGAAAATTATGATTAATGAAAAAGCAGGAGGTGGCTACCGTTCAGACTACAAACAACAGAGAACAACTCTGAGCAATAAACAATATTGGATTAGGCTTTTCCAATAACAGCTTTTTTCTTTAGTATTTTTCTCTTTGGCTGCAAACAGAACACAAACCCTTCAGAGCAAGGATTACCTTTGTGAAATGCACAGCAACACAAGCTGACCTCTGCGAGGCCTTGGGCACCACTGACCTGCACACACACACAGGTGTGCTGTGTTGTGTTCTGGGGAGAGCTTCCTCGCAGGGCCATTGCTCTGAGGGATGCCCAGGGACGTGAGGAAAGCACGAGCCAGCTCCTGTCATTCCCCACACCTCCTGCACATTGCTGCTTCTGCTTCGAATGGAGTAAAAAGGCCATGACTTCCACAGCGGCTACGCAGCAATTTACACCTTGTAAGTCATTTAAATACACTGCCTGAAGTGTAAAATCTGGGAACTGTCAGCAAACCTCAACTTGGCAAAAATCATTGCTATTTATTACAGTAAAGTGCCTTCTGTATGGCAAGAGCTGGCTCTGATACATCACATCTTAAAAATATTCAATAAATCTTCTCCCAAGATCACTTCCAACCTGTTTTCCAAGACTTTACAAAGAAAAACAGCAGAGCACAAACCCTGTGGAGCAGCCCTGCCAGTCCACCCTTTGAGCACACAAATTCCTACTCTGCACCAACATGTAACATGCTTCTGTGCTCCAAGCTGCCCCAGTACTGAAGATACTACTTCAGACCCTCAGTCACACCATCTAAGACTTCATTTCCAACAAACAATAAAATCACCAGAAAAAAATAAACCTCATTTGCCAAACTACAGCAAAGAAAACATTCCCAAATCTACCACATCTCTGCACCCCCAGTTCTTCCACACAGGCAAAGAGGGTTTGAGCAGTGTCATTCAGGGGGTTTGCAAACTACCCCTTCACTTTCTCTTTCCAGCAGAGGCACGGACACAGTTATTTTGGGAGGAAAGGGAAGGCCAGAAACACTGTTTATTTACACAAACCATTTTCCTTAGAAAGGAACAGTTGCTGACCCTCTTTCTTTGGAAGATCCCATCGATCTCAGTGGGAGAGCAAGTCAGGCTGAGCAGAACCAGCCCCTGTGGAGGGCTCAAAGAAGAGCAAGGGGAGAGAGGCAGAGATGCTTGCTCAGGAGCAGGTACTCGCAGTATCAGTTTATGGCAGAGACATTTTAAACTGACCTGACTGTCAGGTCTGGGCCACGGAGCCAGCAGTGCTTTGTTACTGCTTTTGGGGTTCACTTCAGTTTCATACTCAGTTCATTCTTCTTTCTAGATCAAATAGCAAATGACTGGCAGGAATCCTGTCAATCTGAAAGGATGCTCATTTTATTACCCACATTTTTCCCCTACATTTTCAGAGATTAGTGCATGTAATATTTTAATGCTATGGCATAAATTTGCATAAGAGGGAGAGGTCTTATACTTACACCCTTACAGTGTGTGTGATCACAACATCCATGTGATTAGATACAAGGACATGTGGTGAAATGCACTTAACACAAGCCTGTTTGGGGCTCAGGGCCAGCTCTACCCAGTCAGATGCAACAGCCAAGTCTGGATTTTTCACCAGAGAAGAGAGAAAGTCTGTATGCCTAACAGATCTGGTATTTTCTTTCTGTTCCTGAGAAATAAGTTTGAAGATCCTTATTCCCTGAGAAATAAGTTTAAGATTTGGGGTGTTTTAGGATCGAAAAACATTAATTTGTTTTAAAGACTTTTTAAATTAAAAAAATTTAATTTCTAATTTTTCTGAGTTGCATGATGGCAAGTTATGTAGTAGATTTATGGGACAGAAAGGGACTTTATAAAACACTTAAATACATATTAAAAGAAGAAAAATCATTAAACTATAATAGTCAAAATAAGGTTAAATCAAATCTAAAGCTCATCTCAGTAATTGTCTTCATGAAGCCTATGCAGGCATCAGTACTTCTGCTAATGACACAAAAAGGAAAAAAGGCAGAAGAAAAAGTGGGATATATGGAATATTCTGGAACAAAGGCAATAGAGATGTAGTCACTACAAAGGTTGATGTATATTTATTCAGTCAAGGCCGGAGTCCATCACTAGGAAGCCTCGGACCTGTGGGATCCTCACCCGTGCTGGACTCCAACAGCCCACACTGTCCTGTCTCCTCATTCCCTCTTGGGAAGGACAGAGCAGTTTTCCTAATTCAGGCCTCCTCTCTACTCAAAAACATGGGCAGGATTTATTTCAGGAGATTAAATGACTGAAGATTATCCTGCAGAAGAACCATAAAACAAGCTGCACACAAAAGGTAAAGGAAACGTTTCTCAACAAAATGGTTAAGCACTTCAGAAACATGAGAGAGGACCAATATTTGGTTTGCTTGGGTTTTTTTAATGTGTGGAATCCCAGATTGTTGAGGTGGGAAAGGACCTTTAGGATCATGAAGTTCAAACCCAGCAGGACCACCATGTTCACTGTCAAACTCTCAGCTGCAAGCAGCTGAATGGATTTGGGCCATTTCTGACTGAAATCGTTGGGTTTTGCCACTGCTGGGATCTCACCTGCTCACAGCTTGGTCATGATCCTGCACTCACTGAGAAGTGATGGACACCCTTTCAGAAAAGGCTGGAATGTTTGTCCCCACAACAGTCTCTGCCTGGGACCAAAGAGTTTGGCGAATCACTGGCTCAGATCTGGGCTGATGGGATGAAATTCAGTTCCTTCCCAATTTTAGCACTTCCAGCCATCACTCAACACCTGGGCAAGAACCAAGTCACAACATCTAATGGGCTTTTGACCATCATCAGAGATTGAGAGCACAGGGAAAACCCTGCCAAGACCCTGGCAGGCTCCCTCGGTCCTTGTGCCCACAGAAATGGTGTTGGAGGCAACAAAAAAACCCCCACAAGCTCATCCCCACTGAGTGGGAAAGGAAAATGTCCCTCATTTACTCATCCAAAGGTCACAGTCATTCTATTTCCCAAATACCACATTTGAAAAGAGAAAAAAAAAAAAACAAACAGACAAAAAAAACCCCCTATTATTTAAGGTCAAGGTTGGGTTAAAATTGATTAAAAAAATAAGAGGAAGAATTCTGGTTATGGAAATTTCAAGTGTCTCTCCCTCCTGATGTCCTTTCCGTCTCTGGAATAACGACCCCAATCCCTGCTGGCAACATTCCTCTCTTTTCGCTGGAGATGTGACATGGGACAGCTGGGAAGAGGCGAGCAGCAGCCTGACCTGCACCAGGTCACTCCCCTCTGGTCACTGGGCACTTCAACAAAGTATTTGAGCAGGAAAATGCTCCTTTTCCCCCTTTTTTAAAATAGTATGACTAAATCTGTCTGGGAGGTTGCATACAAGTCATCTCCTTCCACAAAACCAACCCAAAAGTGACGGTGTTCACTGTGAAAAAAGACTGCAATGGTTTTAAAAAAAAACAAACAACCAAACCAAAACAACTTAAAAAAAATGAAGCCGAAAGAGCAAAATGAAATACCTAAGGGGGACCTGGGCCGAGCAAAGACAAAGCAATGGACTGGACCCACCTGGAGAGCAAAGCTGGGTGGCTTTGTGGCGGGAGGAAGGTCCACTCGGGCGCATGTGGCTGGAGAGCGTCTGCGGCCGCGCCGGAGCCGCGCCGAGCGCTCCACGTCTGCCCACGGCCCCGGCACGCCGTGGAGATTGGCTGCAGAGCCTGCCGGGGAGGGGGGACCCACTGCGAGCTGCTGGGGGGATCTGTCTGCCTGGGGAGAGGGCTTCCAATTTTTTATTTTATTTTTTTATTTTATAAGCTACATACATGGAATGCAAAACCTCCATTTATTCCTTCTGGGTCATATGAGGGAGCCACTGGCGAAGATAATAATATATGAAGCAAGAGAACGAGAGGGAGAAAGAGGGAGGGAGGGGAGGGAAGGAGGGAGGAAGGGAGAGAGAAGCAAAAGGCTTTCTATTATTCGGGACACTGGTGATGCACACTGAGGCAGTTGGAAGATTAAATTAAGTATTATATCTGCTGACCCCATTGCCATGGTTACCGGACAGCGGAAAATATTAATCAAGCCAAGCCTTTTCAGCTGAACATACCAGAAAAAAATGCTAAATATAAATATATATGTACATATTTGCTGCTCTGCCATGCTAATGCGGGCTGCCAGCAACCAAACCACCTGATATCACAGAGATAAACAAATTTA
Organism: Onychostruthus taczanowskii; assembly: GCF_017590055.1. NCBI lineage: Eukaryota > Metazoa > Chordata > Aves > Passeriformes > Passeridae > Onychostruthus > Onychostruthus taczanowskii. The sequence continues at coordinate 13,734,844 of NW_024499017.1, read as the reverse complement.
AAATATCCTTGCCGCACAAGGAGGCTGACGTCAGCGTGGCGAGCGCGGGGCTGCAGCGCTCGCTCGCCCTTCAGCCGATTAGAGAGGGAATTTGAATAAGGAATGGCGACATCTCGCTGGGTGCCTGAGCTGAGGAGGCATTTAGGGTTCTCTTCCCAGTGGGAAGAAAGGGACAAGGGTCCAGCGTGGGTCCCGGCCACGAGCCGGTTCTGCCGTGCAGAGCCCTGGAGTCACATCCAGAGCGCACATCTCCCACGGGGAATTAAAGCAATTCCCACCAAGTTGGCGTTCGCCTTCGGACCGCAGTGGTGCTCAGAGGAGCCGCCGCTGCAGCGGGATGGGCCCTCGGGAGGGATTCTTTGTGAGCTGCAGGTGGGACAGAGCCGGCACAGCGACACGGGGGCACCCGTGGGGACACACAGCCAACGCGGCCGGGCTCGGGGAGCGCGGCCGAGGTCTCGGAGGGTGTCGTGGGCCTGTGAAGCCCCGAGCCAGGCTGCACCTGCAGCCACAGCCCTCCCAGCGTGGGGGCAGGTCCCTTTGCAAAGAATCTCTTCAGGTTTTTGGAAAGGGCAAGATGCAACCAAACCAAACCCAGGTGAAGAATAATTTTGATGCTGAACTATTACCATTTTTGAACTCTAATATTAAACACAGAAATGGGAACAACAAGACAAAATAATCTGTCCTGTTCATACAGTACATCATTGGCATAACTAAAAAGGGAACATAAACTCCTCATTCTCTGCTCTAACCACTTACTAAAAAAGGATGTCCATGCAAAGACAGTATTTCCTCCCAGTCACCATCTTCATTTTTGCCTTGTTGCTTGGTTTTGTCTGTATTTTACAGGAACGTTTCGTGTGGCTGCTGCTGACTTGCGTAATTTTCCCTGAGGTATTCAAGCCAGCAGAACACTGAGGTGACAACACATCCTTTGTTGTGTCCTACCCACACATGGAGGTGGTAGAGACGAGAAACAAGCAAAAAAATGAAAAATAAAGAATAATAAGCCACTAGACCCTATGAGAAGACCAAGCATTTTAAAGGAATCTGAGATGGAAGCAAACAATATTTGTCAAGAGAAGCCGTGGCTGCTGCTGGATCCCTGGAAGTGCCCAAGGCCACTCTGGACGAGGCTTGGAGCAACCTGGGACAGTGGAAGGTGTCCCTGCCCATGGCAGGGGGTGGGATGAGATGGGCCTTGAGGTCCCTTCCCACCCAAACCATTCTGGGATTCTACTTTATATATACTTTTTATATATATAATACTTTAATACATGTACTTTATAGCAGTTCTGTGGGGCTGAATATATACCAGTCTTCTCAAAATCTAGCAGCCTGAGCTCACCAATACAAATATATATATAAAATACTGTATAGATTATACAAAACAAATGTTCTGGTTCATTTGCAGTTCTGTAAAAGCAGAGCCAAATTTACTGAAGGCATAAACAAGGACATCTATTTCATTTTTAAAATGTTAATGAAGAATGAGATTGTTATTTGTTCTCGGTCTATTTTGTGATTTTAGCCAATAGTTCTAGTGATAATTATCAACTGTTTATATTTAGATAAAAGCAGCCCATATGGCAACAGCAGAACAATCTGATGTTTAGATCCTCAGCTACATGTTTTCTATAAATAATATGATTGAATAACTGTAACAAATTATTTCATCAGTCTAAAAGCAGATACCAATATATAACAACTAAGAAAGCCATTTACTCATTATCGGCAAATAATAAATACCTTCCCAAGTACATTTAACACTTAGGAAAAGACAAAAATATAACAATACAGATATTAACCCATAAACACTTACATCAACGTATCTTAAAATTTAATTCTTAATTTCCGTGGACACGCACACAGTATTATGTGGGTTCTTATGGTAATTAAAGGGTCTGCCTAATTTTGTACACAAATATTCTCGATTATGTGATGTGTTTGTACCCAAATCTTACCAAATCTCAAGCCTATTCAAGCTGTCCTGCCCATTTCTCACATTCCAAACCTTACGAATGCCCTGCTGAAGGGAGCTCGATCCCGGAACCCTCCTCAGGTTGGAACAGCCGCGCTAACGCCATTCCCACCGTTACGGCAACGCCGACACGCCCGCAGAGAGAGGCTGCAGCAGAGACTTCCCAGGATTTCTGGGCTCAGACCCTCGGGCAGGATTCCAGGTTGCAGAGCCCTTCTCCTCCTCACACAAAGGAGCTCCCCAGGCCGGGGCAGCCGTGCGGGGCCTGCCCAGCCAGCGCTTCCCGGAGGGAAAATGATTGCGGCACAATGGCCAGCACGGCCAGCTTAGGGCAGCTGTGTCATATAAATTGTCAGCAATGACCATAAGCACTCAGAGAAACAATTTAATTCCTCACTCCCGCCATCATGGGCTGATATATTCTTTCAAGGTCATTACCCAAGGCTAGGAGGGTCGCATGATTAACGAGTGACACGTCCAACGAGGGCGGCTGTGCCTGAGCAGGCCTTATATTAATTAGACAGAAGTGCTGAAAAATAAACGGTGCCTAGCAAGGAGGGGCCAGACCCACACCTCCATGGCTGTGCACCTCCCTAAACTCTCAGCCACCACCCTGCTCCTTCAACCTGCCACCACATCCCAGCAATTCACGAGCAGGATACACAAAAGATGCTTCTTTCTTGGTTTAAATGACTTGGGCTCTCACCCCAACTTTCTGAGTCTTTGGTTTATGCTTTTCTTCCTTCTTGCCATAAGTTACTGACTTACACTGCATGGAAGTACAAGAGACTGCTATTCACAATTAACTTTGCATCTCCAGAGCAAAACTAAAATTAAAAAAAGTCCCAAGGCTTGCAGGTTTGTGCCAGGCACTTGGAGAGACCCAGAGCATCACCAGAACACACACTGGCTCATGATCAGCAATAACTGGGCTCCAGAACCCCTGAGCAGGCCAGGCTTTCCAAAGCTGTAATGCACCCTCTGAAAACCCTCTCTCCAGGGCTCTGGGACAGCGAGCCTTGCTGTGCCACCTCAAACTCATGTGATGCTATGGAACCAGGAGAGATGGCTCTCAGCAAAGACACAGCCCAGGACTATCTAGGCTTATTATTCAGAGAAAATGTCTTTGGACACCACCCCAATCTTAGATCTCCCTCCCAAAAACTTGGAAATCAGCCTGCTCACTGGAGCCCACAGCACACTGAACTGGGCTTGGTGTAGCTGTTCCAACAGAAGGAGGGAAACCCACTGCATTTTCACTGTCGTGGGGGTGCTGGCAACAGCTCTGTCGGAGGTTCATGAGTCAATACAAAAGCACCTTTCAACAAAGACAGCGTACTCTACATCTGCCTGAGCAAGATGGACCCAATCCTCCAAGATTCTCTGCACTCACAGCTTCAGCTGACCTAAATGAAGCCACCTCAGCAGCTCTGCAAGATTACAGTCAGGCATTGTTGATATTCAGCTGTTCCCCACAACACTGTGACACCTTCCAGCTGCCCAGGCACTGGAAACCAGGACTCCTTCTGGTATTTTACCTTACAGGGGTCTCTTTTCCTCAGCCCCAGCCAAGTTTTTGGTGACGCAGATCACTCACCCCGGCAGCAGCACCTGGCTTGCAGACAGCTCTGAGAATCTGACATCCCACCGTGTCCTCCAGGCTGGGATCCTCCAAACTCCTCAGATAAAACCTCGCCCTAGAAGTCCCTCACCACATTCCTGAGGCAGAAGAACCCCCATGGCTCCGTTCCTGTAACATGTTCCCAGCCCTTGGTGGCTCTGCCCAGAGTGGGGAGCAGCCAGACCAGTCCCCACCCCTCACAGGTGACCTGCTCTCTGCTAATCACCGTCAATTAACTCAGTAACTCACCACAGCTGTGTTTTTCAGAGCCCGCATTTTCTATGTTCAATATGCTATGACAAAAAGGATTCATAAAGTAGAAGTTAAATCTGAGCAGCAGTTTTTTAGGGTGTCACTGGCCTAATGACATCCAGTGACTTTCCCATGTTCTCACTACACAGACCCAAAAACCGCAAAGAAAAAGAAAAAAAGAAAAGCAAAAAGAAAAAAAGAAAAGCAAAACTCTGCCCTAACCACTAAATTTTGATCATCACCTGCTTCTTATAATCCACCATCAAGGACTCCGAGACATTTCCCTGGGAATGTCTGTTGGAAAAGAGCCAACACCTGAGAAAGGGAATTGAGACAAAAAGCCAAACACCTGTGACTAGGTTGTTAATTAGACTCAAAAAAAAATTTATTTCTTAATCCAAAGTTCCACCTTATTTTCCAGCAGAATTCAGACTGATGCCCTTATTCCTCCTGAAAAAATGATTAAGAAGAAATGCCCCAATTTACACTTTAGCCCAGCTGCCCCCACTTGTGTGAGCAGCAGAGGCACAGCTGGATCAGCAGCTCTGGGACCACTGCTGCCTGTGGGGTGCCTCGGCTCTTGGGGCACCTCCGCAACAAAGACCAGCCAATATTAGCGCAGGTGAAATCCAGCAAACAGATAATTACACTGAATATGTATCAGGAATGAATAATAACCAACAATTAACCTGGGTTACTACAGAAATAAAAACTGAACATTCCCCAGGACCCCATGGGCATCATCCCCTGAGGCAAAGGCTCTCTCCTCTCTCTGCCTTTAAGGCTCCCAAGCTCAGGGCAGTCCCGAGCAGCCACGGGTCACCTGCCAAAGGTGGAGCTTCCACGGTGTCCCCAGCCCTGCAGGCTGGGAAAGGGCGGCCAGAGCAGGATGGCTGCCTGTGCAGGGAAGGCACAGCTAACACACATGTAACACGCACAGGTAACACACAAGTACATTGTGACACACACACGGAGGTACACACTCACACGTGACACACATGTACACACACTGTACACACACACATGGAACTCACACACCCCTGTACACACGTGTAACACACATGGACACACACATGGCAACCAAGACCCTTTGCACACCTGAACAACAGCCAAACTCTGTGTTACCCTGGCCTGGCAGCCTTTCCCACCTCAAGGAGTACCCGTGGTTTTGGCAGGTACAAAAGCACCCTCCAGGCTTTCACAGTGGCCTTTTCCACCTCCCCAGGAGTGACCACTAGGAATTTGAATTTTTTTTTTTTTTGTATTTCTGTAACTTAATTTTAGTTTACCTAGAAACAAGAAAACTGAAAACATGAAAAGGCTATGTTAGCCCTAGAACCTTTTTATGACATGGGGTTATGACTTGGAGCTGGTTACACTGTTTGATACTTCCCTACTCTTAAATTGCTGCATTTTTGGCCCTTCCTTATAAGATTCGTCTTCATGTCCACAAATTGCACCGCCTTGGAAATCTAGTGGAAAGAATTGAGGTTAAATCCCAGTCTCGCCTGAATTTCTGTCCTCCATCGCCGACATCAGGTTGGATGCAGGATGAGTTATGGCGGAGGCAGAGCAGTTTGCAGGATTTCCAAGAGCTGCACCCCCCGAGCAGCGAGTGCGCTGTGTGTGGGGTACAGATGTGACCCCCAGATGTGGTGCAGCTCCCACCAGTGCCAGCACAGCCTGCATGCACGGCTCACACACACTCCACACGCTCACACATGACCCTGCGGTATCCCAACACACCAGCACAGGGTTGGATTCGTGTCCCAGGTGCCTGACACTGAAGCTCTGCAGACACATTCCCTGCAAGGCTCGGGACGGCCATTTGAGCGGTGCTTTTTCAGCAGCAGCACCATCACCACGAGCAACATTCCCTGGCCTTACGCCACACAAAGGCCAACATTAATTACAAAGGCCAGGAAAGAAATATTCCTCCCTTTCCATTCCAGTCCTTCCCTCCCAGTAACACCCCCTTTTCCTGCACGTCTGGGAAGTGGGAACGGCACTGGGCACCGCAAGGTGGGCAGTTCAGGTGGAAAGCTGACTCTCGGGCTATTTTTAATGTCTTCCCTGTGTATCCATTTACGTTACATCTATTTAAGTGCGTGTGAGTTTACGTGTTAATGCCTGCTCACATCCAGGATAAAAATACACAGCACGGTTAGGCAAATACATGGAAATACAGACAGAATCCAATTCCTCTGGCAGACCACACAAAGGCTAAGAAATGAAAAATGCACTCACGCCCTCTGACACCCTGGCCGAGTGCACCGCGAGAGCTCTCGCGGTGGGGACTGAAGGCTGGCTGCTGGCTCCCTCTCTCTCCCTCTCCCTTTTCTGCTAAGGAGACACTTTGAGCGCCGGGATTGCTCACAATCTGGCTCTGTGATCCACATGCAGGACTGGTAATATGCCTGCTATTTCCCTCTCTCTCCCCCATCAAACCTCCCCCCCATCGCTCTTGTTCTCATGTTCAGTGGTTATTTTAGCTTAATGCGGTGACATCACAGCTCGCTCAGTGAGTAAAGCCCCGGCTGTGAATACAGAGCGCGGCTCCACTGATCACCTCCCAGCGATGGGATTTAGTCAGCTTTGGTATTTAGTGCTCGTCCCCAAGCAGAGGATGCTCTGTCCTGGCACAGCTCCGCGTGGGTTCGCAGTGGTTGGCACAGCCCTGCTGCGGCCGGGGGGGACGGCGGCGTGTCTCACGCCCCGGACTGGGACTGAAACCTGGGAGAGACACTTTCAATAAGCTCCTTCATTTTTGACTAGCACAGGAGAGCAGCTGGACACCTGTCTGTTGCAGTCCCCTACATCTGGGGGAGGGGGTGTATGCACAGGCTGGAAGGAGGTGGTTCTTAGGTGGGGGGAGAGATGGAGCGCTGGAAGGCATCTCATTTCTCAGCATCACCGAGGAGCCAAACCCCCACCTTGCATTAAAATGAAAATACTCCGTGAATTTTTAAAGCTGAACCCCTCTGCAGCTCTTCATCTCCCCATAATTCCTCCACCCCATTATATCAGATCTGCAATAGTCTCAACAGCTCTCATGATTTTGTTCCATGTTCTTCTAAAATAGGAAACAAAGAAACAGCATATGATATTAGAAAACTTCACAGCAGAACAGATAAGATGCAGGAAGAGAATAATGCAGTCAAATAAGCTTTCCATTATTAACAACTGTGCCCCGAGGTCTACGGGCATAGTCCCAAAACCTAAATTATCTTAAATCATGAGGTTACCAATAAAGACAGCTCGGGACAGCAGAAGGGGTCTGTGATTTCAGGGGTTTTGCAGACCACATATATATGATTAACATTTCTGTGCTACGGTTTATTACTTCATTATAATATTTTCCATCACAAATGAATAGGTAAAACACCTGGCTATTAAATATAAACCTATCCCTCAGGATGATCAGATTATCACTTGAATTTAAAATCTTTCTGAATTTTTAATAACGCATAACAAATAAGATTATTTATGCACTTTCTTGGCTTTGCTTGCAGGGCCCATGGTGACGTGCGGCCGTCTCTCCTGAAATCCAGGTCTGGGGGGGACACACTCCCTGCTCCCCCTCTCCACTCCATCCAGCTGTGCCCCATCCCCGCAGTTTGGGGGCGAGGGTCCGGGGGAGCCTGCGGCGCGGCCCGGCGCTGCGGAGCCGCCAGCCCCGGCGGAGCGCAGGCAGCAGCCGAGGAATCGCGCAGGCTGATGGAAAGTCAAGTGGAGGCCTGGCTGTCTGAAACCTCTTCAATAGATCTGTAGTCTGGACTTGAACCCTGCCCTCTCACCTCGGGGTCCCATATTTCTTCCCCCACCCCCCGCGCCGTCGGCGGCGAGGGGCCGCGAGTGACCCCGGCACCGCCGGCAGCGAGGGAGGGGGAGCGGCGAGGGGGGAGCAGGGTCCCCCACTTCCTCACAGGTAATTAAGGGACTGTTTTCAAGGTTGCATGGGCAAAAGACAATTCGGCCTAATGAAGCATCGATCGGCCGGCGCGGGCGGGCAGGCGCTGACATTCACTCCGCTGCCTCGGCTCCTGCCCGGGAGGAGCATCCCGCATCGGCGTGCCCGAGCCACCTGCGGGGCCAGCCCGCACGCCGAGCGGGACAGCGGCGCTCATTACAGAGCGCACTGGGTTTGTGGCGGGTTTTGTTTGTTTGTTGCTCTTTGGGACGAACCTTGCTCATCGTTCCCATTCTAACCTCGCCAATCAGCGCCGGCGGGGCTGGATGCATGAGGTCAGTTATGGAGATGCAGGAAATTACTGAGGATTGGCAGGGCTGGTTTTGTCAATTTGTAAGCAAAACCCTGTGTTATTGCCGGGTTTTCATCTTTTCATCACTGTCAGCCTGTGCTGGCACACGAGAACTAAAAGCAAAATTGTTTCAGAGGCTGCTGGAAAATTAATGGTGGAGGATTAAAAATATTTTTGTGTAAAATAAAAATAGGAAGCAGGTACTTACATTAAAAAAATAAAGCCAATTAAGCCCCCTGGAAGTGCTGACACATCCAGCTCGCCGCTCGCCCTACCCAGGCATCAGCTCCCTGGCTCCGAAGCCAAGCAGCTCGGCAGCATCGCGTTCCTGGGCTCCCCAACCTGCCCTCGCCTCACCCAGCCCCTTTCTTCTGGCCCAAATGTTTGCATTTGTAGGACATCTGAATGGTAATAAAAGGGCCAGGAAATGATAGTTGTGCCAAGTAAATTGGGGTGAATGCTGGGGGAGGGGAGGCCGGATCGATTGTGAAACAACTTGCGCATTATCCAGGAAGGATTTGCTCACGCTCCTGCGCTGCTCCGCGTACGAGAGGCCCCGCACTCAACAATAGCGTGTCCCCTTAGAGCAGGAAACACAAAGGGAATTTGCTCTGATTCAATCCACACAGTGAGGCCCCTCTGGGGCTAAAGAGGGTCACTTTTACCCTGGCTAAAAATAAAGAAAAAAAGATTTTTTTTTCCCCCCCCCTCTAACACACATACACACACACGCACACGATCCGGCTAAGGAAAGCAGCCCACCTCCACTCAACCAGATGCTCAAAAATCATGAGCTGCCTCTCATTTTTCCATTTAGACTTTAGAATTTATCAGAATTCACTTTAAAAAAAAAATTAAACACGTAGAACATGATCAAAGAGCAGCAAAGCGGCCTCTTCCTTTTATTCCATTTCCTTGTCTAACAAGTGCTTTACCCGGGGACTGCTGCAGCACCAGCCCCTAATAACAAAGGAGGTGACACTGTGAGGGCACAGAACTGTAAACTGAATTTTGAAAGCCACATGAGAGCCCGGATATCAAGGTTGTGCTGTATTCAGATATATTTGTTTTCTAATACTTCACCTTTCTTGTTCTGCTTCTAATCCCAAATTCCTCCATCAAGCACAGGTCAGTAACGACGCGGCAATTGTGTGCAACACCTGCTGAAATTATACACAACAACAAGTTTTCCCTAAAAATCGCTAAAATGTAGCTCAGCAGATTCTATCTGCATTCATTTGGCAGAACAACAAGATATTGGTGAGGACAAACTCCACATAAAGCAGCCCCGAGCCCCCTGAGTTGGTGGAGCTCAGCCCAAACAATGGCCGCTTCCCATTCACCTTTCCCCGGCTTTTCAAAAGAACATCCCAGAAACACAAAGCAGCAGCGGGAAATGGCAATTTTATGAATCCTAATCAATCAAAGGGCTTATTAACTCAATGTGAAGCCAGATTAAAATCTTTAATTATAAATCGTGCTAAAAGGAAAAACAAAATGTACTTATGGTACATTGAAAATTCCGGATATTAACATAGTTGCCATTATCTCTCGCAATATTAAATTTCCCCTCCCTGCCCTGCAACATGCTCACCTTTTTCTGTTCCTAAAGAACAGAACTGCAGAGCAAACTCATTTTTCTCCTTCCCAGCCTTATTAAAATGTATTCCTGCTCCCCGCAGCCGGGCTTGGCGGCGCGGGGCTGTGGGAAGCCCCACGCTGGAGGAGCGGGTGTTTATGAGCTGGGCCGGGCGGGAGCTGCGGGTGATTTTTTTGGGCCGCAATGAGGGTGAGGCGTTTGCGGGGCGGGGGCCGGCAGGGCCGCACCGCAGCCCCGGGAGAGGCCTCGGCCGCGCGGGGCCACGGCCGCTTTCCCACCAGGCAGGCGTTGGGAAATGACCACGGCAAATGGAATCCCGGCTGGACGGGAGGGGGAGGGACGGCAGGGAACGAGCCGCATGTTTTATTTATTTGTTGGAAGTCACGGCCATCCCATTGTGTCGCCGTCCGTGCCGCTCCCCGGCCCGCCGTGGCAGCGCCTGCCGCCCGAGGGCACAGCGCACGGACTGCACGGCAAAGGGCTCTGCCCTGCGAGTGCGGGCTCTGCCGGGCCGGGCTCTGCCCTGCCCTGCGAGTGCGGGCTCTGCCGGGCCAGGCTCTGCCGGGCCAGGCTCTGCCGGGCCAGGCTCTGCCTCTGGCCTGAGCACGATGCTCCCTGTGCTGCCTTCCAGCAGGTTCCCTCACACCCCGGCCTCGTGCCTATCCCCTCCATGCTGTTGTGTTTGGAGTTAAGGATTTTTTCCCCTCCACCAAATTAGTTTTTCAAAGGAGAGTGGTATTTCTTTTAGAAAAACATCCTACAGGACCCACTCAGATTGTGATTCTAGGTCATGTTTTACACAGAATTCCTATCTTCCTTTCTCTTGATGCACTCCTTCCCTGGGATTTATTCCTGAAGCACTCCCCAAAGGAAAAGCACCTTTGCTGAATTGAGATTTTTCAAATTTGCTGTCACTTTTGGAACTATAATTGAAATCCCAAATCGTGTTTCCCTTCTGTAGAACTCCAGAAAACACAGCTGGTGAATTTGAACTACAGTTTTAGCTTGAAAAAAAAATGGGAACTTAATTTGATATTTTACAAATGACTGGTTGTCTCCAAAACGTTCACAAAAGGGGATTTCACATCTCAGGGAAGGGAATCACCGTCTCTGCCCCGCAGTTGCTGCCTGAGAGTTCTGCACTCTGTCCCGAATTCCCTCTGCTGCCCCCAGTGCCACGATTCCCCGTGCAGCTATTCCCAAACCCACGCAGGCAGGGTCGTGTCCCACCACACTCCTCGGGCAGGTAAATCATTCCTCCTGCTGCTTTCCAAAGCAGGAACACACCTGTCTGCAAATCCCGCCCAGCAACACAAATGTCTGAGGACATGGAAAAGAGAATTTTAAGCACAACATCCATCTGGGAGCCACCCTTTCTGCGCTCAGCTGGCACTGCTGTGACCTGGGCCGCTCCCCTTGCTCGCCCACTTTGCTCCCGTGTTGCTGCACTGAGCCCTTCTGCTGCGGCCGTGCCCAGAGCAAGGAGCTCGCGCTGGCTTCAGCAGGACCCGGTTCAGTGCCAGGCTGAGGTGCCCAACACCCCCGGGACCCCCCGGCTGTGCCCAGCCCCCCCACGCACCCAGGCTCCCATCCTGCCCTCTCCAGCCCCTGCCTTTCAGGAGATTCAGAAAAGATCCTTTGTGCCAAACTCGGGTTTCATTTCATTGCTTTTAAATTTGTTCAGCTTGACTTTTGACACTTCAGAGGCTTAAGCCTTCTTTAAGTACAACAATATAATAAATATTTGTGTTGCCAAACGAAAAGTGGATCCGTTGTTAGTGTTAGGGAAAGCAGGATCTCTTTCTCATTCGTTTGGTATAAATAATTCACACAACTATGTGCATTTTATAAACATCATCTTTAGGAAACTGATACTATCAAACATTTTCAAGACAACACTCAGCAGCATATAAATATGCACAAAGTATTTACTACAGCGGATCTGAAACTAAACAAAAAAATTGTTAATGAAAGCAGAAAAATAACGATATTTTATGTAAATAATTATGTTAATACAAAGTGTTTTCAGACTTATTTATACAAATTAGTCATCTGAATGACAAAAAGCTTTGACAAACTACAAACACCTATCAAAAATCATATTATTTGGCTCGTTTTCCTTGCAATTTCCATCTTTAGCTTGCCTTGGAAAAGCAGATTTAGAGCCTCCCCTGCTCTCTGTCAGTACAGTAGGAACAAGCCCAGTCAAAGGCATTTTCTTTACTCAGATATTAAAAAGAAATGTTTTTTTCCTTCAAAATATTTTAAGAAATTGTGCTCTTTTAAAAATGAAAAAAATTAAACAATAGAAATCTATTTTAATACACAATTATTTCCCAAAAATATTAATGTGCAGTATGTTTGGTTCAATTAGGAAAAAAACCAAAACACATTTTCTGGAAACAATTTGATATGTAGAAAACATCTTTCTATTTTCCAACAGAAAGCACTTTAAAATCATCCAGGAAAGAAACGATATATTTAAGATGAATATGAAAAACCCTGTCCCCAAACTACCCAAAGCTCCACAGCTGCATTTTCTGCACTTTTTGTTAGCAATCTAATTTTAGGATTTAAGTATTCCCGGCTTGTTGATAGAATGAGATTTTCTTGCATTGTTAGAAATGCCAGTTTGCGATAAAACTTAGCCATGAATTCGCACCCTGCAGTTCCCCCCCAGCTCTGCTCGGGGCCCGTGGCTGCGGGGGCCGCGGTGCCGCTGCTGTTCCCGAATTCCCGCAGAATTCCCGCAGAATTCCCGCAGAATTCCCGCGCACACCCGCCCGCCGTGCCTCGGACGCTCCGCAGGCAGAGGCTGGCGGTTCCGAGCCATTTGCTGCATTAATCGGGCCCCGCCGGCGGCCCCGGGCCGGGCAGGGCCGCTCCGGCCGCGGCATCGATCGGCCCCTCCCGCCCGGGGCCGCGCTCGGGGCAGCTCCCCCCGGAGCCCTCGGGGCCGGCGCGCCGGGGAGCCTCTATTGAGTCATGATCCGAGCGGCTGCTCATTGAGGGAAACGGCTATTGGCGTCCCCATCAGCCGGAGACACCCCGCGTGAGCTTAAACAAGTCCGCTCGCTTAATGGCAGGCCCCCGGGGACACGCTCGGCCCCTCCGCTGACCATTAGACCCCTTGATGGAGTGGACAATAAACCCGACAGGACAGGCTGGACACCGCTCTCGAGCGCGTCTGCGCCGACGGCACCCGGGGACTGTTCCCTGCTGCTGCCCACGGTCTGCCCCGGGGCCGCCTCCACTGCCTGCCCTCGGTCCCTGCTCACAGTCCATCCTCCACACCCTGCTCCATTCCCTGCCCTTGGTCCCTGCTCCATTCCCTGCCCTCGGTCCCTGCTCCATTCCCTGCCCTCGGTCCCTGCTCCATCCCCTGCCCTCGGTCCCTGCTCCATCCCCTGCCCTCGGTCCCTGCTCCATTCCCTGCCCTCGGTCCCTGCTCCATTCCCTGCCCTCGGTCCCTGCTCCATTCCCTGCCCTCGGTCCCTGCTCCATTCCCTGCCCTCGGTCCCTGCTCACAGTCCATCCTCCACTCCCTGCTCCACTGCCTGCCCACGGTCCATCCTCCATCCCCTGCCCACGGTCCCTGCTCCATCCCCTGCCCACGGTCCATGTCCCAACTCCCTGCCCACAGTCCCTGCTCCATCCCCTGCCCACGGTCCCTGCTCCATCCCCTGCCCGAGCCCACCACGAGCAGCCCGTGCTGTCCCTGTCCCAGAGGGCACTGCCCACACCTGCAGCAGGCACATGGGGACACCAGAGCCTTCCAGCCACCACCACTGCAAAGGCAACGGAGGAACGTCCCCTAAAAACACCCCAGCCAAAATGCCAGGGCGGGTTATTGCACGCCATGTTCTTAGAATAGAAAATAATCAAAAGGGAAAAATAACAAAATACACCACTTTTCCTGATCCACAGAACAATTCTTGGGAGAAGAAACCAAGTTTCAAAGTATTGATTCTGCATTCATTAGCCAAAACAAAAAAAAACAAACCAGAAAAGTCAACCTTAGCTGTTTTCTGATAAAGTATTGATAATTGCATTTATATTATTTAAAGAAATTATATATATTCTTTTGTTGTTGTTGCATGTGATCTTATTAGTATTTACTTTCTTAAGTTTCTGCCAGTAAAAAGGGCCCTGGGTTTGACAGCAAATTTTCTAGTATTTGGAAGCTTTTATCCCAATTTTAACACCTTATCTCTTTTTCTCTAGAGAATTAAATGATACTGCATTAAACCAGAAAATTATATAGAATTTTAAACAGTCCACACAAGTGGGGAACTGACAGGTCATTAAACAGCTCTACTGAAAAGAAACTTCCTCCTAAAAATTTAGGGGTTTACATGTAATATAGGAGTATATCTGTATTTACACATATATACGAGCATACGTACACAGCAATTTTACAACAGCTAAATAATTTGTCCAAAATTAATTTAAATAAAACCTACTACTTAATATTAAATACTTTATCAATAAAAAAATCAAACACAGAGATTTTCTTTTAACCTAACAGTCAACAAAAAGCAACACAGCCAAAGAGTATGTAAGTATAATCCAGATTATTCCGATCTGATTTGTATTTTCTGTTCAACCTTAAAAGCTTTTAACAAAAGAAACATCCTTTTTGGCATAATGCATTGTCTAAGCCGCTCAGATTTCAAGACATATTTATAAAAAGCCATTGAAAAAGCCTCAACAATTTTGTGACACGTTTCTGACTAACTCAGTTAATGCTGTGTTTGGATGAACCCAACAACAAGCGGGTTTTTTCCTACCCCCAGGTAATGGCTTTTGCTCAATGAGTCAGAATTTTTAATATATATTTATGTATTTTTATATCGTTTATAATTTTTCATTGTGATTAAAATAATACATAAAAATTAAGAAGAATGCCGACATTTATTTTTCCCTGAAGGACCTGTTACTTTAAAACACCAGGAACAGTCCGGAATTCTCCAGCAGTGCATGCTCCCGGGGCCCGAGGGCACGTGGGCTCCAGATAAGGAATAATTTAGTTCATCAGAAGGTGAAAAGAAAAAACGGAGTAGGGCAAAAAAAAAGTGCTGTTTTTGCAGCAAGCCTTCTCCCCCAATTAACGCGAGGGCTGCCGCTGATCCGGCCCAGGGCTGCCGGGCCCAGAGCCCGCTGTCGGAGGGGAGCGGCCCCGCTGCCCGCAGCTGCACCCACGGCTGCTCTTTGTGCTCCGCTCCCCTCACATCCTCCCCGCCGCATTTCCATTTCAAGCGGCTGCACAGGGATCGCTGCACGGATCAATTTCCGCATCGAATATTTAGGAATACAACCGATGTATATTTTATATAAATATTTTCATTTAGGAGGAGCAGAGCAGGCCTTTTGAAACGAGGGACACAGAAGCTCTTCACTGACACTCCGAGCGCCTTCCCCTTTGGATCGCCAGAGGTTCTGTGGAAATTCCCGGCTCTGCGTCATTCCCTCAGCTCACTGCCTTCTTCATGGAGCCTTTCCTGCCGTGGCAGTGTCCCCTGGGCACCGCGAGGCGTCACGGTGCCCGAACGGGTGGCTTGCGGAAGGTGCCACCTCACGCAGGGCCCGCTCTGCGCCCTGGTCCAGCCCTGCGGGTGCTGCCCCTGCAGAGCCGGCCCAAAGCACGGAGCACCTGAGCCACGGGGACAGCAGCAGGAAAGGGTCTGAGCCCAGCGCCCAGTGTCATCATTTTGTGGGACTAGGAGAATGGCAGGGGCAGCCAGGGACTGCGGCCACGCTGAGGCCTTTGGAGAAGCGAGCGGTGTTCCTGCCGCCCGCCCGGCACAGCGGGGCCCCGGCTCGGAGCGGGGCCCGTTCCTGCTGTGCAGCCCCGAGTCCAGCATTTGCACACTCCCAGAGCGCAGCATTTGCACACTCCCAGCCCCGAGTCCAGCATTTGCACACTCCCAGCCCTGAATCCAGCATTTGCACACTCCCAGCCCCGAGTCCAGCATTTGCACACTCCCAGGCATTTGCACACTCCCATCCCCGAGTCCAGCATTTGCACACTCCCAGCCCTGAATCCAGCATTCGCACACTCCCAGAGCGCAGCATTCGCACACTCCCAGCCCCGAGTCCAGGCACTGCCCCCGCCCAGAGCGCAGCATTCGCCCACTCCCAGAGCGCAGCATTTGCACACTCCCAGCCCCGAGTCCAGCATTTGCACACTCCCAGCCCCGAGTCCAGCATTTGCACACTCCCAGAGCGCAGCATTTGCACACTCCCAGCCCCGAGTCCAGCATTCGCACACTCCCAGAGCTCGGAGCCCCGGGACACTGGCCAGGGAGGGGCTGGAACACCAAAGGCAGTGCTGTGTGTGCACAAAGCCCTGCCCTGACGGGGCTCTGTCACACTGGCCACAGGGGGAGAGCAGAAAACTCCAAACTTCACCAGACAGAACAGACCTTTGACCCCCGAACCTACACAGCAATTACATTCCAACAATCACTGAGATCTCCCCGTGACAGTCAGTTTATGTACTATAAAACAGCTAGAACCTTGGGAAAAGATACTGTGAAAACAGAAGGATTTAAAAAAATATTTCAAACCATTCATTTAGAAGGAGCACAAAGGAAAAATGGTTCTAAGTACCAAATAAAACCCCAAAGATTGCATCCACACGATCTCAATTTCCATGCCCACCTGACTGCTAAGCCCATCCCTGCACAGCACAGCTCAGCCCTGTGAAACACCCTCCAGCAGTTCTGCTCTGTGCGCCTGCCCCACAGGTTACCTGTGCGCTGCACCTGCTGGGAATCTCTACACTGTCCATGCTTCAAAGGATTCTTTTTCCCCCCTTGCCTGTCTTTTCATGTGGTGTCTAAAATCCTATGTGACCGCTCCATTGTTTTTAATTGCAAATTTCCTTAAACACCATAAACCTTCTTGTTCCTTTCCCATTTTATCTTTTGCAAATCACCTGCGTGTTCCTCTGTTCTCATTTTTGCCAGACACTTCTGTGCTAACCAGCAAGGTCACTGCAGAACCTGTACTGACTTTCCTCCCAAATATCCAAGTGTACAAGTACCGATTTTACCAAGAAGTGGTCCCCGAGAGCCAGTGCAAACACACCCAACACAGTGCAGAGCCCTCAGAACATGGAGCCAGAAACGGACTCGTGCAGGTTCCCTTGGAATAAAAAGGGCTGACCTTTCCTTGGGTGAGTGGGAGCTGTGCCTGAGACTGGCACTGGGGCACAGACTGGGAGTGCCACAGCGGCACCACCGTGTCATTTATCCCACCGGTGTGTTCAAACACAAAATATTTTGCTTGGCTGATTGATCGTAACATTCAAACACACCTTCCACTATTTTAACCCAGAGAGATTCTGTGTTATTACTTTGAATATATCCAGTGTAAATTTTCCAAACTTATCAGCCCGAACTGGAATCTTTTCTCAACCACGATAAATATCCGCAACCTCCCTCCACTGCTGGGAGCCCGTGGGGCTGAGCCTGGCCTGACCCCACTTCTGCTCCCCACAGAGTTTAAACACCAGGCCTGGAGCTCAGCAGAAGAATGCCCGACTTGGGCAGGAATTTAATATTGGCAACTTCTTTTATTTCTTCCTGAGAATGACCGAATCCTCCAAAGGCCAAGTAAGGACCAGCTCTCCCTCTGAGACCACAAGCGACATAAATTCACAGGTAAAACCAGATTTTCTTTTTTTCTTAGCTTGGTCACCACTAGCTACTGAACCATTTCAATCAGGATTACTAGGAAAAACCCAAACAACCAGCCTGGATGGCAAGAAAAAGGGATCAGTGTGGGACTGTGCCTCAGACACACATTTATAAGAAGCCAACTTTGCATTGTTGTACCAGATGCAGTCCTAGGGAAAAATGTATGCAGGCAACAGGGAGTTAAGTAAATAATTTTTTTCTTTTCTTTGTCGATGTGTTTAGTTCTCTTCCTGCCAAGACTCATTTCACTCTGCTATCTAGTGAGAGACACATATGGTGCAGTGAAATTGCCATCCAAGAAAGCATGTCCCAGCCTGTTGAGACATCATCAAATAAGATTAAAGCAAAGTAAAAATAAAAAGATAGAACGATTTTTTTTTCTTTTTCTTGTACAGAGAACATCTGATGAAAGTCACCGAGGTACTTGAATGCTTCTAAAGGTTTTGCAACCATTTCTTTACTTTGCCTGGTTAAGAAAAAGGCAGAAATAACAAGCCAGTATCTCCTTTTTCTTCTTCAAGTTAGTGAAAAAATGTGTTTCATAATCAACTTGATGTATGTGAATAAAATAGCATATTGCCTTCTCTGCTTCTGAGAAAACAGCACTTGAATGCACAGAAATACCCCAGACCTTCTGCACTGATGGCCTCTCCACCAGCATCTCTTGAGTTCTGTATTCAAGAATTGGGCCAGGACAAAATAATCTGGCTACTAATCTCCCAGTTGGTCCTTGGGCATTCCCTCCAACCCACAATATCCTATGTTCTATGACTACAGTCCACAGAAAGGCCCAAGTTACCTCCCAACCAGCATAGTCAGGTGTCTCTGCCTCACAACTGCTACATTACATTCAATTCATTCAGAAATCCAAACTGCAGGATTTAAATATGTGTGAAACTGCTGCTTGTTTTCCTTACACAGGGACACTGCATGAAGGTGACTTTACAGGTTCTTTCCCCTACAGGTCCTTTCAGTTCCCACATTAAAAAAAAGGACTGGGTACAGAAAACCCAGCACATCACCACTTGCTCTTGCATGTGGTACTTGCTGACATCCTGTAGGACCACGGTGGAACTGTTGTAGCAACAAGAATCACCGAGAAGCAACTTGGCAGCTCCTCTCTGCCACTCTGAATTCAGGCTCTAGAAATATTCCACTTCCCACCAGGAAAGCATCAGCAAACACAACACATACAGTATGTTCCGTACTCTAAGTAAATAAACAGAAGTCTGCTCAAAGCCAAAAAAATTTCCCATGGGAGAGGAGGAAGCCCAAATCAAATTTCCATTGTTGATCCTGAGAGAAGTTCAGGAGAGCTTCTTAACCACACAGAATAATGTGCAAAACGGGTCCAGCTTCAGAAACAAGAAATATTTTGGGTATTTCTCTGCCAATCTCCCCAGCTAGAACTGCATTTCCAGTCTTGTTTCCAAGCCATCACTGGACTGCAGGAAAGCAACAATGCATCAGTAGCAGAGATTATCCCTGGCCTTAATAAGCTGTTGTTGGCTTTCATAACAACTGCAGCCTAGGCCGAGTCACACCGAGCTCAAAGACAATCTTACCAATAGCCTGGAGCAAGGATTATAGAAACAAGAATCCAAGTGGGGGGGTAGGAGGGAGCAAAAATCCCAAGAAACAGGGGCTAATGTAAAATCGTTTACATATTAACCTTCTTCCCTTCTGACAGTGGTCAAGTTCTGATTCAAAATACAAATTATCTCCAATTACTTCAAAAGAGGCAGTCACAGAGCTGTCACTTAACCTTCACCATCTGTTTGGCTCAAAAGCAAGCTGTACAGCCTGCCACTTTGACCTCATCTTTCTCTTTCCACACTGGACAGGCACCAAAAGAAGAGAAGATGGTTTATTGTTCTCCCGAGAAAACCCGGGGGCTCAGGGTGCCGGAGGGAAGGGCAGCGCTCAGGAGGTGACTTAATTTAACTCTTCAGAGGGATTTGTTTGGGGAGGATGAGTTTGCAAACCTTCCTTGCTCCTCCTGCCAGCTCTCTCCAGAGAGGGGGTTTGTTTAGAGTGGAGCCTCTCTGTGAAGAGCAGCGGCTGTGAAACAACCAAGGGGGAAAGGCACGCGCTGACTCACGATGGAGTTTGGCTTAGGGACTTCTCTGAATCCAGTAGCCAGATGTACACAGAAAAGTATCAGCTATTTAAGATGTCAAAGGGGAAATAAATCCTGGACATGAAACAGCCTTCTAGGAAAGACAGTAGGACAAAGCATTGGGGGGAAAAAAACCCCCAAAAACCCAAAAACCCCAAACAAACCAACAGAACCCCAAAGAGAAAAACAAAAGATGGTGCATGGTCTGGGAAAGCACAGCTTAAAAGTCTTAAATATGACCTCACTGTAGGATAAATCAGAGTTACCAGACTCTCAGCTGCACAGATCTAACCAAGGCCTCTCCCAAGCTGCTCATTAACCATTGCATATTCCAGCCCCTCTCCTGGCTCTGGGGGAAGGCAGGAGCGGAGCTCAAACTCACCCTGGAGCAGTGGCAGTGTGCAGGACCCAGGACAAATCCCCCCCGCGGGGTGGCAGGAGCTCGAGGCGCAGAAGCACAACCTACAGCGGAGAGGTGTTGGGAATACAACAAATCTGTTGGAGAAAAGAGATTCCAGAGGGGCTGGAAGGCACAATAATAGGGTGCAAATTTCTGAATGCCTCATGCTTTATGGGCAGCTTCTAATGCTTCTGCCGAGAAACATTACAGCATTTCCATTGGCTCTGATCTTTATTTTTAGTTTTATTACCCACTGCATAACAGGTTTCTTCTAGAGAGAAAGAAAGAAAGCAGATCCCTCTGTAAACAGGAGCAACTCCTGAACATTTCACATTGCAGTGGTTTAGCACGAGGATAATTCCACAGGCGAACGCAGCTCTGAGAACAAACATCTCTGTCGCTGCGCAGTGCCTGACACTCCTGGCATCACTGGGCATGGGAGGGAAGCCCCTTTCTTGTCACACCGTATTTAACCCAAGAAACACACACCACAATGCACACGAGCTGCAAAGTTCCCACTTCCAGAGCAGATGGTAACAAGTCAATTAAACCCGCAGCGCCCGGGCGCCGCTGATAGCGGCACGAAGCGCTGAGCACTCCGGTCGGTGGGAGAAAGAAAAGGGCTGCAAAAGGTGCTGAAGCAACTAATGATCTCAGACAAACAGCTCTGACTTCCTAGAATCCAAATTCCTTTGTTACCTTTCTAAGAAGGCAGACAGAATATTGAACTTGATCTGCAGCTCAGAGGAGGCAGGAACCTCCCCGTACCCTGTGCTGGAACCGCCTGACGCCCACCGCAGCCACACTGAAATGTTTAATTTTACTTAAAACATTCTCTCAGGCCTATGTATTATTTGAAGTATAACGTGCAGAATTATCTAATGAATTCTCAAATCAAATACTCTCATTTTGCTGCAGGCCATTTCCCGACAACAAACTAAAGGCACAGAGTTTAGACAACAAACTAGAGGGCTGCTCTGTGTGCCTGACTGCTGAATTTAAACAGATGTCCAGTGGACATCAGCCTCGCTCACATTACCTCTCCCATTCACTCGCCTCTATCTCGGCCAGTGCAAACCCCCTTAAATTAAAAACAAACAGAGACTCCAGATAGCAAAAAATACAGGGAGACTTCCCGGCCCAGGCAGGCCCGTGGTGAGCACGGCCGTCCCCTCGCCGCGGTGAGGGCCTGGTGACAGTGAGAAAGTCGCCGGGGAGCAGCATCTGGCTCTGATTAGGTAACAAGCTGTAGCATCTGCAAACTTGTCAGTCCCCGGCCCACAACAAAGCCCAGCCAGCAGATCTGTGTTTAAAAAGGGAACTGGCTGTTGGGTTTTATAAGACAAACATTATCTGTTCCATTGCAGGGTGCCGTTTTATTAAATGCCGCCTAGAAGGGGAGAAATTAAATGTGCTTGTTACATTTTACTTTTCATCTCAAGGAAAAAACCCATTTGGTTTTGTCTGTCAGAAACCTTTTTCCTCGTTTTTCCTCTGTGAAGGGCGGTGAGATACCAGCAGAGCTTTCACAGCCCACAGTAAGCAGCCACTGTGACCCTGGGCTGCTCTTACAGCATTTCTGTTTGCTCTAAACAAGAAAGATAAAATAAAATAAAGCAAAATAAAACTTCCATGCAGTGAACCCAGAAGCGATGAGGATCGAACCCACCACAGCTGAATTAAAATTTACTCATCTCCATGTTTTCACTTAGACACTTCAGCAGTGTATTTGACTGTGAAAGCTTTTACATTTCAACATTTTTTCTTCGGCTTTTTTCCGGGTATGTTGAGATAGCCTTTTTCTCTGCTCTGCCTTACTGAATGACAGCTACAGTTCTCAGCGCCTCTTCTGTACCCTGAAATGTATTTATACTTCTCTTTTGAAAAATGAGAAGAGAATACTGTGCCCCACATAAGACCGAAGTTCAACATAACTGAGGAAGAACTGAAGAATATTAAACCTGAAAAGTGAAATTTCTGTCCAACCTCACAGTTATTTTTGAACATCTAAGAGAAACCACCTATGAGCACCTCCACAAAACAGGGACCTGTAAAACTAAGCATTAGTCAAATCAGTAGTAGAGACTTAGTGCAGATCCTTCTGTGTGGTTCTGGGAATCAGTCAGAAATGAATGGAATTCAAGAATTCCTCAATCTGAGCAGTTTGCTTCTTAAAGGCTTCCCGTGGTGCCCCAGTCCCTGTGGGCCCAACTTCAGACCTGGCTTCAGTCTGCTGGTCCCTCGCACAGCAGGTACAGAAATACCTGGGCAGGCAGCGGCGGCACGGCCAGGCACAGACCCACCAGACCCACCACGGAATTGCAGCAGAACTAGAAAATGCTCTGCTTCCCACACCCAGGATACCCCAGAACTCCAAAATCAGGGCTCTGGGGGAGAATGAAGGTGTAACGAGAACTCGGGTGCAGAGCCTTTGGTTAGCTTTTTTCAAAACCTTGCTAAGAGATAGGGCCTATTTATGAGTTGTGAAATACAAACCACATTATCAACCATCTTAAGGAAATGGATTGATGTTAAGTGATACTTGAGAATCCACCCCGTAGCAAAGCTCCCGCATCAGCAGAGACAGATAAGCAGAAAATCCTTCCTGCAAACACCACGGCTGTCCTGATACAACATAAACCTGGAGGTCTGAAGCCACCGTCATGACTTACCGGCCTGGAACACTTTGCTACGTGTGGAACTGATGAGAGAAGAACAATTTCTAATTCAGGCAATTACCCCAAATGCTGTTACATAAGCTGCAGCTCCAATTCTTTTTGCTAATAACCCAAATGAACCTTCAGGTCGCCTGGCCTGAGCCAGAGGAGAAATAGAATAAAACCCCCTACTTGCAAAATTAGGAATTTGCTGCTTCTGAAAAATGGCACATGATAGAAACAGTAACAGATAAGTTTGGTGTTGTAGCAGTCCTTGGTGCTGTGGGATCGCTGAAACAGCGTTGTGAGAACTGCAATGTGCTGGAGAAACCCCTGGGGATGGGTCTGATAGGAGCCAAGGCCCAGACACAGCCTCCCATCCCCACTGCCCAGAGTGGGCACTGTCTGCCACAGAGAGCCCTCCTCTCACTGCACAAGGGACCTCAGCTCTGCATTTGCTCTTTTCTTTCTGATTTCAGAGCGTTCAGGATGCTGACAAGCCTTGGCTCAGCCAGCCCTGTGTGTCACAGAGCCAGTCCTCCTGCACATCTCTCTCCTGGTGCTTCCTGCAATTCCACAGGGACCTGGGGGTACAGCTCAGGTAATTTCCTTTCCCTCCTGCTTCTCTATTCAAAACAAACCAGGGGCTCTTGAATGCTTCAGTTCTCCCAGCATTGCAGCTTTTCTCCCCCAGCTGCTGTGATTGCCATTACGGAGCTGACGGAGCTGGCGTTCCCCGACACCATCTGAAGTGCTCTGCAGAAGGCCGTGCATTCCAACAGCAGCATGGTTTGTCCATTATTATGATTTATTATATTTTGCAATACAGCGGTAGCCGAGGCCCCTGCCAGGGTTCCTGTGCTGGGCACATACAGAACACACAACAAGCTGATCAGAAAAATTCAGCCTGAAGGGTCCCAGACACCTCTCTCTAGGCATTGCCTCGCTCAATGCGTTCATCATTTTTATCATACTAATAATAATTAGAATTCTTTTTCACAGAACTAAAGATTTAGAAGTTTCCCAGCACCTCTACTTCCACTTCCAGATGCAATCCTATAATTAACACAGCAACAGGCTCCACGATCACCTCTGAAATCTTAACAGCCAGGATTCAAAAAGTCCTTTGGATCCAAGGACATGCAAGGTACTTGTAAGCATCAAGATGATACAAACTGGCCTGCACTGAAGAAATAATCAGGAAAAAAATAACATGATTTGATGTGATTCTCTTTTCTTTAGCTGAAAAAGAAAGCCCAAAGCAGCTCCTCTAAATGAGAAAAAAATATTCAGCGACACAGTAAACAAAAAGAGCAATATGGCCATGGATGCACAATGTTGTAAGGAAACAAAGGAAAGGTGAGGAGACGGCATCCATCACCCTGGAAAGCAGGCGTGGAAAAGTCTCCCCTATCTCTACAAGCAGCTGGGGATGATTCGCAGTAGATTTTTCTGTAATAAAATTCCCTCACGTTTCCTTACTTGGAAAACTCAGTTTATAGGTCAGTTAACAAGTATTAAAACCACAAGAGAACATGAAACGCACCACCTTTTCCTTTTGATCCTTTTCCCTTTTGGATGAAAGTTTTGAAGTTGGGAATATAAAATCCCTGAATTTTTGTTATGTTTTATGCCTCCACGAAGGCATTAAAACGGCAGTTTGTGGGCTGAAGAAATATCCCCTAAGTGGCAGGGAATTAAAGCAAGCTGTCCCGAGCGCAGCCCTGCTCGCCAGGTGTGCTGCTGCCCAAATGGAACACCTCATTTACAAAACAAATCTGCCTCCAAAATTACCTGCCCCTCTTGAGTGCTGCAAATGGTTTTCATCAGCCTGTCCCCGGATGTGCAGCCCCGGCCCCGGAGCAGCAGCAGCGGCGTTGCCGTTGCCCGGCGAGCGGCCCTGGGTGTCCCCTCGTTAGGGCTGCGTCCTGCTGGGCACAGACAGAACCCACCACCCAGCACGGAACTGCCTTGCCTTAAAGGTTCTAAAGGCCCCGTGCTCTCGCAGGATGCCTCGGTTTTGAAATCTATCAAAGGAATCTCCAAACAAATTACATGGTAAATTATTATCTGTGTTCTGGCCCCCTGTGCACACCCCACTGTTCGGCATGAATGGCGGTGGGAGCGCCCTTGTGAAAGGCGGCCGGATAAGCAGATTACAGGGCGGCAGGTGCCTCGGGCTGCTCCGGCCCAACTTCGCCGCACCGGCCGCTCTTCTCCCCGACGTGGGTCACAGGCTATTTCAATTAATGCACCTCTAATGACCAACGTTTGTTCCTTAATGGGAAAGGAATAAATGCGGAATGCGCAGACCAGCCTCAGAGAGCAAGACGCTCTCTCCTCGCTCTCCCCAGCCTGGCTGTGTTTGGCTTCTCCAACCAACTCGCAGAGAGGGGAAATGGGTTTGTGAGGAATGGAGAATTTCTATCAGAAAGAAACCTTTTATGTAGCTTTCCTATCATTACCCACGCATTTCTGGCAGCTCTCAGTGTCCTCTAGATCCCAGCGCGCTGCCTAACAAGACTTGCTATGAAAACAGAATGCAGAAAACAAATTAGCATTTTGGAAATAAAAAGCCTGGCTTTTAATCCTATTAAGATCATGCCTTTTCTTTTTTTTTTTTAAGTTCTCTGAAAGATATACTGATGTTCCATTACCATAAGTGCTGAAATCAGCATTTCCTTTGAAAGAAGTTGTTAATATTTGGAAATGGTCGGATTTCCGATCCTGGATTCGATTGTTATTCTGTGCTACCCCGCGAGTGCCAAGGTCACGGGGAGATTCACCTGCACACCGAGCGAAATGAATGCGCTCGGCCACAATACATGTATAATTTAACATTCTCCTCTCCAGTACCACCATGCATTCCGAAAAATATTTTATTACAATAACAAATTGGTTTCAAAATCATGCATTATGTATCCTGAAATTAGGTCTGCCAATGAAACCTGGATGTACAAACACAGCAGCAGCCACGCAGGGCAGCATGAACACAGAAATTATGGGTTCTAGAGGGGCTGAAAGAACAATTAATTCTTCCCCTAACTCCAAAAAGTCCTTTTTTATTACTGTAATCTGCATAGGTAAAAAGAACAAAACAATCAATTGCTGCAAAATGCATTTAGCAATCCAAAGGCATGTCTTTTTCTAGATGTCTTTATAGAAAGGAAATGTTTAAGTGCAAAGTGCCCAGTATATCAAAACATCCATTGGGGACTTCAGTTCTCAAGGGCAGGGCAGGGGAAAATAATACAAAGCTGCTCAAATATGTAAAAGTGTAAGTTATATTTCAAAACTTTACCATTATAACATTTTAAATGTTTTTTTTTCCTTCAGATCAAGCTCCTCCAAATATTTCAGATCGATTTATCAAAATATTTCTGCTAAATTCTTGATAAATAAAAGGAGCCCTTTGCCATTTCCTTTTTAGTTAGAGTTAAAAATTTCATAATATTGCTGAATTTTCAGCAGCAAATGCTGTAAGGTTAATGCACTTTCATGATAGATGGTTGGTTCTGATTTGCAGGTTTCATTTTAAGTTAAATCTACATTGATAAATCCTCCTCTTACGGTCCAACTATCCTTTTTTCTCATGCAAAATAAGCATGTTTCTTGGTCAACTGACATTTTGTTCAAATGGACTTGAGGTAGCTATTTATGAATAATTAAGATTAAAATGTTTCTGTGATTCCCTCAATGCTTTTTTATTTTAAAACATTTATATCATGTCAAAATGGACTTATTCTTCCAAAGGTAACTTTCCATTAAAATAATGGAGAAAATGACATTTCTAATTTTGATAATAGCCCTGAATTCAGAACGAAAGTCAGAGCCTCCTGCTGCAGAGCACGAGGGGTTTTAGGATTGAAACCATGATGTGAATTCTCTGTAATGGTGTTAAAATCCTGGATTCAAAGTATTTACAATGGGACAAATAAAATCAACGACATTTCCATTTTAAAACAGCAGCCCTGACTAAACCTTTATTCTGGACTCCGTTTCACTCAGTTAAAATTATTTGCTTTTCTGTTCTTTATGGTTAAAGAGTCTGGCAGATATTGCTATTAATTAGACTTGGTTCAATTTTAAACTTTAGGAACTATTTTCATGAATAGCTTACAAGCAGCTATTCAACCTGACATTTCTTATTTCATTTTTATTCCAAGTAGCAAAAATGAAGAATACTCTAAACACAGTGTTTTGCCACAGGAAAGGCAGAAAATATCGAAGCCTTTACATTTCTAAGATATTTTAATTCAGTAAATATTGCATAAAATGAGAACCTTGACACTTCCCTGTTTGAATCCAAGTGCAACCGTTGCCCTCAGCCGCTGTTTGTCTGTAATTTCGTTGAGCTGCTCTGATCTGACCAGACACAGCTCGCTCGGGAGCAAAACCAGGAGAAATAATTTAATCTAATCAGGATATCTGAGAATGGCAAATGTTAGCGGCTTAATTTGGGATCTCTTAAAAAGCCTTTTGTAGCGCTGTTTACTGACACGCTGAAGCTTCTCTTTTAAAGCAGTAATTAACAAATTGTTGACAGAAATTAAATGTCCCTATTTTAACAATTTCACTGTTCTCCCTTTCTTTCCCGAGGGTGAGCCTGACAAACAGGGAAATCAACCCCACCATTAGCAGGGGAACGCCACTTTCTGGGGTGGTTTTTGCAGGAAGGAGACGTGATTCATATAAGTAATAAGCAAAGCCCACACTCTGGATTTTCAAACGTCCTGGCTCGTAATGCCGAGGTTAAATGATTAAACCCATCCCTGCCTGCTCGCTCTGGCTGCAGATACGTTCCCTTGAATTTAGCTGTGGGCAATTCAGAGCTGAATGGGAAGTGCTCTTTTATTTGTTATTAAAGTCCCTTGCTATCTTTCAAAACTGTTTGTTACACAGATCTGAGCACGTACATGTATTAGGAAAATACACTGAATAAAGACAAGGTTATAAAAACTGGATGAAAATCACTCAGTGTTCATTTTTCACGGTAATTTGCTTAACGAAAATTATCAATGGCAATACCTTAAATCAGCGAATACCACCAGTATTTGCCTTGTACAAATATAAGCACAAAACAAAACTATTTTCCAAAGCCTGCACGTAATCCTGAGGAAAGGGACACTGAGAGGCAGCGGCTGGGGGCCTGGGCTCGGGACAGGAGCGTGGCGCTGCCACTGCTGGCTCACAGGGGCTGCTGTGAATGCAGCCCGCGCCTTAAAGGCAGAGCAGCCGCCTGCAGAGCCTCTGCACAGCTCTGCCTGGCAAGAAACACATCTGAAAGCTAAAATGGAAGCAGCTTTCTGCATGCTTTTCCCACTCAGGATGTTGTGACTGGCTGGTGAGCAGGATGACACTGGAGAAATACGCAGGCTCCTGACAGGACTCCAGAGAGGGAGCAAACCCAGCCCCAAAGCACAGCGGTGCTTTCAGCGCAGCTGGGTTTGTTCACAAAATAACCCCGACAAGATTTAGTGCTCAGAGCACAAAGAGCCTGAGTGCAGCTGCTGGGGGCTCCTGGGTGGGAGCAGCCCCTGCCCCGTGTCCTGCTGTGACACCCTGTGACACCCTGTGACACTGCCCCACCCCGATGTGCACGTCAGGCCTCAGTGTGGACACTGTCCTGGAGCTGCAGCCATTCCTTGGCTTCTCCTTTAAAAGAGCTTTCTATTAAATGCAGCTAATAGCAATTAATGGTTCCTTCGGGCTCTTGGAAGCCAACTGATGAATATTTGTGAATTTAATGGAAAAGTTATGAACCCCAAGAACTCTATTTTACCATCATTATCAGAAATTTAGTCCTATGGAAGTTTCTAGTGGGAAGAAACTCCCTAGGTTGTTTTTTTTCACATCGCTCAAATTTTCCTTAAGAAATCCTAAAATCCAGACTGGCATTTATCTGGCACAGGACGCCACAGGCAGAGAAGGAATCCAGTCCTTCCTGCACTTGGGACCCAAACCCACTTCCCCAAAGCCAGCCCACAGTAACGCCCGCGGAGGAGCTGCCGGGTCATTTCAGGGTGATGGTCACAAACACCGGTGCCAGTGGCTCCTGCACACACACACACTTCTCCAGGAAAGCACCCAAAATTGACCCAAAGACAATCAGATGCAAGGAAGAATGCCCAGTATATAACCAGAGGAATATATTCCGAGAGGAATTCATGGGTTTGGATTTTACGAGTAGAAGGAGAGTTCTATCCACAAGGCTCACTACCCCTCAGACATCACCAGGAATTATATTAAGCAGCACTTTTGTAGGCAGAGCTCCAAAATAAAATTTAAAATCCCAAATCTGTTCACATGATAACCAACTACATTTTGTAGCAGCACGTGAAAATAAATTAAAAAGTCTTTAAAGCATATTCTCAAGACACACTAAAGGACAGTGGGACAATTTGCTGCCCAGAGAACTTCTAGGAAGATGGTGGCCACAAAAAGAATGCTTGACCCCACATTCAAAACAGGTCTCAATTTCCTTGAAAAGTAAATATTTTTTTTTTCCTTCTGCCTCTCATTCCTGCTTTACCTTTTCCCCCCTTTATCACCAGAAAACAACTTCTTGTTTGACTTCACTGTATCAGTCCTCACTTCATCTAGACCTTAATTTTTACTCACAGCTTCTGTGATTTTTATAAGAGTTTTTGTTCCACAGATGTTGTTTTTCCAGCAAGCAGAACCAGAGAGTGAGATTTATTGTTTGTTTACCAAGTCATGGGCGTGTGGGAAGGCTTCCTGCCATTTTTACACTGAGGTTACACAATGACATTTAGGCAGAACTGTCAGGCCCTTGTGCCCCCTGTCCCCACGGTGCCCGTGGGCATGGAGGGGAGCCCCACTGCCCCCTGCTCCCACTGCCTCTCTGGCAGCAGCAAATCCAAAGTGCAGGAATTCAGGAAATGATCACCTGCATTTTGAGCAGCAATTCCAAGCAGGACATGCACCAAATCAGTTTGGTTTTCCTGCTTCTGTGTTTATTGGGGCTGATCCATCACATGGCAGCTCTCAAGGAACGAGCCATCCTTCAGTGTAATAGGTTTGCAGCAGAATGAGATTATGGCTTTCCAAAGCCCTCGGACAAACCCCAAAGAATCCCCTACGTGCAGAAAGGGATACATTGCCCACAGAGTCCTTCTTTAAGGAGTAGCTACTGTGCATCCCCCCCTTCTCAGGCAGCTGAAGAGCTTTGCTCTGTCCACTAGACTGGTGATTGTCTCTCCATCTCCCTTTATTCTCCTCAGGGCATTTATGGAGTCCCATGAGGTCCCTTCCTCTTCTACAAAGGGAGGCCTAAGAGACTGGATAAATGTTCCTGCTATTGTCCAGGAGAATCCAGGGGCCAGCAGCAGATGCTTGTGCAAATTGTGATCTGGGTCACCTCTGAGCCTAGCACCCAGATGTCCCCTTTCCTACGAGCACGGTGCAGGGCAGCAGAGCTGGAGGAGAAGGGAAGCACAGATCAGGCCTGAAAAGATCAGTTTTAGACTGAATGAAATACACCGCCCACAAAGACAGGGAGAGCAAGACCTTGGGAAACATGGGACTTCTTTCTTTCTCTGATTTAAAGGAAAACACTGTTTCCTCTCGGCGTTGTTAAAAAACAATTCCCATTTAAGCAGTGACAGGCAGGACTCTGTAATCTGTACATACAATTTAATCCTTTCAAGAATCAGCAGAACCCACATCAATCAAGCCTTCATCAACTTGTAAAAACAATATTTTGATTCAATCAGATTCAAAGCCCCGAAATTCCCAACTAATTAATGCAGGGTCACTCGGAGCCGCTGAGGCAATGGCGAGCAGAGTGGTCAAATATTTACCCCTCACCACAGTAGACATTAGGACAACCAAAGGACCTGGAGAGTGGGCAAGAATAGATAATGTGACTGTCACTGCAGCAGGTTTCATTCACTGTGAGTATTTGGATAAAGAATTATTACAAAGAAGAGGGGAAAAAAAGCAAGTGAAGCCTCTGCCGTAAGCAGCATTCTCACATCCTGCTCAGGGGCTGTGAAATGGGCAGTGACCCAGGCAACATCCTTCCCATTTTGGGATTTTTAACATGCATGTCTCCAGACAGTTGAGTTGCTTTGATTCTAGTCCTCCCTTATAACATTCACAATAAATTACATTATAAGAACATAGGCAGCAAAAAATTACTGAAGAGTCTAAAGCATTGAGACCTTCTGCCCTGCCTGTATTCCTAGAAACGAGACTGGAATTCAGCTTTTTCCTTTAAATATCCTTAAAATGTATGCCCAGCATGCAGCATATTCTCTGCAGGGAGGGTATTTTCCCAGCGTGGAGGGGGCCTGTGTGTGCTGCAGACACGGCTGCCTCGTGTCTCCACATGATTCTGTGCAATTCATTTATGCAGCTTTACACTTTGCCTTGTGAGGATGTATTTTGTGTATGTTCCCCTCCAATACGAAAACCCCACTGATCCTTTGAAAATGCAGTCAGCAAAGCAGTCAGGGCTGGTTAGTGCAGGACCTGGAACCCCACTCACATGTCCCTCTGTCCCCGGGGTCTGTGTGCAGCTGAGGGCACACAGGGTGGATCCCTGGAAGTGCCCAAGGCCAAGGGATGGGGCTCGGAGCACCCTGGGACAGTGGAGGGGATGAGCTTCAAGGTCCCTTCCAAGCCAGCCCAGCCTGTGATTCTGTGGTGCTCTGGATACACTTTAGATTATCAGTGATGTAACTAATACATGCTCTTCCTTCCACAACAAGGTTTTCAAAAAGTTCAAGAGCAACCATTTAAGAATTCCCAATTTTATGTTGTCTGTACTGTAAGACAATTTGAAAATGAATTATATGCCCATAGGAATTTTTTAAAAGCCATTTTGTAGAGCCTGTGCTGATGATACTTCAGTGTAGCACCAGTGAGAGCAAGGTTGCACCAGAGTGGGTTTTATGAGGATTCCCTGGCCCAAGCTGTAAGGCAGCAGCTGCAATAATAGTGATAGTGAAGAAAGAGTCCAGATAATGGCACCTGAAAAAACACATTTCAAGGAATCATCATGAGCCTTTTCTCAGTCTTACCACCGTGCATGGGACAGCCCCAACAACAACCTGGGGCTGCAGGAGCAGGGCACTATTTCCAGAGGAATGTCTCACCCACAAAATGGCAGGATAAAAACCTGGACTGAAGCATCTCTTTAACCTACCTTATTTCAACTACTCAGCATCACAAAACAATACATGGAATACTATTTGCTTTCCCAAGCTCCTGGGACTTCCTTGTGTTTTGCACTTCACAGCCCTCCAGCACTGCCTTGGTCAGTTTTGGGGCTGTTTCCCATTCTGACTCCAAGTGCTGGTACAGTCTTGGAGAGCGGGGATCCTGAAGTAATTCCAGCTTTAAAATCACAAGCACAAACGTAAGAGTGGCACTGGGTGGACCTTTCCAGCAGAGGAGTAGTCCTGGCACACAAAAGGAAGAACAGCAGAGGCACCTGCTGCAGGCGAGGCACTGGGGCCGAGGGGGCACTGCTGCAGTTGCTGAAATTCCGTGCAAGGAGCTCCTGCTACAAAACCACTGTGCCCAGCCTCCTCTACACTCCAGTTACTGCAGCGGGGAAATTCTGGGATGGGAACAGTATCCCTGCTGTTTCTTAGGAAAGAACAGCTGCCCTGTGGAATGCCCGCAGGTCCCAGCCGCTGCTCTGATGGGTTCCCCAGGTTGGGGGTCCCTCAGCAGCCCCCACACAGGGCACAGCTTTTACTCCTGACCCTGGCTGTCCCTGAGAGATGCCACAACTCCAAACTCAGCGGCTGAGAGGCAAGTATGGGACCCTAATTTACATCCCACAGCTTTCCATTCAGCCAGGCACACAACACCCAGTGATAGTAGCACATTTTCACTCTTTTTCAAAGTGTCACTGTTTCAGTTTCACATTGGATATTAATTCAGCATCTAATCCATAACTGTTTGTAAATATGCACATTTGGGATTTATTCTAAGACACATCCAAAGTTCTTTCATCCCCATGCTATCATTCCTTCAGTGATTCTGCAAGCCAGCCTGAATGCTCCCTGAGGAAGTGCAGTGGGATGAGTCTATTTTTAGTTTTTAAAATGTAACAGAAAGACAAATTTTAACAATAAATCACAGATCAATGCACTAAGTACCCTGGATATTAATAGAAATATCATCTCTCACACAGAAGTTGTAACATTTTTGCTACAGACATTTCAGAGTAGTAAGGAACAGAAATTAAGGAAGTCTGAAGCTTCGAGTGGTAATGGATATTTCCAGGAGGAGAGGCTTTTTACATCATACTTCAATACAAAGCATGCTCCTAATCAGAAATGCTCCCCACAGCTTCTCCCAAAGAACAGGATGCCTGCTATGGCACCAGAACAGTCTCTCACAATGTTTCTCACTGGCTCCTCATCCTCCTGTGCCCGTGTCCCACCTCAACCACACAACTGTCCCTGGCCTTGGGGTTCTGCAGTTACTCCATCTCCTGCCTGTGGATCCTGCAGGCTCCCAAATCCATCCCCCCACCTTGCATTTGGCCATGAAGGCATTATCCTGGCAGTGCCCTGCTTCCCAAGGCAGGAGATGTGCCACCTGCCACTGTAACCTTTTCACCTTGTGCCACTGCCACAGCTGGCACCACCCTGCCCCGAGCCTGCCCTTGTGCACCTCCACACAGCAGCTCTCACTTCACCCAGCCTCCCTTCCTCTTTACTCCCCGACATTCAATGTGGGGTTAGGACCAGAAATTCCTCTGGAAGCTAGTTTTTGTCTCTCTGTCTAAAATAATTGATTTCCCCCCGCCACCACCAGAATTAAGGAGCTTAAATAGCAGCAAGACAGGCACATGCCAAGAGCAGGCAACTGTCACTGCTCCATGGGCTGCCTCATTTTTCTCTCCATGATCCTCACTATATATCTCAAACCAGGGCATAAGCTCTCAGAAGTAGGGCTTGGCTTTTCTATATGCTCTGTTAAAACAAACTATGTAATAAAAATAACTGATGTTTGAAATGTAATTGGTCACTAGAATTTGCAAATCAGTAAGATAAAAGTAGAACAGCTCTGTAAATCAAGGGCTGATGAATTGACCCAGACTGGAATAAGCTGAACAGCCCCTGTCAATGTGTCACCCCACGTGTATTTACAGTCAGGAGGCACGTGCCGTCACAGGAGAATTTGCAATTCCTGATTCTAATCTCCAAAAGTAACAGACTCCACATGGCACAGATGGATCATCAGCACAGGGTGTGTAGGCAGCGCCCACACTCTGCCTGGAGGTCAGCATTTGATTTCACAGAGGAGCAGAATCCCAGAATGATCTGGGTTGGAAGGGACCTCAACACAAGCTGGTCCAAGGGAAGACTGGACCAGGCATGGGGTGGGACTGGATGGGCTTTAAAGTCCCCTCCCATCAAAACCACCCCAGAATTTTGTGATTGTGTGACCACTAACAACAACCTCTGTCCAACTCCGGGCCACCAGAACCCCGAGAGCAGCGTGAAAGTGAGCCTGGCACTGCCCCAGCCTGAAGGATGGGGCAGCCACAGGGCACAGGCAGGTTTTCCAGAACCTCAGCCATGTGGGTTCTGTGCTCCACCAACACAAACAGAAAGGCAGCTGCAGTGGGCAATCCCCTGGCACCGCTGGGACCGTGCAGCCCAAAGGCTTCCACGGAGTTAAACAGAAACTGTTTTCTCCCTTTGCATCTCATCTGTTTGTACAAAGTGAGCGAGAAACTATAAAGGATTAATTAAGACAAAACGTGTTAAATAAAACATGTTCTTCCACAGTCGAGGATTATATGCCAGCGTTTTGTCAGGCTGGGGAAGGGCAGATTTGTAGTGGGGAGGGGGAGAAGGGAGGGCAGGGGCAGCGTGGAGGCGCTTTGGCCACCCAGCTCTGAGTGGCATCGCGTGGCTGTCACCACCAGCACTGCTGCCTCCCTCAGCTCTGCTGCCAGACAGGCTCCAGAATGGAGCAAAAGCAGCATTTTCCCCAGGAAGCTGCCAGCCCCCAGCCCTGATCCCAGCTGCATCCCTGCCTGCTGTGCCAGCAGCAGCCGCTTATTTACCTAATAGACTCTAAAAGGTATCAAGGGAGTCATTCCCTTCAATTGGGTCATTCTGACATATGTAAATATGTATTTAAATTTGGTAAATATGTACAGTATTTAGAGTATGCGGAGAATGACACTTCTGTGGAATGGGGCACCTCTTTCCAAAGGGCTTGTGCTACTCCAGGTAAATTAAGCTCCTTTCCACACCAATCATGAGAGCTGGAATCTGCTGGAGAAGAGAGCTCTCCTTTGTGAGCTGGTGTGAGCAAACCCTGCGGAGCTTGGCAGCATTGTGACTGCAGTTAGTAATTAAATGTATTGCAATAACCTAGTGGGTTTCATCAAAACAATTCCATCACTTAAGGACTATATATACATTTATATGTGTAGATATGTGTCTGTGTGTGTATATACATATATGACACCTGGGGATATGGTCTAGGGGTGATTATGGTGGCCCTGAGTTGACAGCTGGACTCAAAGGAGGATCTCAAAGGTCTTTTCCAACCTCAAGGATTCTGTGTGTTTCTCTACGTGCATGAACCCCAGCTATTGAAAAAGCCTTACATCCACGTGTATGTATTTATCTTCTCTGCACTTAAAATGCAAATATTTCCCAAAAAATGAAACTCTCAGTAACATTTTTCTCTTCATTCATTACAAAATACCGAACAAACCCTTGGTCTCTGCTTCTAGCCAGGATCCCTCTCAAGAGAATAAATGTGTGGATACTACATCACCATTCCCACAGCTCTGCAACCCCGAATTTCTTGGGCCACTGATCTAAGCAGCCCTGTGTTACAGAAATAATTTATTAAGGAGTTCTCCAAGTAAAACCACAGCCTGCTTGATTCACCTGGGTTAGAGCTCTGACAGTCCTGAAATAACTCTGTTTTTGAGGTACTTATGGCAGGACTCATTTTTGTAGGAGAAGCTCGTCCACCATCCAATGGCTTGTTAAGGAGCACTGGTGGGTGAGAGAGGGACACAGAAAATGAGAGTGCTCCAATGCTTGGAGCATTGAAGAGGTTTTGAGCCATGGCAAAAGCTGCCAAGGTTTTGTTTCACAGAAAATTCCTCCCTCGTCCAAGCTCGCACCTCGCACTGTCGGTATCAAATGAGAAACACATTAGACTACACTTATTTATATTACAGCCTGAACAGCAAGTGCAAATAATTTAGGATTTCTACAGCTTGAAGGGGAAAATAAACCAAACAGTTCCCAGTATGAAATGGTAAGTCCCTTTTTGGAGTTTCTGGACACAGCACTTCCCACTGAGTATTTATATGCGTGCATTGTATGTACAGAGTGTAGCTATGCACACTCATGGATTAAAGGAGGCACAAAACCATGCAAAACCCCAGTAATATGTTTATATTTACTAAATGTAAACAGTGCTGACACATTTCTAAATACAGCTCTAATTTCTATCTTCAAAAAGGCTTGTGAAAACTAATATAGCCTGGATTTCCATATGCCCCAAGCAAACAACTACCACCCTGTCACAGTCAGGTAACTCACAGGTGACAAAGAGAAACACAGGGAAGATGAGACAGTCCATAGGAATCACACAATTGACCTAACAACCAAAACTGTCCAAAAGTAGGAAAAATTTTCATAAAGCAGGTAAAATCAGCCTTTGCAACCTTCAGCTGATTGTTGTTTGCCATTAGAGTCTCCCCTTAGATCACGTTATACAATGAAATTCAGGTCTCTGCCACCTCCATTTTCAACATGTTATAATGAACATCATCTTAGGTGTGCATAATATCTTTAGTAATGTGTCAGAAGAGAAGAAAGTGCTCTTTCCAACACAAGCTGGGTTAGGGTAGGAGACACAGAGAAATCACACCAAAAAAAAAAATACTACGAACTAGTATTGAATTTCAACATTCTACTTGCTTATCATATAGTATAAATAATTCACACTTGAAAATCTTCTTTTCAGAAATGTTTACTGACACAGCAAAAATGCATGCGAGGGGTTACTGACATGGCATGTAAATGCACACCTGAAGAGACTGGAGTGATCACCAAAAGGAGAAAAGAATTAATCTAAGGAAAATGTCAGCCAAGAAAATACATCGTCCTGAGTAAACCAGGTAATTAACAGCTCAGGTCCCCGAGTCTCCTTCCCTTCAGATCTGTCCAATATTAGATGTGCTCCAGAACACCATCTCATAGCACTGACTTCTTCTGCTACCGCCTCAGTCTTTGATCTGGTTTGTATTTTGATTTGAAAGATACGCAGAAAAAATTACTAGGGAAAATCTACCACGATAGGGAAATGAAATTTGGCTCAGATGTTTTTCCTTCATGCTGTTGAAATGAGCTTTGTGGGTTAGCACCTGTTAAACAAGCAGTTTGCAGGAGGGGACCGGGTCGAGCCGGCCGGTGCCAGAACTCGGTGCTGGCAGCAGCAGCAGGCGCTGGCTCGCTGGCACTCACCGGCTCCCACCGGCTCTCTCCTGCTCACACCTGCTCACACCTGCTCAGCCAGACCAGGGACTCGTGCTGGAATACTCATCACACGTGGAAAGGCACGGAGAGGACGAGAGGAGGCTGAGGTGGAAGAACCCAGAGCAGGGAAATACCCCAGTGCCTGTAACCACAGCACTGCCCGGAGCTGCGGGACGGCCTGGGGACAGGGATGGCACAGGGACGGCACAAAGATGGCACAAGGATGGCACAAGGATGGCACAGGGATGGCACAGGGAAGGCCAGGCCCAGGGGAGGCACTGCCTGGCCCTGGCTGGGCATCCTGGGCTCCTCTTCATGCCCCCCACGACCACCCTCAGTGACCGTCACACCTTTCACAGGGAAAAAAGCACTGAGGGAAAGAAACCGTTTGCTACTTCACACAAAAAAATGGTTCAGGGAAAGGCAGAAAAGCTCATGAAATTGTAACTGCAATTATCTTAGATTAGAATTTTTGGCTTGAAAGATCTGGAGGGTATTGTTTTTGATAAGGCAGAGCCACTTGACAAGGCCTGTCACCACTCCAGGTCTCTCTGTTGTCAACTCAAGATGAAAGGACATCACAAAGAATTAACTTCAGCTTTTAAACATTTTGAAAATGTCAAAGAGGTCATAGCTGATCTATTTCCTTATACAGCATATTCACTTGATGAAATTTGTGGTAACAATGTGTTTTTACTTTTCATTCAAATTGGTCTCAAATCCTGGTAATTGATCCCAGACTAATGAGAGCTGACAGGGCCCGGCGCGATTGGCTGAGCTTTGTATCAATCACAGCTGCTGCCGGGCCACGCTGGGCACATTAGACTTTGTAATGGCACTAATTGGGGACTACAGAAAAACCTGCCCCGGCTCCTCCTGGAGTTTCCAGCACCATTTATTTGGTTTCCAGTTACACTAAAGCCAATTTAAGCCCTTTTATAACCAACACCTTCCTGCATGTAGGACCTATTGTTCCTGCCTTCCCACAAGCCGTCTAAAGAGGCCTTAAAATATTCACTGAGATGACTCTAAATTAAAAACGGGTCCAACCTGTGAAACAGCACAAGTAAAAGTCGAAGCTAAATATTTGTATTGACCTTTAGGAGCATTACCCCAGTCAGTAAAATCTCTTAAAGGCATTTTGTTATGCACAGAGGTGAAATTTTTAAATCTCATTTAAATGAACACGTGACCACATTTGCTAAAAAGGATTTTATATTTCCAGAACATATTAGGGTCTGTAAATATGGAAGTTGAAATGCGGTTGGATGGTGCTAATTCTGCCCCTACCCCCACATGACTTGGAGAGAAAGGTCAGGGCTGCTGTCACGTCCCTCCCAGGGATGCTCAGAGCCCGTGTGCACCGAGCATGAGACGGCTCCAAGAGCCCAAGGATCCGGACATTTCCTGCGTCAACTGGATTCATCGTAACCCTCCATCTTGAGCTAAAGCAAGGGATAAACACACCCGTGTTTGCTACACAGAGAGAGAATACCTGAAACAGCAACACAAAGGACAACGTGGCACTAAGAGCCTGAAATATTTTGTATTTCAAGCCATAATAAAAGGGGGGGGAAAAAACCAAAATGAAAACCAAAACACACAAAAAACCCCCAAGACAGAAACAGAGGTAAAGTTTAGAACGAGCAAGCACAAAGGTTTAGAACAAACAGACCTAATTGTGCTGTTTGTTCTGCAACCTGAGATAAAAATAATCCTTAACATATTAACAGAACTCTTCAGTGATACTTCAGGTATTCCTCCAAGCAAATAGCTTAGTGGAAGTATTTTAGGAAAAACAGCTCCCACCCAGGCTCCCTTATAAATTTAAGATGGAGGAGAGATGAAGAAAACCATATTTTAATAAACTTCCATCTGAATTTACAGTTATATGCTAAAATAAGGCAACTATTTACTGTACAATTATTTAAATCTATTTCTTTACAATATTTGGCAGACAGCACGAGGTCACATCTGTACAAGCACAGCTGGCTGAAGCTTTAAGAAGTGACCTGTCCTGCGAAGGAGAGCCAGGTTCTGAATGGAAACAGGAACGAGTCCCAGCAGGATCCACAGACGTCACCCAAGGTGACTGTTCCACTCACAAGTGTCTCGCTTGTATTTTGAGAAGTGTTTCACTTACCACTGCTCCACCCCGGGTAAGCCTGATCCCAATTCAATTAGTCCCTGGCAGCAGCAGCAGTGCAGTATGTAATTACCCTAAGTATCATCTCCCCTCTCCCAAAATGTAATTAGTGTCACCTCCCCCCTCCCGAACAGGGACACCCAGCCACATTTCAGCACTGGGCTCGCCCTGCTCACCCACAAGCTGGCCCCCTTGGACAATGGGCTGTCCAAAACATGAAGGGAACATATAAAGGAAAGGCTGATCTTAAGGACACCCAGGTTTTACTGCAAGTTCCCACAGAAAAGCTGCATTGGCCCATTTGCATGTACTGGGAGCTCAGCTGGACAGGCACTTCCCGTCCCAGGTGCCGGAGTGCCAGAACGAAGCACAAGGTGGGAAGGCTCCCACTTTTTCTCTCTCAGCAGGTTTTGCAGGAAGCAAAGGCAAACTCTGACGCTGGGGCTTTGCTGGTCCTTAGGGCTGGCTGGGGCTGAGTTCTGCACAGAGCACAGGCCCTGGAGATGCTCAGGTCCAGCCCTCAGCCCAGCACCACCACGAGCCTCGTGGGGAAAGCAGCACAGCGAGGAAAAGGAAAAGGAGCCCTTTTCCCAGACAGTCTCACACAGCAGTGAGGAACTTGTCAGAAACAGTTTTACACAACCCTTCCAAAATTTCTACCAGGCCCTCAAAAAAAGCGTAAAGCTCTTTTAAAATTCAGTGTATAGTAAAAAACCCCGAGGATGCAGCAATGTCCCCTTTGCTTCCTCACCTTCTTTTTAGGCTGAAACACATTGCACTGACATTGGGTTTTGGCACAGCAACATCTAAAAAAGTCCTTGACGAATATGAATTCCTCATCAAATTATATTTGATGGCAATAAAAGGCAGCTTCTATATTCAGTCCTAGGATAAAAAAATCAGCAAACCAACACAAAGGCATTTTACATCCCCTGAACTCTGTGGCCCCCACTTTCTTATTAAGAGGGTTTGAGGTTAATCAGTTTAAAATTGCATTGATTTATATAATCATTTTGATTCGGTGAGGGAATAAATTGAAATGAATTACGAGGTACATCTTAAGTATATGCTCCATTTTGCTGCTTGTTCAAGATTTGGATATAATACAAGGGAAAGTAACACTTATCCCACAGAATTCTCATGGATCTATGGCAGTCCCAGTGCCAAAGATGCAAAGCAAAGTCTCTGAAATAATATTTAAGAGTGAGGGAAGATGTGAAAGAAAAATTGAATTTATCAGCAGTTTATAAACAGAATTAAAATAGATTAAAAATTAATATAATTCCTCTTAGTACGTTTCTTAGTCCTGTTGTGTTCAGTAGTGGAAGTGAATTATCCTGGCACTACCATCATCTTCCTCCCACAAACTTGTACTCGGAGATCCCCTCTCTCCCTTTCAGAGCACAAGTTATTCTGGAGAGTCTAACTAAAGCCCCACTTAAAAGCTGATTTTAATCAGCTGCTTTGCTAAATGGAGAGGAATTCGATTAAAGCTTTTTTAAGCTACTCTGTGGTAGTACCTCCATAATCTCTTCAGAGGGTGGGACTGGATGGGCTTTAAGGTCCCTTCCCACCCAAACCATCCCGGGATTCTGTGAACTCTGGCTGCAAAAGCTTCTGTTTCAAAAAGCAGAATATTTTTGGTGTGCTTACACAAACATTACTGCAGCAGAGTAAATCCAGAAACATTCATTTCTTTGGAATTAACACTAATTGCAGTTGAAGACAAAGACTTTAAAGAGTTTAAAATGGCCACAAGTGACCCTCACTCCCAGCGTGCTGGGACTGTTTAAAAAAGCCTAAATTATTTTCCATATGCCTCATGGCTGTATTTTCTCATGCAATTGGAAGAGCTTTGAATTTCATTGAATTTAGATCCCAGCCTGACTTCTTCCCATCTGCTTTTATTTTGGCATCAGACTGGATTCCTGAACAGACACAAACACAAGCAAAATCTGGTAATTTCCCCAACCCAAGGTGTACCACAGCAGGGAAGTTTAAGTCCCTCCTGGTGAACACCTTTACACTGACAAACCAGAATCTCCTCTGCCCTCCTAAATGGCTTTGGTCTCTAAAACAGAGCCAGCACACACTAAAAGGTTGGAGAAACAGATTATATTTTTAAAGTGCAACATATTTTTTCCTCTGATTCAAAACAGCAAATGTTAAACTTAAAGACTCTTCCTAGTGCATGTTAGTGACAGGCAAAGCTCCCAGAGGGGTGACTGCCTTCAAAGACAGGTAAATGAGGGCCCATATAAAACAGCCAAGTATTGATGTTGTAGTAAAATTCAAGAAAAACACATTGGCAGACAAGTAAATTTGTCACTAATAATTTAATGTAATTTCCCTAAAATGGAGGTAATAGGTACTCGGGGAATACACCTCCAGGGTTTACATCAAATGTGCCTGTGGAAAATTGTGAAATAATATTTTTTTAAAATGTAGATGCTTTGGCTGACGTGTTGGTTTCTGGTGAGAATCAGTCTCCTGAAATGCTGAGGGGAGGGGAAAGGAGCAGCGCCCAGAGCCAGCCACCCCGCGCTCCTGGGAGCGGCGGCTCAGCTCGCTCCTGCGCCTCTGCGCCCACGGAAATGCGCAGGACTGCGCAGCGCCTCCGCAGCGAGCCAGGCTCAGCCGTGCCTGCCTGCATCCATCCACCGGCAGCAAACCAAGCAGAAAAGTTTCATTTTCTAGAAGTGTTGCTGTAAGACTTTTAGCCCAACTCCTGTGAACGTTCATCTTGTACCTTGCAGGATGGTGCTGGATGCTGCTGAAGGGCCCTTATCAATGATCATGGGGTTTCTAGAAATGTTAAACAACACTTGACTCACACAGGTGAAAGAAAAAAAAAAAAGAAAAAAAAAGTCTCATTATTACTTCACTGCTCCAGATAGAGCCACTTCTGGTTATAAATTGAAATTTCACTGTGCAGGTTTAATATGGGAAAGGCTTGGTT
The DNA here is from genome assembly GCF_017590055.1 of Onychostruthus taczanowskii. Lineage (NCBI taxonomy): Eukaryota > Metazoa > Chordata > Aves > Passeriformes > Passeridae > Onychostruthus > Onychostruthus taczanowskii. The sequence goes on along the minus strand of NW_024499017.1, from coordinate 13,692,634 downwards.
TTGGTTTTTGGTTTTTGTTTATTTCTTTCTTTTTTTTTTAATCTAGGACAGTAAGAAAATAGGGAAGGACAATAAAGAAAATAAGAAAGGAAAAATGCATCTGCCAAAAGCTCAGATAGTGACAGAGGAGGACAGTGAGCCCAGGAAAGGACATGTGAATTCGTTTGAAAGCCAAAACTCCATCATATTCCATAAAATCAAGATCACTGACTAAGTTGCAAGTAATGAAAAATAACAACACCCTCTGAAGCAGACTGGGTGTTTCGTTATTTCTAGGTGGCTGGCACGGGGTGCAGAGCTGCCCAGCTGAGCCCGGGCACAGCAGGGCACGGCCAGGCCAGCGGGGACAGCAGGGACAGTCACCTGAGGGGCACACGGCTGCCACGAGCCAGGCAGGACCTGATCCTTAATTTCAGCAATGCAGAAAGAAGAGATGGAAAAGATAAGGTGGGACATGGTGTTTGTAGGAAGGGAAGAATTAGGCTGTGAATTGCTTAGACTGGTTTTTTTCCCAGTTTTAGTGTAAAATGACTGGAAAGGGATCCAATTCTGGAGTAAAATCTGTGAATATAATTGGAAAGAACAGATCTATAGTCCCACAAAGTGATAAAAAAACAAGCAAGCCCCCGCCCCAATTCCCTCCAAGCCCACAAATGGCAGCTTTTTCTCAACACTACAAAAAGCACAAAAAAGGTCCCAAATTATCCCTCAGGGGAGGCAGTTCTGGTCAGTGGAGTCCCACGGGAACGAGGAGCAGGGACTCGTGCTGTCCTTGCCAAGCACCTGCAGCCAGGGCTGTGTGCTGATTCCCAGGCAGCACACACAGTGCAGGGAGGAACCACGGCCCCGAAAATCAATGGGAATTTAAATCTTCCTCTCCCATTCACTGGCACTGACTGTTCTTGTTGTGCTGGTCTGTTTTAAGCACTGAGGATAAGTCCAGTACCTCTCACACACAAAATACCCACCAATTTCTGAACAGACAGAAAAAAACCATATTTTTTCTCTTCTCTGTTGCTGTTTAGCTTTGGAGTATTAAAACAACAAACAATACAGAGAAAATTCCCAGCTGCCTTGGTGAGAGCAGGGAAACCAGACATCCAGATTCAAGGATTTTTCTTCTGTGAGAAAAAGTCTCTTTAAAATTGCATTACTGGCATTTACGATTCATTCTGCAAATAGTGAGACTTCCCTGTATAAATCTGAAATTCATTTCAGATATTTTGAGTTTAATTAGATTAAAGGCACCCCATTTTTCACAGCAATAAAGAAAGATGCACCTGCCAGGAGTCTGACCAGGGAACAGACTGGGAAGATATTTGGTAAAGTTAAAACCAGAACAAGATATGTATTGATACAAAAAAGAGAGCTCATCTATCATTTCATACCAAAAGATGCATGTCATATGATGAATTTAAAACAATAAGAAAAGCTGTTGTTTTTGATTCTCCAGATTGGGAGAATCAGTGGAGCAGCAACAGAGAAGGGATTTTCTAAGCTGTGATAGACATGAGGTGCAGCTCAGGTGTGAATGGGCCCTGCCAAGGCTCTTTGGCCAACAACCTTTATCAGCTGAAGGGTTTTGTAAGAGTTCATAAAATATTTAATGACATTTTTGCAGCAACAGATTAATTAGCCTTAAATCTGACTTGCCCTTTGTGTCTTTCACCTGCTAATTTTCTCTACTATTTCTCTGCTCCCCTAAAGAGTCTCTCTTTCAGTAAGTCCCTGGAGCACATTGGGGCACCCACATCCTGACAGCTGCACTCCCCCTCTGCCACCCCCTGCACCGCCAGGGCCATGGGAGCGCTCCAAATTCAGAGGAAGCCAGAGCAAGGCCTCCTCTCCCAGCAGGCTGAGAGGGGAACACACCACCATTCACAACTCAACTGCTCAGAGGCAAAGCTATCAAGATAGAAGAGATTATACACTCTAATTTTAAGTAACCCACAAGTGATGAGCCTTTTACTTATAGCACTTCAAATTTTAAATTTAAAGTTTCTAAATTTTGTTGCTTACTCAACAAAACATTGAGGTAATTTAGGTTAATATGAACCTTTGCAGAATATTTCATTTCTTCTCTGACTGTTCTCTAGTTTTCCATAATATTTTGTGTATGAATCCTTCCCAGAGATGAAGATTGTACAACAGCAGCCTTTGATACACAGAGACACCAGCCAGGAAATTGGAAGTCCAGGCTGAGCTTTGTCCTTCATTTACACCACTGCTGAGAGGGGGAAAGCAGAGACACCGAGCCACGGACAGGGAACAGCTTAACTTTTAATTTCCTGGATGTTATCATTTTAAATAGGAGCCTTGCTGTTATTTAAATCTGTCAGACAGGCAAAGGGAGCTAAGAAAACAGAAATAATATGATTTCTTTGCACAACAGGAGTTGGATAGTCAAAGTCATTTGTTCCAGAAGAAAAAAAGCAACCTGCAAGCCAACAAGCCACAAAGCCAGCTCCCAAGGGGCACTGGTTTTCTGGAGTTCTGCTGGACGAGGCCAGCTGGTGCCAGCACTGAGAAGGGAAGCTGAGTGCTAGGTTACACTGCAGGGCCACCCTGAGCCCTCCGTGCCCAGCCCTGCTCTCCTGGAACCAAGAGTCTGCTCAGGCTGCCGACAGCCCCGGCTCGGCCAGCAGCACGTGCAACACCTCCAGATCACAGTTCTAGAGGATACAGGAGCTAAATCCTGTGCAAACTTCACAGACAGGAGCCAGCCCTTGGGAAGCCAGCGTCCTGCCATCACCCAGTGCACTCCCAGGTTCCCAGAGGAAAAACTCCATTAGTGCTTATGTCTGCTGGGCAGGCTGGCCCAGCTGAGGTGCTCTGGTGTCTGCTAAGACTGGACACCAGAGTCATCTGATGCCCAGCTCGTGGTGGTCTGGCCTGAGCAGAGCTGAAGGCTCTCCCATGAAAACAGTCCACGTGTGCTTTAAAACTCTGAGCAGCTGTTACTCATCGAATGTTTCAATACCCCTGTCTCTCAAGAGAATGAAGGGTGTTCATTTGCAAACTAAAGAGTTACAGAAATTGGTTCTGAAAAAACGTGTAAGAGATTTTGAAGGGAAACTTTTGTGCTTGATCACTTCATTTACAAAGCAAAATCAGCAAAGTAGGAAAAAGGAGAAGGAAGCCTGACAAAACAAGGAAGCCTCATCAGCCTTTCGTGGACTTCACGGTAGCTGCAGCAGGTGAGATGGGACGCTGGAGCACCAGCACAAGGGGATAGCTCAGGCATGGCTCTGATTGATTTCCTTCTCCTGCACAAAAGTGCTGACATACATCTCAAAGCACATTTTGACATATGAATGAACACTAGACCATTTACTCCATAGGTAATTGTACCATTTCCACTGGAAGACAATTCTCAGGACTTGGTGAAAGGATACTTTTAGTAACGGGTGACACCTGAATAATAATTATTCCTCCCCATTCTACCCGTCTCAGACCCAGGAGTCAGTTTCTGCTCCAAACACTGCCTGGTATTTTTCAGAGCTCATCTTTGTTATTAAGGTGATTCTCTGGATCCTGTTGCATAAACATTGTATCTCTCAAAGGGTGGGAATATTTCATGTCCTGAATCATGAGAACATGGAACAGTCTGTGCTTCCTGTCCAATAAAATGGAAGGGAGACTGGCAGGATCTGGTGGCAACAAAAGCTCATCAGTGCAGCTCTGATCTGGCTCCACTACATCAGCCAAATGAGAAGTTTATCAGGAAGACTTATATCAAGACAATTTTAAAAAATCATCATCCCACTTTTGCTATGCAGCCCTCGATACTGCATTTCATTCCTTATTTATCAGCAGCAATGGGCGTGCAGAAAGCTTGACTGTGGAAAGAAATACAGCATGTTATGTTCAGAAAACAGGCAGCCACTGGTTACACCATCATGGTGTCACCATTGCTGAAAAAATTCACAAGCAGATATAGGAAAAATGTCCTTCCTTGCTTTGCATGTAGAGAGGAGAGACAGGGACAGCAGGGATGAGAAGAGATAACAGGCAGATACGTGGGAGCACCTGACACAACACACGCCGAGAGCACTGATCACTTGAGGACTCCAGCGAGTTCAATCTCTAACATCCATGTTGCAAAGCAAAGCTCCCAAAGCTCTCCTACCACTCTCTTCCTGAGCACAGAAAAAATTGTTTCCTTTTCATCTCCGAGGAAGGTGGTGCCATCAGACCCTTCTGTGCCCCTGTTCCAAACCACCCTGGTGCTACTGGGTCCTCAGCAGGCGAGGTGGTGAGCAGTGTGAAAGAAAATACCCAAAGTACCACTTTTGGGAAGTGACATCTCTGAGGACAAGGTGTGATGGAAGAAACGTGACCCAGGGCAGAGCCCAAGGACAGGGCAGGGGGAGGGTGAGCTGGACCAGCTCACTGCAGGGCAGGTAACCCAGGGAATGACCCCACGAGAGAGAGGACGTGCGCCGTGCCCTGACCCACCTGTGCTGTCCCCAGCTCTCCCCAGGGCTGCACACCCTCCCAGGACACCAACATGAACTGTCATCAGCCTGCACTTAGAACCTAAAGCAAGTCAAAGCGGCAGTAGGACTTCTGAATGAGCAGGATGACAACGATGGGAACATTTGTCCCTAACAGAAGGCAAACTCCCACACACACCCAGCAAGGTTTATTTCTACCAAGGCAACTTTAACTGGCACTTCAAGTAGCACAGCCATATTTAGTTCCTGGCTTTGCACTAAGAAACACTGTCCAAAGTAATTGGCTTCCACATTCACGTTGGAAAGCAAAGACAAACCATGGAGCATGTTTGGAAAACCTCAACATCTGGTTATAGTAATAACCTCATAAAGAGAGAATTTCAACGGACCCATTTCCTTCCGTCATTCCAAACATGGAGGGGAGAGAGACGTCATCAGCCCTTTTCCAGTCCTTAACACCCAAGTGACAGAGCCAACGGATCCATGGAGTAAAAGGTCCGTGTCCTCAGCTGCTCCGTGGGAACGGGTGGCACGGCGTGGGAAAAGGGCTTTGTTAGTCTCCACCAGGGACTTCTGGAACCGAAATGACAACTTCTCCTGAGAATCTGCAACACTTTGAGGCAAGCCTCGTGAACAGGCTGCAGCACTCAGCATCACTGGGACAATTCCATGCGAATGGAAAAGGAGAAGAGCAGAGCCAAAGCGCCTTCCGAAGGACACGGCCCCGGCTGCCACGACAGACACTCGTGTACAGACTCACTTTTGAAACACCACATAAAATGACTTTGAACACACCTGAGATTTGCAACACCGGGGTTCCCACCTGCGGCAAAACATTGGGGATATCAACAACTCAGAGAAGTTTTCCAGCAATAAGGAAAACCGTGAGCTCAGCTCTTGCCATAGCACTGCAGCACCCCTGAGGCTGGGATTTTAGCAACTTTTTAGCATTTTAAATGTTAGTGATGGAATTCCCAGGAAAAACAACCCTTTACTTGAGGGCAGAGGCCAGAGACTTCAAGCCTGAGAGCTCAGAAGAATCCCAGGGTGCACAGCCACGGGGAGAAGGTTTCTCTTATCAGGCACAGAACAATTGAATTGGTACTTTTTATTTTTAAAGAAGTCCTGTATATTTTTCAGTACAAATTTTACAATAAACACCTAGGCATAATTTGCAAAGAGGGATTCTGTGCAGTTACGAGGAAGCCCAGCTGCTGTTAGCAACATTCCTGGAACTCTGCTCTTTTTTGTATTTTGAGGCTCTCCACCTGCACTAACCCTGTGTTCACCAGCAGCATTTCCCTGTTTTCTGCTTTCACTTGGAAAGACTCCAGAAATTGAAGACTGCTAGTACCTAGGAAAAGAGTCAGCCCTTTTAATATTGTCTTCCACAGAACCGTGAACAAAGAAACCCGTGCAATAATCTCTGCACCAAATCCACATTTCTACTTTAGCTATTCCAGTTACACAGGAAAAAAACCTTAAAAACATCCAGCCTTGAAATTCCAGGCATTCAGTGACAGGGATCACAGGATCTCTAGAGATGCTGTTTTAGCAGACAAGGACACATGCTGCAAAAAACACACATCTTTTATTTATTTACATTAGACACAGACCAGGCTCCCACTCCTTTCCTATTTTCACAATTTACAGTTCTTTTGGTTTTGTTTTCTTTTTAATGAAGGCACAACTTTGGATTCTCGAGTATTAAAATGTACATTAATGATAAAAGATTACCTTAAAAATTATTTGGGTTTGTCACTAAAATAGATCTGGACCCATCATTACTTTACAATAGATTTTTTTTTTATTATCTGCAGATTTGCACAACTCTTTCATACCTTTATGATTAATGAGTTGACTCTTAATGTAATTCCAACTAGACCACAACAGATATAAGTTATGCTTCTTTTTCTTTAATGTGTTTTCTATGTCCTCTCTGAATTTTAGAAACAAAGAATTAGTTCCAAAATTAAAACTAAGAATTTAAAATTTACTAAAAAAAAGGAAAGCAATCTCAGTTGGAGAATGATGAAATAAAGAAAAGGTCGTAAGGTAAAATTCTGATCCAATCAAAATCAATGGCAAAACTTGAATTTTCTCCACTGAGGTGACAGAATCACCCCAGAATTCCTTCCCTCTGTCCCTGGCAGAGTCCAAAGGCAGGACAGGCACTCAAAGGCTTCACCGAGATCTGCTCACATTTAACCCTGACAGTTAGAGTGATTTTTCATTCTTTAATTTAAATATTTCCATGTTTTTCTACCCATATCAACCAAATAAATTACTTCTCTCTCAGGACTCTGTACAAGCCAAGTGGGAAAGTTCAGCTTTTTCTGTCTGCATCAGTCCTTTAAATAGATTTTTTATATTTTAATGAAAAAACTCCCTCCCCAAGTTAATTTCTGGAAGAGGGTTTGGCTCTCACATGAAAGGAGCAGCCTGGTGCACCCAATAAGGGTCCGGTCATCCTCACAGAGAAATTTTGGAGAAGGAACAGAAAATCTTTCTGATGTGCCGTGAATCTTCCAAAGCAGTTCACAAAGGAAATTCTTTTGAAACTGTAAATTCCCAGGTACCACAAAAGAACAATGTGCATTTTTCTCAGCTTGTCTGTGGGCAAAATAAAAGCTTTTTATGAAACAATAAATTCTCAAGACAATTCTTGCACATTGGTTTGCAATGCAGAAAACACCAGAATATGCACATCCTTGGTACTGGGCACTGACGAATTCTCAAGAGACTCCACCAGGTTTTGCAGCAATGATAAATAAATGTGATTTTTATATGCCTCTCTGTACGTGTATCAAGAGCACACCCACCCACAAGTGCTCTCTCCGTGTAGAAAAGCAGGAGTGCTTCAAAAAAAAAAAAAAAAAAAAGCTGTTTTTTCTTTCTGACAAACGGGCATGAAATAAGAGGCCGACATCTGCCTCTGCAGGTCATTCCAGTCAGGCTGCTGCATGTCAGAATTCCAACTGCTCCATCCATCAATGGCAGCCCAAAAATTAACGTAGCTTGGAAACTCTGCAGCAAGACAGTAACAGCCCAATTGAAAGGCTGACCTTCGGAGAACGGCGGGGTAAGACGGAAAAATTATTTCATGCCCTGTACCAAAGCCAACACCACAGTTCAGAGGGATTTGCAGTTAATTTTTTTAGTTGTAAAATCTGGTTTGCTGGTGAACAGCAGTGAAACTGCAATACCAGATAAGGAAACTGTTATAAAGGCTTTTAATTTCAAAGGCATTATCAATTACATCCACAGAGACGCACTCTCATGGCATTCAGGATTTTAATTTCTTTGAATTACCGATTAATATATTTTTTTAAAACATAACCTATTCAGTGTAATAAACAACACTATTTTCTGAGTGATTGATTGGGTAAAAACCATAGTTGATTAGCCTGAAAAAGTTGATTGAAACAGGCTGCAATTCTTGCCAAATACACACTTTCAGGTCCAATTAAACCAACGAGACACTCTCTTTTAAAGTAAATCCTCGAAGTTGCTGCATTGAGCTCTTTTACACAGGAGTCAGTCACAGCAGTTATTTAATAACCAGAGACAAACAGGTCAGCCCTGTGCACAGCCCAGATCAGAGGTGCCTTTACCCTCCCAGGCTCTACCCCAGCCCATGGCAGCGATGAATCCTCTGTTAAATCACCTGCTAACACCCCGTTAATTGCTCCATAAGCTAATTGAACTGGAAGCTCAATAACACACAAATAGCAGAAATACCATATAGCTTAAAACTTCAAGTAGTTCGATAAAATTGAACCAATTAAAAAGAAAATTCAAATAATCCAATAAAATTGCCAGATCACATTTTAAATGTGCATCCCAAACTTTAGAAAGGAATTTATTTTTCCCAGGCCTTTCTCTGGAGATCTCTGAAATAGCTTACTGAGCGTTTTCTTCCCCTACAGAGTTCTTCTAATGTTACAAAATATTTTCCTTCTTACACAGGTAGTTAGTTCTGCAACAGCATCAAAGGCACCAAGAAATCTGGAAGATTTCATTAAATACTAGGACAGAACAGAGAGCCTCAGTGTCCGAGTTTGTCAAAACAATAACACATATATATTTTGTTTTATGCAAGACCAGAAACAAGGATTATCCTGTTTAGATTGAAATATATTTAATAGCAAACAAAGCCCCCAAAGTAGTCACAGAGCTAATTTCTTTCATCATGGTACAATGATACAGAAAAATTCCAGGATTTTGAAAGACCACAACCACCCAGATTTTAGTTTTGATGAGACAACAATTTTGGTTGACAGTGTTGGGAAGGATAAAATTAAAACTGCTCCCTTATTTTTTAGTACAATAGAAGATTTCATTAACCCATTTGCACAATAATCTGCACAGGCAGAAACTATGCAGAGCTTTGGGCAGAGCAGCTGTGGCTGCCCCTGGATCCCTGGCAGTGCCCCAGGCCAGGCTGGGCAGGGCTGGGAGCACCTGGGACAGTGAAGGTGTGCCTGCCATGGGATGGGGTGGGATTGAAGGTCCTTCCCACCCAAACCAGTCTGGGGTTCTGTGAGAACGAGCTGATTGACAAAGCTAAAATGTCTTGGCCTGGGAAGTGCAGAAGCCAAAGTGGAAGAAACTCCAGCTCAGAGATTTACACTGCAAAGTCTGAGTGGAGAGGGAAGAACAGTTTCTCCTCCTGGAACAGCAACACGAGCTGACCCAGCACAAGGTGGGCTATCTAAACACAGATTCAAAGCTAATACAGAATGAACAGCTCATTTCAGTTGCACACGTTATCCAGGATGTCAGATTAGATGTCTAACACTCCTTCCTGGCCTTCAAATCTATAACCAATGAAATAACCCATTAGCTCTCATGTTCTAGTGAAGGATCTGGTGGCCAGAGCTTCACTCCTGGAGCAGGAACCGAGAGCCTCCCCCTTCAGTTCCCCCAGAGAACAGAGTGGGATGCTGAGCTCACTGCAGTGAGCAAAGCTGCTGCACACCACTAAGAACCTGGAAAGCTCAAGGTATTCCAGGCCATCTGATTAGCAATTACTTTCCACGTTCTCTCTTCAGCTTAAAATTATTGAACATTAAAAAACCTAAAAAATTAAAAATCAGATGTTTTGTGCAAGAGTTTTAACAATTTTCAGTGACTACGCAGACCTGAAAAAACCTTCTACTTTAATAATTATGATTGTTACCAGTAGTAACAACTGTATGGAGTTCCTTATAGTACTCTAGAATCTTATTCTTCAAACAAACTGTGTAATTATAACACACTGGAGAAACTGTGCCATTATCTCATTTCCATTAAACTAATGGAAATTATTTACTCTTTTTTGTTTTTTGTTTTCCACAGAATTAATGCACATGATTAACTATTTTTAACTAGTCCTGAGACTTAATAACTTACACTCAGTTCACAGATTTCTTGCCAATGAATTGGACTTAATGAATTCCTGCTATTTTAAGGGGAAAACATCTTTAACAATCATTACACCAAGGGGAGCTATGTGGAATATCCTCTGCTTCTTCTGAAGTTAAAAAAGCTGCAGTCAGTGTCCTTTAAAGAAAACTCTCCAAACTTTAATCTGCAGCTGAGTAGGACTACTCTACACAAAATTAGATTTCACAGCTGTCTGAGGGACTGTCCCCAGGGTCCCCTGGGAGGAGCGTGTCTGACCGAGGGCAGGGACCCCGATCCCAGCCAGGGAAAAGCCTTAGCTTGCTGTGTGAGCAACGCTGCTTTGCAGCAGGGCAAAGCAGGACACAGTGCCCAGGCATGGCAGCTGTGACTCAGGGACACCCTCAAGGTGTTATCCAGACACGAGGATGAACGCATTCCTTCCCAGGAGAGCAGCAGAGCCCTGTCTGTCCCTCCCTCCCAGTCACACACCTGTACAATGCCCCATGCTCTGCTGTGGCCAACTGGGCCACCTCCCACCAGAGGCCATTCTGGGGCTCTTCTGGGGAAGGGGCTGGGACCAGGACAGAGACAGCCCGTGGCACTCAGAGAATCAGTTTAGAAGCTGTGCCTTGAGGAGGCCAACCTGAAATGGTCACCAGGGTGAGGGGCTGCCACCAGGCAAAGCCTCACCTCCTGTCCCTCTGAGCACTCCTCCACCTGTGCTACAGCTGCAACAAGGGACACATTTTGCCCATTTCCAGGCTCCTGAACTCAGGAAGGGAGATCCAGAGCTGAGCAGACACAGCCCAGCAGGAGCTGCCCTTTCCCCAGGGCACCGTGTCAATGTGCTGCTCCCACAGCCTCTCCAAACAGCTGCCTGCAGTTAGCAAAGAACGCTTCCTAAAGCAATTAGCAAATTAACATCGTCTAAATGTTGCGACTGAGGGTATTTAGAAGAGATCCAAAGCTCACAAATAAGAAAAGAACAAAAGGCAGGTAGGTGCCTGCAAACAAGCTCCAGCACTGACTGGTCAGGATGTCTGCACACCCTCACACCAGGAGGGCAGGGAACAGGTTTGGACACTATACACACGGGTATTTTCAAATATGAAGCTTGCTTTCTCTCTCTAACTTATTTCAACTCTCAGACATTAAATTACCAAGGTAGTGTCAAGGTCCTGTCTTTAAAAGTGAGTCTGTTCTAGAGCAACCAATGGAAAATTACCCACGGCAGGTAACTGTCAGAAAATTGTTACATAAAATCACATATACACTAACCTAATTTATATTCACCTTCAATAATAATTACAACTACATACACTAAATGCTAACAGCATTGTGACTAGAAACGGGTTACAAATTATTGTTCTTTTAATTGGAACTTTGGAAATTGGGTGGGGGAAGGAGGGATGCTGGCTTGCACTCAGTATCAGATGGGAGAATTCCCAGGCTGCACTATGGTGAAAAACAGCGACAGCTCATCATGCTGCAGAGACAGAAAGGACAGAAAACGAGCAAAGATCCAGAGAAACAGACAGGGAAAGATATGATCGGTGCCTTGACCCAGCTCCTCCGCTGCTGGGCACTAAGTGCCCCCTCAGCACGTCCCCTAAGTGCCCCCTCAGCACGTCCCCTAGGTGCCACCTCAGCACGTCCCTGGGAGCAGCAGCAGCCGGGGGTGCCAAGGGAGCAGAGCTCCTGGCAGTGCCCTGCTGGCCGCGCCGCGGGCACAGGGCCTGCCCAGGTGGCCCCAGCGTGGCCCTGGGGACGTGCCAGCAGCCAGGCCCTGGTGCCACCTGCAAACCCGACCGTGCGCTCTGAAATACTGCAGTGTTTGATTCTTCTTCTTGACAGGGAGCAGGGCTCCACTGAAAGCTCATTTAATAAAAATAATGCAATGCAAATGAACCTGAATCAGAAAAATTAGATTGATGGAAGTAGCTCGGTCGCTGTAATTACACAAGGTGTATTATTTCTTAAATTCTCTTTGCATTAAACATATACCATACATTTATCAAACATAATTAGCAGTTTAGGTGACAAGGATTTGATTTTTCTCTTGCAACAAAAAATCCTTCTACATGGGTATATACATCTGAAACGTAATACGAACGTTTCTACACTATCATTGTTTGCTCCTCAAAGAGCACAAAATCAAAGAGTCACAGGGCAAATACTGTGTGGAACTTACAAAGCTGAGGATGAGGAAGATGGCCAGGTCAGCCTTCTGTGGATTTCATGAGCATAAAACAAAATTAAATCAGTCCCAGCTTTTAAGGCTGTTAGTCCACTAAATCATATTTGAAATCAAAATAATTGATCTTACTCCAGATTTCCCTTATAATCAACTTTTACTTTTTTCAATAATCTAAATAAATTGATGACAAAACAGCAAGAGAAACAGAAGATGCAAAAGAAAGTTGACAAAGTTGAATGTCCAACACAACTAAGATAATCAAGTTTTTCCCTCTCTCAGTGTTTCTTGGGGGTTTTGGACTATTGGGGGGCTTTGTTTAGGTTTTGGGTAGTCTGGGGTATTTTTAAAACAGTTTCACAGAAAATAACTGTACCAAAATAATGTTAGAAAGCACTTTCATTTTTTTTCTCTTGAAATCCCCACGGACTACGTGGGGACCTCAAGTCAAAAACCTTCACTTTAGAACAATAAATAAATAAACCCGCTAAACCCTTCCCAAGGCTGGTCAACTGTAGCATAAGTAATGCAAGAGGCTGAGAGATGCCAGATAAATTTGATTACTATAAAAGATGGGAATATGTTTCTTTCCTCAGAGAATTCACAAAAAGGGGTCAAAAACAAAGCAGCACTGAAAGCCAACAACTTCATTTTGCCAGCAACTCAAGGCGAAAATACAATACAATTCCACGGGAACGTTTTATCACATCGGCGCAGGCACCTCCTAATCTTCTATTTCTGAAAAAGGAAAATAGCAAAGATAGAGTCCAGGCAAAATGGGGCTCTTCTTTCTTTTCTGGAAAAGGCACTCTGATTAGTATATCAATTTAGCAAAGAGTTCAAGAACTGTTTTCCTCTTTCACCTGCTAACAGTGTCATAGAGGCTCTAACACATTTCAGTTGGGGAAAAAAAGTAATCTTGCACTTCTTGTTATTCTTCCAATTTGTCAGATTACCAAATCATTTATCTCAAATGCATTCAGGAGCACCATCAGGAGAAATGACCCATCGTCCTTTCCTTGTTAAAGGAAAACAAAGTCCTGACTCAGTGTTAATTGTTCCAGCCCTGAGTAATGGTGAGATCCAGAGATCCCCCTGCATTGTTCCCGACTAAGAGACAGTCCTGATTTCACATTTTTCCTCTGTAAATAGATGAGCTCCTGCCAGCTGCTGTTACCACGGCACCAGTATTTCACAAACCTCTCTGGAATTACTTTTTCCTTCACACGTCCGAGAGTGGCACTTGATTTTTTCACAGCCACATCGTGTTGGTGGCACAGTTGTACCACAGGCAGCTCCTGGCCCCTCCTCCCAAGAAAACACAACCTTCCAGCCAGCAGGAAAGCCATTCTTACTTGACTCTATTTGACTTCACCTTATTTTCATCACTTCTTCAAAGTCATCCAGTTCTTCCTATCTAACATCCCAAACTCTTGCTCCATCAACAGCAACTCCTAGCACTGGTTCTTCAGCCCAGTTCCAGTAAAGCACAGGTAACTTATACACAAGAGTTGCAAATAATATGGATAAAAGAAGATTGATCACTGAAGAACAAGCAGCTTCTAAACAGCCTGATAAATTCACTTCAGGCACACAAACTTCTTGCACGACACTTCTTACAAACAATCTGCTGCAAAAAGCATTTTCCATGGGCTGACAGTGCCAGTTGCTCTGCAGGACTCAAGAAGGAACAGCTTGCAGCACTTTTTTGTGGGTATATTTTTCAGAGACTAAGATCCACACCCAAATTTCATCAAAACCTGTTCAGATTCAGTATTAAATGCTTTGCAGTAATCAGAGTCCTTTACTGTGTCAAACAATTCCAGTAGGAAAAAAAAATTACTTTCTGGTTTATTCATGCTATTGCTCCTTATTTTATCATGGCCTACTACATAACTGCCCTGCAAACATCACATCACATCACTCCTTATTTCATTTTTTCCACGGTATATGCATTCCAAACCCCTCCATTTAAAGTAAAGTCTAATTAATATTGGTAATAACACATACCAAATACTACCTACAGTAAATGATCATAAAGGTGACACCTTCATTTTCAAGTTCAAGGCCAGAAGATGTCCATGGCCTGAGAGGAGGAGCTGTTTCCTCAGAAGAACTAAGCATCAAACACCTCACAAAGATCCCTAACCCAGAGGCCACCTCTGCAAGGTCTCCCCGAGCCCAGGACAGGACAAAGACCGGCTGGGAGCAGCCAGGGCCACGGGCTGGGACCCTGCTTTGGGAGCCCTGGACGAGGAGGGCTGAGGAGCTGGGGTGGTGTGAGAGCACTGCCAGCAGCAGGCAGTTCAGGGCTTTGTGCACCACCTCCCTGCCTGCCACGTCTGCTCTGACAGGGAAATTCAGCTGCATGGATCAGCCAGGCAATTCAGAAGCCCCAGACACTGAATGAAGGAAACAATACTGAGGAAGCAAGAAAAGGGCAACGCTGACTATCATGGCAACAAACAAATCAGCTGCTGCCTTTAAAAGCCATCTATATGCTGCTCTCTCATCTTTTTTCTTTCTAACCACTGAAAAGCTTACTTGCATCAGCACAGCACAACAGCAGAGCTGGAAGGAAGTCTGTGCTTTTAGAGGGCAGAAACACAATGTGAACATGAAAAAACAAACAAACAAACAAAACAAAAAACCACCAAAGCAGAATTTATGAAAGTGTTCTCAATGTCTTCAGACACTGTTTTCTCCTTTCTAAAGGACCTGATAGCACAATATAATAACTATTGCTCTTCCACTATTGTTTTCAATAATAACATAAAAAATCCTGACCACCAGCAATTTGAAAACACAACAGAATTCTCTGATAAGAGACTTAAATATGCAAAGACTACACAGAAAGGGAGCTGAAAGGGCACTTCTAGAACATCTATAAAACTAAAATGCAAAAGTGCATGCAGTTACCTGTGCACACATTCCTTAAACTCTCAAAACTCCATTTGCAGACTGGCACAGGTGTATCAAACTCAATTGCTAGGAAATAGAGACGTTTGACTAACCAGGATGATGCTGTTTGGATCCTTGTGTGTCTGTTATAACTGAAACCACCTTATTTTTCCCTGCAGGAGCCACATCATGAAAAGCAGGAGGATGGTTTGGGTGACTAAGCTGGAACCAGAGAATGTTCTGTCTCATTGCTGCCCTGCAGCTCCTGCTGTGTATCAGCCACACAAATCCATCCTTCCCCCAAACCCTGCACTCCTGCCTTTCCAGCTCCTAAACCCACTCCACCTCTCAAACAAACCACTGGGCTCCTGATCTTGAATCCCATCGTTCAACTTTTAAAATTCTCACTTTAGGGCTGTTCAAAGCATCCTCACCAGCCCCCTCACACCCGCATGGCATTCTGTAAAGCAGTGCTGCTCAGGCTCAGAACCCACACAAACCTAGGAAACTGCCTCAGGATATTTATTGATGCACCGTCTTGAAAGATTTTTCTAATGAATTTTGTTGCTGTGAAAGACTTCTGCCCTTCAAAAGCAGAAGAGTTTATAAAAAAATTAAAAGTTGACATTTCTGAAATACTATTAGAAAAACTTTAACAACCTGGTCATGGGGAAGGTGTTCCCATGGCAGGGGGGGATCGAGATGAATTTTGAGGTTCCTCCCAACCCAAACCACCCTGTGAGTCTCTGCAATAGCCTCTGCAGCAGATTTCACAGACATCAATGGTTCTGCTCGCCCCGTGCATCAGACAGGAATTTTTCATTTCATACATCATTTAAAACTTACTGCAGTGATTCCACACACCTGTCTACAAGCACCTTCTTCTTTCCCAGCCCCCTCCAATTCAGGGTATTTTGGCCAAAAGTGAACATGCAAGTAGACTGCCAACAACACTGACAACAGAGAAGCAAAGCAACACTTAGCACTAGATAATGAAGAGAAAGATCTCCTACTCTCAAACAATACTGCATCTTCTATTTGAATGCATCAAAATAAAACTGCACTGACTACATCACCAGCAAACTTACCTCAAACATCCCATAGCAAGCAACTAGCATTAGCACACAGGCATTTCAGTATTTTTAAACACAGATTTGCATTTATATCGCATTTTCAGAAATTCCTCTCCCAGGACATTGTAAGAGTGTGGACAAAACATTCTCTTCCCAAAACCACTTGTTCAGACCTCCGTATTCTAGAGCCATTCACACAGATCTAAAATGATAAAGATCACAATTATTGCCACATTTATTATTTCTGGAAGAGGCCTTCAATGCTCAAATACAGAAATAAGTTCTGCAAATACAGAATGCCATAATCTACACGCAAAGACTTCAACTCACACTGTGGCTACAATTCACAAATCTCCAGACTGAGAGCTGAAAATCAGACAGCTTTCACCTAAGACACACTGAAATAAAGCTGAAAACTCAGTGTAGAAATCCAGAGCTAGAGGTTTACTCACCATTAGGAAGAACTTCTGCACCGTAGCATCTAACACAGGACACTCACTGCCTGGGCCTTAATTCAGTAATTCCTCTTCTCCTTCAGGATAAATCCAGAAAGTAGCTGGCACAAAGAAATGGAAAACACTCATTTAGCTGGGGTTGGATGTGAACAAACAGAATTTTGTCTTGTCCACATGACTAACAAAAAATCTTCCATAACATCCTTCTTTTCAGTCAACACCAAAACATTTCTGTAAGCACTGGGAAAAAAACTTTGATTTAAAGCAAATTAAAAGACAAGGTACAATGATTACCTGAATATTCCTAATACTTTTAACATGCTGGAACACATGTGAGTTTCAAAATGTGGTAAGTCACAGCACTCAAATGTTCTTGAGTCAGGAGAACTTTTGGCGTAGCACAGCATGGGAACACGAGGAACATTATAAAATCTAAGACCACTCAATGACAGTTTCTGGAAAGCTTCCCAAATTACTTGTCCCCAGCAACCACCCACACAAGGAGAGATTCCACTAACCACGAGTAAACACAAAGGGTTCTCCAGCTCCATTTGTGCAGCCCGTGTGTAAACGTGCCAGTCTGTGTTCCCAGCTCAGGACCTGCAGCACAGCAGAGCCAGGCCAGGGCAGAGATGCCAGGCTGGCAGTGGCAGCTCTGGGCACCTCCAGCCCCTGCTGTGGCTGCCAGAGGTGAGGCAGGGCAGGGGACGGGCACTGCTCCCTGGCACAGCTCCCTGCACCACCAGCCAAAGGCTCCCCGCCCGTCACACGCCACAGAGTAAAGATCCATAGCTCTAAACCGTTCCACTTCATCATGAACTTCTCAACTCACCAATCAATACAGTATTGAGCAATAAACAACAAGCCAGAAATATTCTTGAACAGAAAAACCAAGCCCAGCCTTATTTAGAATTGTGAATTGTGCAGCTCACGCGTTTTCCAACATAAGTTCAGGAAATAAAAATCTCATTAAAGCTTTAGCCAAAATTTCTAATTCATCAAAGGACCATGTTTTGAATACCAATGAATTTCATGAAAAAAGAAGCGCTTTTTTTTCTTGTCTGCATGTCTGTAAAATCTCTCTCAGGTTACAAAACCAAATCTGATGACACTGAAAAGTCTTTCAGGAACAAAGACAGACGAGTAAAACAACCACCAGATCTCTTTAATTCCATGCAAAAGTGTCAACAGCAAAATCACTGCATCTCTGCCATAGCAGAATATTAAATAGTTCATTAATATCCATTTTCCCTTCTTCTCTTTTCAGAGGCTACTAAAATTGTTTCTGTTTGATTTTACATGAGTGAAACTCCTCCCAAATGAAACAGGTACAAGGATCTTGAAAGAACACTCAAGTGCACATCACTCAAGCCCTTGGCAGGCCCTATCTCTGCGAAACAACAATAGCATCCCACTAATAACAATGACTTGCTTAACTATTCATTTTGGTAAATAATGGAACTGAAAATTATCTAGTGATGGATTTACACTTTTACAATGCATCTCAGGGATGAAAATGAATAGGGACAGAGAAATTATGTGTGTTACAATGGCTGACACCTCAACTTCAGATCCCGCCTCGCTCACGGAACAACTCCAGCTGGAAAATGTGGGACTGCAGTTTGTAGCATTTTACCTTTGTCTAGTTCTACTGTGAGACACCCTATATATGTTATTTGTACTACAGAAGCACTTACAGATGCCAACTAAAACCAAACACAGCTGTAGTAGGCAGAAATAGTAAGAAAATTACAATAGGTGTCATACCCATTTTAATTCCAACCGCAATAAATCACCCGTTGCTCATATTTCTTCTTTTATCAGTTACCACAGAATTTAACATATTAGGATTTATTTTTGAGGGAGCACCAACAGAATGGCCTAGGCAGCCTTTGCAGCCTTTTTTTATTTGAAAATCATATTAACATTTCCAGTGGAGGTCCAGAGGGACAAAGCCTGGGGACACAAGGCTCGCTCTCCTTCATCACTTTCCTTGAGAAGCCCATGGAACTCCAAGACCATGTGGACCATCAGGTGAAAAATCAGAGTATCTGGAGGCAGGAAGCTGACAAAGGCAACAACTTTTCTGGAAGCAATGGGAAACACTAAGTGTCTCTTTAAAAAGTTAAAGATTACTTTGTGTTTAAGTTAACAAATGGCAAGTGTTTACCTGTGACTATTAGTTCTCTCCTAGGGAGTTTATTATAAACAGTATTTCAAACACAGGACTTTAAGAGACAATGTATAAATATTTTAAATGGTAAAATATAGGTGCTGGCTTTTTTCTGTACTATGTCCAGAAAATTTGCACAAACACATCAAATTCTCCACCTAGGGAATTTACTTTATTGTTAAGTTTGCATTTAAAACAAATGTACATGACCTATTTTGGGGCTAATATAACTAAAAGGAGCCTATTTGTTGTTTATTATTTATAGAAGATTCACTTCAGATTAGGCCTTTTGCGGACGTGTGTATCTGTGTGGCACCACAAAGCATCTCCAGATCTCCCCAGCACTAAAACACACGAGGAAATGACAAGTTAGGATGTATCCAGTACACAGAGTGTTTTATAAAAGCCAAGATTAAAAGCTGGTTTTTCCCTCCTCAGAAAGGCCACATGAAAGAGCTGCTACCCTGGGTAATGCATTGACCTTCTGGGGCTGATAATGACAAGTTCAAGTTCCTGGAGTTGGGGAAGATGTGGAACTAAAGTAAGTGCACTCAAGCAACGAGTCCATCTGCTCTGTTAGAATCCCACTCACAAACCAGCCCCATGCAAAGAAAGAGAAAAACAGTTTAGTTTCTTTTATTTATATAACACAGGAGTTTTTCTACACCATCAACATGGCTCAAAACTGCTTCTTAGAGGCTTCAATCTAAGGCACTGATTGTTTATTTCCATTTTAATAGAAAACTTGAAATTATTTCATATAAAAGGTGTCAAATTTATGAAAACAGAGATGCAAAACTGCCGCTCATGTCTAAAATTTTGCATTTTCAGCCTTTTCTCGTAAACAGAGTAAAACATGGTAAAATCATATCTATCCTGTAAGAGATAAAGCATCTTTGTTAAAACTTCTAGAAAATCAGAAATGCATTTTTGTACAACAACCAAGAAAAACCAGAGCTGACCCAAAGCCCTGTTCCAGCCAGTCATTATTTTGTCACTTTGTGGGTGACGGTGCCCGGAGCTCTTCGGGGCAGAGCAGAACTCCCCCAGGGTGCTGCAGGCAGGGCTGAGGCACGGAAAAGCAGCTCAGGAGCTCCAGCACCCCCAGGGCTGGCACTGCTGCCGCTCCCCATGGGATGTGCTGCTGCTGCCCACACACGACCGCGTGGTAGCACATTCTGCATTTTCAAATATTTATATTTCAAATTACACAGAGATATTACAGCCTTTACATCTTTGTTTAAGTTACATAAGACAAAAAAATAAAGGCTAAAACAAATGCTATGACTCCAGTTGGTGTAAATCAACATGTACATCATCAGGTTTTAATCATCAGCTCATGCCAAATGGTTTACATTGAAAGATTCCTGCCAGGACAGGCTGTGAGCGCAAAGGGAATAAAATCATTCCAAAATAAATTCAGTTTTAAATTTTGCTCTAAAACAGTATTTCTGATTTCTTCCTCCTCGCCCCCAATTCAATCTCATCTCAGAAACATTAATTTATCTAGAAAGAGAAATTAATCATAGGCATCTCTAAAGTCCTGGGTGATTTCAGTCCAGTCAGTTTTCAGATTTTTGCCTCTCCTTAGAAAGCACGGTGATATTAAATACAAAACCTCACACACTGAAAGAACACTACCACTTCTGAAACAAGATCTCGAGCTGAAGTTAAGAAATTGCTATAATTAAACTTGTCCAGGAAGACAGATTAAGGTCAAATATGTCTATTAATTTTGGGTATCCAGACTAAGCCACCTTAGACTTGATGTTTTTCCTTTGAAGCGCAGCGTTTGCCAGCATTTCACCGGCTGCGGACGGGTTTTCCCGGCGGGCCGGGCCCGGCCGCCCTCAGGGCTGCTGCTCCCTCCGCAGCACAGCGCGCCGTGCCTCGCTCCCTGACCGGGGAGTGAGCGTCCGGAGCTCCCCGTGCTGCGGCACCGCCTTCCCGCAGCTCCCGGGCGGCCCCTCTGGGCTCCCCGGTGCCCACGGAGCCCTCGCGGGGCTCTGACAGCGCCGCACGACAGCGGCACCGGAATGGCCTCGGCTGGTGGCGACAGCCAAGGGAGCCAAAATTCAGTCACAGGCAATGGTTGGGGGTGGAAGCACCTTAAAGTCAATCCATCCCACCCCTGCCATGGCAGACACCTCCCACTGTCCCAGGCTGCTCCAAGCCCTGGCCGACCTGGCCTGGGGCACTGCCAGGGATCCAGGGGCAGCCACAGCTGCTCTGGGCACCTGTGCCAGGGCCTGCCCGCCCTCACAGGGAAGGATCCCTTCCCCCTCTCCCATCCATGCCTGCCCTCCGGCAGCGGGCAGCCATCCCTCAGGCCCTGCGAGCAGGGACACGAGGCTGCGAAGCCACAAACGCTGCAGCGAGGGCAGCGTCCGGCCGGGCCGCGCTCAGCCCCGGGCCGGGGAACGACCCCGCGCACCGCGCTGTCCCCGGGCCGGGCAGTGACCTCTGTGCCAGGCAGTGTCCCCGCACACCGCGGTGTCCCCGGGCCGGGCGGTTTCCCCGGGCAGGGCAGTGTCCCCTGTGCCAGGCAGTGTCCCCGGGCCGGGCGGTGTCCCGCACACCGCGGTGTCCCCTGTGCCAGGCGGTTTCCCCGGGCAGGGCAGTGTCCCCTGTGCCAGGCAGTGTCCCCTGTGCCAGGCAGTGTCCCGCACACCGCGCTGTCCCCGGCCGGGCAGTGTCCCCGGGCCGGGCGGTGTCCCCTGTGCCAGGCAGTGTCCCCTGTGCCAGGCAGTGTCCCCGCACACCGCGCTGTCCCCGGGCCCGGCAGTGTCCCCGGGCAGGGCAGTGTCCCCAGGCCGGGCGGTGTCCCGCACACCGCGCTGTCCCGCAGCAGTAACGCGCTCGGGCCCGTGCGCACGCCCCGCGCTCCTCTCGTTATCACCGCGACCTTGTCGCTTTGAACAAAGGCGCCGCTCCCGCACCCCACACAAAGGAGCCAACCACGGCACCGCCACCGAGGGCAGCCAGGGGTTAAAAACCGAGATCGCAAACAAATGTTTCCATAATCAACACTTACCGCAAGCAACGCTCACAAAACTACAAGAAAAAGAATAATTTTCTGCAAATAGCAGAAAAAAGCGTTTTCTTCTTTAGGGTGAAATATCCCTTTTTCCAAGAATGTCTTAGCCTTGTCTGTTTCAGGTTAGCTTGGAAAACAGAAAAGGCTACCCTGAGTTTTATTTTTAATTTGACGCATCAAAAAATGAAATGCTCCTCTGAAAATCCTAGAGCCTGTGGCATAACTTCTTCATTTAGATAATTTCTAAAGTAGCTGTTATTTACCCAGAAACCAAAGAACAATCTGTGTTATTAAGATTTTTTTTCCAATACATAACATTATCTCTTAACATTGCTAAATATTCATTATAGAAACACACAGCCTTCAAAAATCTGATTGTTTTTTCATTAAATTTGGATACTTGGGAGGATTCTATGCCCAAGTTAAATAAACAGATACCTGGCTAATTTTCAAGTGAATGTTTAAAACACAAATAGTATCAATCACGACAAGGGCAGGTGCTCCCTGTCCCTCAGCCCCTCGGGGTGCCCACCCTTCCCCTCCCGGCCCTGCTGGACCTGCAGGGAGCTCCTGAGTTCCCAGCAACTCTCTCAGAGGGAAGGCAAGAGAATTTTGCTGGTTCAAGATCTTTCCTTCTTTTGAAGTTCTATATCTGGTATTTTTAAGTCACATCCTCCTTCCCATCTTTCTGTAACATGGAAAATGTCACACATTGTCCAGACACAATTTCAACAACTTCATTGATAACAGAGGGTGCTTATTAGTACATTTATTTCAATCAGATACGTATTTGCATTCAAAGTTACTGCAAAAAAATTTAACCAGAAGATTAATACAGTGCCTTAATCTGAGCATAGTAAAATCCAGGAGCTGATCTTGAAGCCTGTGCTCTAAACTTACCTGTTGACTTTCTACAGCCGTACACAAAAATCAAGTCATTGCAAAAAAAAAAAAAAGAAAAAAAAAAAGGTATTTTTACAGCCCGAGCCAGACTGTTCCTACCATTTGCAGGAACAACTGCTGAGTTTACACAAGAAAATAGTATTTAAAAACAATGTCTGAGCCTACATCCCTTCCTTAAAGTAATTTTTAATGCAAATTAGTCCTTCCTAACCTAAGTGTGGTTTAAACCAAGCCAGAGCTGTTGGCCACCGTGCAAACCAGTCCAGCAGAGTTTTACCGCCAGAGGAGATCGGGTCAGAGATGGCTCCTGGTGTCAGATCAGTCACTGACTGCCTCAATTACCTTTGGCAAACCATTTAACCTTTCTGTATTAATGGTTTCCTGCCAGTAGAATAGTTCTTCATCATGCTCGGGAGGAGTTTAGCCCGTTAATTAATAAAAATAACTATAAAAACACTCTTTTTTTAATTCCAGGAGCTATCTGTTCTGCAGAATAATACTGAAACTCCAAACTCCTCTGCACATTAGGTAGAAATGAGCTATTTCTAGGTAAGTGGGTGCTATTTCAGAGCAGATTTTCAGCATCCACACCCTAATGGCTTCACAAATGATGAAGAACAAGGCTCAGGGTTTTCTTGCAGCTCGTGACTAACAACAACAAAAACTGCAGTTTGTCCTGAACTGACAACGTGCATGGTTTAGAACACTCCCCTAAGTTTTAATGAGCTAAATGAGTTTAAAAGGTATCTCTTGTGAAAGTGGCCTTGATCTGAAACCTTCCATGCCTTGCTTCAGGCTGAACCAACCTCAGTGTCTGGAAACAGCCCTGGCCAAGGGAGTGCCGAAGGGAAACGGGCAGACGCAGCTCCGCTGCGGCGTCCTGGCGGGGACCACTGCAATACAGTCTATTCCAGAATCATTTTTCTTTTTATTATTTCATTAAGTTGTATCTCACTAAAGTTCCTCCTAGGATCTCTCTACAGCACCAAATTTTTCATTGAGAAAACTATAAATCATAGGCCTAAATTACAATTTAATTATAAACGCCTTCCCTTCTAATGCTGCCTGGGACCTTTTACCCTCCTACATAATTCTAAAAAATGACCCCTGTCATAATTTCCTTCACTAGAATAATATGCAGAGATCTAATCCTGAATCCTGCTGTCTTATAATTTAATATAAGAGGTAATTATTATTCAAAAGATAATGTTGCAGATATTGAAAATATTCTGAAGTTTAAGTCTAAAAAAAACCTTCCCTTGGTATGTAAAAGCCTCTTATTTGACTCTTGTGAGAAAGGAAATAAATAAAAAGGTTTTAAGACTGTATGCAAAATGTTAGAAATATTATTTGTAGCTGAGATTTGTCAACTCTAATTTCTATAACCCTTGAACTACAGAGAAAACACTCACAAGCAGCAAAAGCAAGAAGGCACCAGACCATTTATTATTGATCTCTGCTTTTTGCCATAGGTTAGACAGACAGCTCTGGACTGCTGATATCCAGCTGAAAAATACACTTTAGGTGGCTCCACATTCTGGAACACAAGGAAGTCTAAGGCGAGCCAAAGTCAAAAGAAAACCAAATCAAACAAAACCCACCATCATGAAATCACCTTCTTACTTCTCACATTTTATTTTAAATTGATCACATCAAAGGCACAGTTACGTTTATCCGAAACACTCCTGTGAAGAAGTTAATTATAATAAAACCTTAAGGAATTTGTTTTCCTAGTACATTTTAATACTAGGAATTAGTACATTTTTCCCCAAGTTAGAAAAGCAAGGAGTAACACCATTATGTCAGTTCATCTTGCACAAGAGACGTGGATTTAATCTCAGCCCAGGAACACGGCTGTTACTGCCTGTTCCCTCTACATAGGAAGGCTTTGACCTTAAAGCCCTTTTTTCTAAAACTGGGATTCATCAATAAAAATGTGTTTTCTTTCAAGTTAACTCTTAGGGTATGCAGGAATATCTACTAAAGAGGGGAACTGAGTGCAGCTGGAGCAGGAGAAGGTGAGGATGAACACAAGGAAAGAGAATTAACAGTAATAATTCAAGTATAGTAGAGTGAAATTCACAAAACTGGAATGTTTTCCTTGTTTCAAATTCAGGGAGCAAGCCCCATTTTTTTCAGGTAAATGAGATATCAAATGAGCTTTATTGCTTTTAACCATATCCAGCTCCATCAGTGAGAACAAATAAAATCCCCTAACTGACAGATTCAACATCCGGAAGAGGGAGAGGCCAGGGAGGTTATCAGAAAATGGGGTTCACAAGAGGTAATTATAGCCTGTGCTCACCCTGCTTAGGTGAGGCAGAACATCACGATACAGCTCCATAAAAATCAAACTATATAATGCAGAGGCACCAGTTTACTGCTCTCTTTGGTTTTGCTTTGGGAGCAGTTCATTTAAGACATAATAAATTGAAGGTTTTTTCCTCCTGTCCCTCCATAAATCCAGGGACAGTGCAAATGAGGAGGTGCTCATTACGGACAAAGGAAAGGGGCTCCCCAGACAGTGACACGAGCTGGGAGTGCTGAAGCTCTCATTAAAGGGAGCCTGTGCTTTTTTGTAATAAGGAATATTACTTAATAGCACTCCAAGCATGGTTCACTTCATACTGCTGAAGTGAGCTTTTGGGGGGCAGTGAAGGGGAAAAGAGGGAGCATCCACAGTACCACAAACACCATAAAAACAGCGATGGAGTTTTGCCTGTAACACATTAATAATAAGTAAGGAAGTGTCACTGACTGCCTCTAACTGAATGGCTTCATGCAACACACGGATTCAAGGATCCTAGGGGGATTCACGGAAGGTGTTAGACTTTACTCCTAAATAAACAAACAGAACCAGACTGGAGGGACACAGGTAGGAAATCATTTCAGTTCTCAAAGCAGAAGGATAAAAAAAGGTTTGAAGCCACCACCAGGGCAATTGGCCAAGAAACCAGTACTATAAACACATTACCACATCACAGAATTTCCCTAAGAAGATCTTGTGGTTGTCCCTACAGAATTTAACTCTGGTTTTGCCAAACCATCACTCCCACCTGTCAGATTACTTTCAGTCGTGCAGCTATCGCTGAGTGTGCTCACTAGCTCAGCTTCCTGTTGTCTGAAAGCTCAGTAAATATATTTCCTACTCTGTGATTCAGCTCATTAAAGCAAACACTGCAGTGACCCAGGGTCAGGGCACACCCCTGCCAAAACTCAGTGTATACCTCCTTGCATTCTGACAGTGATAAGTTTGCCCTAAAAATGATTCTTCAACCCATTCTACACCACTCATCTCAATCAAATTTCCTGAGCTTGCAAATAAACAAAGTCGTGTGAGGTGTGTCAAAAACCTCCCTAAACTGGAGATCTATGACAGTGAGTGCTCCTTCCCTGCCCACACCTGTTAGGCTGCTATAGAAGTTGTTGTGTTGCTTAGGAAATATTTTTTCTGTCAAGAATGTGTTTGTTATTCATTCCCTTGTCATCTTCCAAGCGCTCACAAATAGTTTGGTTTCTTTTCCCAGAGCTTCAGCAGGAACTGGAGGTTACTTGACTGGTCAGCAACTCCTGCCTGAAGTCAGGACACTGAACTGTTTCCCAGGATTTCACCTCCCCTGCACAAGACTTCAAAACTAGCCACCTCTGGTTGAGTTTATTTTGGCTCTACATATTCTTTTAATGAGTTTTGAAACCAACAGTTCTGACAACAGCTCTCTTGGACACTTTAAGCTGTTTCTTCTCTCTTCAGGACTCAGATCTCACCCCTTTGGCAAGGGCATTAATTATGGTAACTGCTGTCCAACAGGCAGCTTCAAGAGAGAC
Organism: Onychostruthus taczanowskii; assembly: GCF_017590055.1. Lineage (NCBI taxonomy): Eukaryota > Metazoa > Chordata > Aves > Passeriformes > Passeridae > Onychostruthus > Onychostruthus taczanowskii. The sequence goes on along the minus strand of NW_024499017.1, from coordinate 13,666,228 downwards.
AATACAGAAACTTCTGGCTGTCTCAAAATTCTCCTTCCTCTCCACTGAATGGTGATCCTACACTTCTCTTTATTTTCCCATTCCTCATGCTCTTAGCATTCTTATTCTTGCTATTCTGACACATCTTGCATCCTATTTGATGACTTGGCCTCTCTGGTTTTATCACTATGTGCTCTGCTGTATTTTTATACTTATTCATGCCAGTCTGCAAGGTGGTTCCTTACTACTGGCATCCATCCGCTGCACTAGGATAGTTTGCATTTGATAAAAAGATCCCATTTATGTTATTATTCTGGTTCTGGGTCTGAATAATTCCCAATAATTGCCACATTAGGTGTCCAACACTTCCAATCACTGTCACTGATTATTCTTAGTTTTAATTGCCCACTAAACTCAAAACTTGCTGCCCTTTTGCCTGTGATGGCCCAAGCAGTTTTGGCTTGGCCTTCTGCCTTCCTTTGACACACCCACTCTACATTCCAGCGAGCGTCTAAGTTTTTTCACACTACTGGTATACAGGGGACTAGCAATATTGTCACTTTTCTCCTGTCTGTAACTGGAGACCACAACAAAGAGAGAAAAATCAAGCCCAAGCTTGCAGTCATTGCTGATGGCAGCACCTATTCACGGTCCAAGAACAGCCATTCCTCCAACTTTGCAGCAGTACTTTTGCAAATGGAACCCAGCCCCAGCACATTCTCTCTCCCATGTAATAGGCTGCTTTAAGAGCACGTTTACTTAGTCCTCATCAAACACGGGTAATTGACAGCTCTCCACCCCCAGCATCCCCACTCCGAGAAGGCCGTTTCCCCAGGAGCCGCCTCAACCAACCTCAAACACTTTATTACTGGTCAATTTGGGTTTCCTGCCCACTGTAAGTGGCAGTGCTGAGGGTCTCTAACTCTCTCTTGTCTCGCTAATCAATATAAGCAGTCACTTCCACGGCGTTTCCCTGCTACTCAGCAAGAAGGACGAGAGAGTGCCACGGGTTGTAAATAGCGGAACAGCCTCGGTGGTACATCAGGAAGTTAAACTTCAGAAATAGGAGCCTGCTTTTATTTTGGACTTTTGGGCTTCTTTTTTGGATTTTCTCTGTTTTGGTTCTTTCCAGGCAGAGCAAAGCACTGCACGTGGTTTTATGCCATTCCCACTAAGAGCCTCCTCGGTGGGGAGGGTCATAATTACCCTCCCAGGAACAAAACTTCTCTGGGAGCAGCACGTGGCTGGAGACAGCACCAAGAAATTCCATAAAGTGCCAACCACAGCTTTACAGTCACCGCATTATGGGTATGAGAAAGTTGGGATTAAACAATTATTGCCTGGAACTAAGGCAGTAAAATTTGTTTATGAGGTAAATTTTAACAAGAAACAAACAGTTAGTGTTGTTTATAAGCAAACTCGAGCTGTAAAATCCAGGGAATGCTTTGTAAATGCCCGTCCATGGGCCAGGTGAGGTCCTGGAGGGAAGCTCCCTGCTGCTTGCAGCTGGCTCTCACACGCACAGTGTGACCAGCTCCAGGTGACATCAGAGCCAGTGGCTTTGCCCAAGGATGGCAGGGACAAAACCTTCACTTGCTGCTGAAGGTGTTTCTTCTCACAGGTCTTCCCTTCCTTTGCATGGAACGACCTCCTTGTCCTGTCCATACCCAAAACAGCCACAATGACTACTCACAGTATGCTGGTATTCTTTAGGTTGGAAAAAGGCTTCTGAGCTCCTCAAGTCCAACCATTAACGCACCGCTGCCAAGGCCACTGCTAAACCACGTCCTTGCCAAGAGATAGAAGTCTATGATCCAGCAGCAAGTAAGTCAAGCAGAGTCTGCTCGAGGCCTCTCTGGTGTAGAGCAGAATGCTTGGATCCAGTCCTAAATTCGGTATAGTCTGGTTTCCCATTGCCACCTCGTTTAAGAGGAATTGCCCATATTTTTACTCAGCACTGCAACGTACTCTGTTTTAATGAAATTATTTCATCAGGCTGAGCCCCAGGAGGACTCTAGGTCCCCCTGCAGTGCAGCGTGACTGCACCATTAAAGCCAGCACAACCGCGAGGAGCAGCCTCTCAAAGCTGACTCCTGTAGCAGGGCAGCAGAGAGGGAGCATCCACACTTCCACAGCCCAGCACAGGATGGTCCAGGGATGCTGCCAGTGTGGAAACTAAAGACCAGCCCCTGAAAAGCCAGAGCCAAAGGCTGATGGGGAACAGCAGGGACACAGATGTAGGGCCAGAGCAGTCCCTGCACCTGGCTGTGCAGCACAGCCACCCTTCCACCTCCATGGCCACCCAGTGAGCACACACTGCCCGGGCAGTACCCAGGAATGCTACTACTTTCATTAAAACCCTCTTGGCATACTTTGAGGAAGGAAGTCCACCTTTGCTGATCCCACTTTACTCTTCCACAACAAGAAAGAAATAAAAAACCCGAGGAGGAAAACTGTAACGTTATTCTTTTTACCGCACATACACACACACAAAAAATCTTTAAAAGTGAGTATCTGCCTACTGCAAAGTATTGAGGTGAAAAGGGAGGTGTTATCATCCCTGTTCCCCCAGGATCTCTTAGAGCGTGTGTGTTTCTGTGGTGGTTGGCTTGTGGTTTCGTTGTTCACTACAGTTTCCCAGAGCCCTATATTTTACTGAAACATAAGTACAGGCCCACCAATTTGCTGACAAGCTGATCTATTGGCTCTAGGACACTGAGGGGAATTATGCTCCTGCCGCCCTGATGCTCTCCTTTGTTTAGAAAAAGAAGAGAGAAAGAGAGAGAGTGAAAAAAAAAATCCTCAATCGTTTAGTACAAGTCATTTTACATGCTGGGATAATGAAGTATAAAAATGCCTTCAAAGGACTGATTTCCTACTTTTAACTCACTACCAGCCGAGCTCTTTGTGAGGCCCTCTGGAACATGCATTCCCAGTCCCACTCAAACAAAAGAGCTGCGAATTCATTAAACTATTTAATTATGCCTTTTTATTTTTCTCCATTAGCAAGCCCTGCCAGTACAAAGTAAATAAAGCCACCATGGTCTTTCCCCAGCAGACACACTGACTGTTTTTATTCTTTATTCAGTTTACAATATAAAGGGCTATTTTCCCCCCTCCTCCTATTCTTGGCGAGTTTCCTAATACAAGCCCTACAAACAGAAGCATCCAACTGTACATGCGACGCATGGAAGCCGGGAGCAGCACTCAGCATTGCGAGCACATACCCCAGACAGCTTTCAAAGTACCAGCAGCCAACGGCAGCCTAGCAGCACTTTGCAGCCAACGCGGAAAAGATATTAGCTTTTTTTTTATACTCTAGTAAATTTGCTTTTTACATCTATTTCTTTTCAGAAGGGCTTGTTATTGAGCTTACTGTCCACAAATTCCATTGATCTCAGGCTGTGACTCAATCCATATGCTCACGCTTTGACACCAGCACAGCAAGCAAGCGATACAAATCCTGTTCAGGCTACAAACTTATTGATTTTATAGATTTCCCCCAAAGTTGTGATAATGATATATCATTGTTAAATTTGGTAGAACAAACTGCTTTCCCAATCTGTCAATGCGAGCATGAAAACCAATTCACAGCCTTGTTTAGAAGGCTTTCCCTTCAGAAGAATAACTACTGCTGGCAGAGGCAGATCACCAACACCCCGCCGCTGGCAGCGGGGTGATGGATGTCACCTTTCCAGTTGCCCTTTCCTGACCCACAGCCCGCTGCGTTCCCAGACTTGCCTCCTGGTTATGAGAACCACCCTTATTTTTCAGAAGCCTTTCTCAAATTCATTATTTAAAACTTGCAGTAGATGTAAACCGTAATAATAGCTTTTAAACATATTTCCTTTAAATATTTTAGATGCATTAAGATGACATGAGAATTATTGATTTTAGCAAATCACTTTTGCTTGTTCTGTTCCTGGGCTCAGATAAATGGCAGAGCCAAAGCCGTGCTTTTCCCTTCCATGAGAGGGAGACAGAACACTGGCTTAAAGAGGAGTGGCCTCACTTCCTGCTCCACCACAATTCCTCAACCTCCCAACAGTGGGAACAACAGAACATGTTCCTTCACAGACCGCCTTGCCCTGCCAAACCCACTCGGGCATTTTCCTCACGGCGTCCCACTGCCAAAGCAGAAACCTGATCTGCCACATCTCCCAACCAGCAAGCACGAGGCTGTGCCAGAGGCATTAGGAAGACGAAACTCAAGCTGTTTCTCAGGTTCTGAGAACGCGACATGAGACGCTCATCAGTCCTTCTGTGCTTATCACAGGACAGAAAGGCTCTCACCAGCACCGTGTCTGCAGGGCGCAGGAGATGGACACAAACTGTAAACAGCTGTTGTGTTTTTAACAAACCATGAAATAGCTCCAACAAAACCGTTTGCTGGAATGACAATGTCAGCTTTCATTCCCACATTCTCCTCCAGCTCTGAAGCAACTATTAGGCCTCCAGAAGGAGACCTAGAAATCATGAACAAAACACTTGCCAAAGAGACTTAAGTTAATAAAAAGGCAAGACTTACACATTTAAAAAACTAAATTTAGGAAATCCATGTGAATAAATAGTTTCTCTTGAAAACTCTCTTTGCCATCCCAGCCTTTCCATCTGCTATTTATCCATCTTCACTCAACATCCATCTCTTAGCACTGGAAAAGCAGCTTAACTCCTCCAACATGATGTCACTAGTTCAACATATCCCACACAGAGAAAGCCTCACTGTGCTCTCCCCAGTCCTGCTGGTGATACATGCCCACATCTGGCAACACAGCCCTGAGCATTCACCATGTTCCTGGACAACAGCTCGGAGACACATTTTGAAGGGCTGAACATCTCCCACCAGTGCCTATCCTTTCATTTCTGATTTAATTCAAGGTGATAGGTGCTGAACTCCTTTACCTACCATGGCTTTTTCTGAACTTGCTGAATGCCTTTTCCAAATATGTCTTTGTGAAAAGTCTTTCTGAACTTCAGGGCACTTGAAATTCAAGTACATGCCTGTGGTTTCTCTTCTCGGTCTTCTAACTCTGATAAGAAACAACAACTCTGCTGTACTTCTCATTCATCTGTAGTATTTTCACTGTTTCCTCACTGAAACAGCAATGTCAGGCTAAGAGAAAGGTGACAGAACAGCACAAATTCAGATATTTTATTATCATGTCGCTGAAGAGCTGTGCTTCGTGCTTCTCTTTCAGAGTGTGGGCACAAAGGGTCTCACAAGAACAGACTGTCTATTTGCTGGGCAGAGGAGCTTCTATCAGTGAGAGAATCAGCATTCAGCTATTGCTGCTTGAAGAAGTGAAGACCTTAACCCAGGAAGCGTCATCATGAACTCATGTGTGATGGGAGAACTGAGACTTGGTGAAACTGCAGGGCTTGCCAAAGGGCTCACGTGAAACCAGTGGTAAGGTGGCTCCCCAGGGTGGAGACCCTCATTCCATGTATATTACACCCATTCTGGATCATGTCAGCTCATGTTTTCTTCAAGAGATTCACAAAGGGAATGTCCTCTCATATTCCTCATTATTCCTTGTTTACTGGACAAATAATGACTTTACTCCAGCCAGCCCCTGCGGTAGTAAAGACATCACAGGGTCCTCCTACTTGGTTCCTGATGACCCTCCATACCACTTGATATTGAATTTATATGACCCCCACAATAGGAAAAACCTGACCCTGGTGTTCTGTGGTGTTCCCACTCAGGGTAACAGAACATGGGGGAGGATTAACATCATGGCTCCAGATGACGACAGAAGGGAACTGCTGTCTCAGAAAAAATTAAGTTTGAATGTGTAACAGGAATCTAAAGACATCCAAAGAGTACAAGTACTTCTAAAATTATCTTAATTCCTTCCTTGCTCTGTGCCAAAGCAATCTGTTTGGACAAGCCACAGAATCTCTGCCTTCAATTTACACTTCTGGAAAAATAAGTCTTTCCTTTCTCGCATCCCACTCTTTCTCACTTTCCACCCCCCAAAAAAAAAGGGAGAGAAAAGGGGAAAAAAAGCCCTTCCTGATAATTGCACTGGTCCAAATGTGCAGGGCTTTCATACAGAATGATGGCTTCCCTTGTCTCCTGCATTTGTTCATCTCCTTTGGGAGGAGCAATTTACAGAAAGCATTATCGATTTTTGCCATAATAGGTACAGAGATGCCTCACTGTCCCCGCTCAGCCAGCTCACTCTCTGCATCACAACTGTCAGGCCAGTTTGTGAAGACCGTCATTATTTTTTTTCAAGTAAATCCATCACAGGACTGGGGGAAAAGTGATGAAAATAAAATTATTTTCACCTTGCCATAAAAAAGAATGGCTGTGTTCCCTAACAGAAATAAGTGCAAATGCTGTCAACTAAGAGAGCGGAAGGAAAATTCAAAGCAAATAAAAGTGGGCTGGGGGGAGGACGGGAAGGGGGGTGCGAGGAGCCATGGCAGGAGCTAATTTACTTTGAACACATTCTGGAATTTTCCTGTTAAAGCCGCTATTTACAACTCTTCCAGTTGTTCTTCATGTTCTCATTTCTCAGGAAGTGCTGAAATCTATACTTTGTACAGATATTTACTTTGGCTTTTAGGGCGTAGAGGAGATTGCGGGTTTGGGGATGCAGTTATTAAATATTATTGGTCTGGGGGATGAAATGTGCCGTGAAAGCTCCCTGTGAATGCAGACCACCCACCCGCCCCAGGATTACCATTGCACTCGCTCCTTTGTGCGGGGCTGGGGGCTTCTCCCACTCCCCATTCTCTGGGGCAAGCTGAGGCCACCAAACTCATTCTGTCCCTGATCAGCATGTGAATGTTGTAGGACACTTACTTCAAATATTTCTGAAGCTAAAAAAGCCTTTTAGAAATCACATCTAAAAACAAACAATTCCCCCCTGCCCCTCGCCTGCATTGCTGACTCTCCGACAAGCCCTTTGGTATTCATCCCTCCTCCTTGATTAGTTTTTGCTGTACCCTTCATGTTGGTCACTTATCTCACATCTTGAAGGTCACACTCTGTACTCCCCTATTCCAGCAGCCCTGCCTTGCTTTTCATTCCTGAAGACAGCCTTGTTTTGGGCTCAGAAGGTTTAATCCAAGAATTGGCTCTGGATCTAATTCCCAGATCCTCAGTTCATTAGCCATGAAAAGTGATAGCTGCTTAAGATTTTTATGAGCCATTGTTCCAAAGCGGGCCACAGAAACGGCACAATTACCCAGTGCAGTGCACAAAGCCCTGGCTGCCTCTGGCACTGACACGACGAGCTCGATAGCAATCAAACAGCTTAATGAAAAGCAGCAAGTTTGCTCTTGGTAAGGAGTGAGGGATCTGTGAAGTTTGTTTCCAAGTGGTACTTTCTGTAAGGACACTTGTTAGGACAAAATTTAAATCACCCTACCCATCCTTCAGGAGCATTGCTGCTAAAGGAGACAACTTGGCTTTTTGACCCTTCCACACAAGCACTTGTGAACATCACAGAATCCTTTGGGTTGAGAAAGGATTTAAAATCATTAAGCCCAGCTGTTTCCCCAGCACTAACCTGTGTCCCCAAGTGCCACATCCACATGGCTGTTAAATCCCTCCAGAAATGGGGACCACACCTGGCAGCCTCTGCCAATGCCTGGTCATCCTTTTCATGAAGAAATTCTGCCAGATGTCCAACCTGAACCTCTCTGGCACAGCTTAAGGCTGATTCCTCTTTGTCATGTTCCTTATTCCCTGGGAGCAGGGAGGAACTCTGAGAACAACTGGACTTCCTATTACCTCCAGCATTTAAAGCTCATCTGTCCTATCCCTCTGGACTCTCAAGCATATTTAGACATTAATATTGAAACTTTAATTCATTGCAATTATGCCAGGCAAACAGTGATAAAACCAACAAGGTGGCTGGACAGAAACATCAGAGGATTGCTCCCAGGCAGGGTGCAGCAGAAGCCCAGGAACAGTCCCACGTTCAAGTAACTACAAGGATGTGATGCAGGCCAGCAAAATTTAAGAGGTTTAGAAGTAAAGTGGGTACTCTACTGAGTGGTGGATTGAGAATAAATGTAGCCAGACCCAGCACAGCTCAAGTGCTTTCAGCAGCCCCTGGGCTCCGGCCGCCGCGGGGCCGACAGAAATCCCACGTGCCCCAGCTGCCGTGCCAGACAGCACGAGCTGGGCTGAGGGCACCCTCCAGGATCCACTCCCAGGTCCTTACATCCTGCCTTCATGCACCTTGTGGCCACCCCATAGCTGGCTGCATCATGTCTGAGCTCAGCAGCATGTCCTGGACAAAGGGATGTCCCTGTGCCTGCATCTGCCACCCTCATTCCCCAAGGACAGCCCTTGGGTCCAGCACATCCCACCGGGTTGCAAATCGAGCCAGCTGCCCCTTGCAGAGGGAACGTCCCTGCCCTGAGACTGCCCACCCAGAGAACCAGCACCAAGCCAGCTGAAACCCATGCCTCAGATTACTCCACAGCAAGATCCCCACATGAGCCCTTCAGGATTGAGGACAAGCAGCAGAACCTTGGCACCTTGTGTCCTTGGATCAACAGTCATCACAGCAATAGCTTTGTGTCCTGCGGATATTTCTGGTCTGTTTCTCACTGGACATATTTATATAAAAACCCTTATGTATTAAGAAAAGCAAACATAAAGCAATAGCTAGCTACACATGTATGAACATGAAATGATGCTGCTGCTCTCAGTAAACAGTCAGTGCCTTTCACGGTGGAGCTGGGCTGTGATGATTCTTGTGGGTCCCTTCCAGCTCAAGATCTTCCAGGAGTCTGTGATTTCATGGGAAGAAAGTGAGAGCTGGGAGAGCAGCAGTGCTGGGGACAGCAGCAGTGCTGGGGACAGCAGGCACACACAGGCCTGGCAGTGCTGCGCTCTCCTTTGGAGCTCCACCGCCTCCAGAGCCCACAGAGACACCCCACCCACGGGCTTTGTACCTGCCTCAGGTACCTATAGAAATTCAAATCCTGGTTTCTCACTAGAAAGCAAAAAATAAACTTTGTCATATAGATCAAACATATCAGGACAGTTTTGCTAGTTTATTAAGTGTATCTCACACTCTCCGCTGTGCAAACAACAGGGCAGTCCTGTCAATGAATTCCCATCCTAGGGGAAACATTAGTTGAAATTAGTTTAGTTTGTTCCTTTGCTCTAATGAGTACATGTGAGATTGTAATTGTTTCTAACTCTCTGCTCGCTCTCCCCACACCGAGGGCCGTGTCAGGGCAGGTGGCCACCTCCTGGCTCTGTCATTTAGCCAATATTGAGCTGCACTTCATTCCTACATATGTTCAGACACAGCCATCCCCACCCAGAACAGATGTACCCACACGCACACGTGGCTGCTGGTTAATGCAACAAGCACAGTAAAAACAGGAGGACTGGGGAAATTTGGAAAACAGCCTGCAGAAAAACAGCTCTCATTTAACTTTTTAATTTTAAACTATATTAAATTAACCATGATCACAGGAGGAGTAAGTGCTGAAACCAGACCAGTTCAAGGGTTTGACGCCAATGTTTACATTTGGGAACAAATGGGATTTCACTGCGGACATGGAACACGTGCATACCCACCCCTCTTCCTTCCAGCTGCAGCATTAAGTGTGGCTTCGCTCTGAAAAATCACAAGAGAAATGGCAACTTCATACTCAAAGATTCCCTCCCCATGTGCAAACACGGTCAAGCCCATTGACTTTAGTGACAAAACAGCTCTTTGCCAAATTTTTGTGATGCCACGTCACTGCAGACACTAATACATGTGCAACAGTACTCATGTCAAATTCACCATGTTTACTGAGCTCTCGTCAGTTCTAACTGAAGGGGCAAAGAAAGGGACAAGGAAAATGTCCAATTGCAAGGACACGCTCACACGAGTGACTGACATGGATCTTGCCAGAGGTGATCCACCTCCACCAGTGCTTGCTTTGGCCAGACAGTATTTGCTGGCATCTCCCAAGGCTTTTCTTTTTCCTTTTTTTTTAAGGGACAAGAAATTAACTTCTCACATGTCCCTCAACACTCCCTGGGTTTGTCACTGCTGGCAATCCAACTGTTGTCAAACTTGTATTTTAACAACTTTGTTTCTTTTCATGTTTTGTTAAATCTGACGGTGTCATGCCACAGTTCTCACCTACACTTCAAGCACACAGTTACCATTAAACAAATAAAATATAAAGAGACATGAACAGAACTGCTCATCTTAGAAGAGAAATAGAACTGAGTATCTAATTTAAATGGATATTTAAGTGAGCAAATAGGGCGAGTGATGCACCCTCCTTGCAGACAAAAACACATGCATCGAATTTCCATGGGTTTGGTGGCCCATGGAGTAGAAGTTGGAAGGAAGAAAGAAATCTCTCTGGTTTTTGGGTAGAATTAAACTAGGGAGGAAGTACATAAGAAAGCAGGTTATTTGTGGAAAAACACTAGGACAGAAATTGAGTCTGCTGTGCTGCTTTGTGCTCAGCCTCTGGCTGTCCAGCTGGTAACCAGATCATGTGGAATGCAGGCCTCCGAAAGGTGGAAAAAGATCTGAAATATGAAGCACTGCTGTTTTACTGCTAATTCAATAGGGAAAAAACCCTATAAAATATTAAAGAAAGTATTTAAAAATATATTAAACACAATTTGTACCATAATAGCTTAACCTGACATCAAAACGCAGCTTACAGCTTGTTTGTGCCGAGTTCCAGAACGCGGCTAACGGAATCACAGGCGGAATGTTCCACACAGCCTCCAGCGTTCGGCAAAATAGGATTTGGGCTTCGTTAAAACAAATTCCAGGTGGAAAATTGGGCATGCTGATAAAAGCAATGCAGGAAAGAGTGTTAGCCCTGATAGGGTAGGATGGGTATTGAATTCACTCTTAACATTACAAGACTTAATTAAAGAGGTTGACCTGAGGACCCCAAGCGGCGCCGAGCTAAGAGAGCCATTCCTGCTCCAGCGTGGTGTTACCAAAGTTAATTCTCGTTAATATGACTCCAACTGGAACGTGGAGAGAAACATCCTAATTCAGGGGCAAAGGCTGCATCACTGCTCACCAACAGAAATAAAGAACACAAAGATGAAGATAATGCTTCAACAGCAGCGCATTCAAACGCAGTTCTCATCCAGGGAAGACTAACTTTTATTTGTCAATCAGAATGTTATGTAATTTCCCACGGACATACACAGCACTGTCTTTCAAATGACCCTTCTTATTCCAACGGGAACCAAAAGGACATGAGGGCTCAGGAACACCCTTGGTCTTTGAAGCTGTGGCTCGCTGGGCTGCAGTTCAGTGCTGCTGACTCTCAGCAGCAGCCACACTGGCTGCCACAGCATTAATGTTATTCTTAAAGAAAAGCCTAAATTAATGGGTATTTTTAAGACCAATTCTTCTGTGATTAATTTTTTTGGCTGAATGTCAGTCATGCCAACAGCCATGCCTGTGCTGGACATTGGCACCTGCTGTCCCTCACCTCCTTCCACTCACTGTTGCCCATCGCAGTTCTCAGGGAAACCACCAAGAAACCACAAAGATTCTCCAGTAAGACATGGAGAGGAAGAGACTTTTGTGAGGGGTGAAAACCCTGGGTGATGGGAAGATATCCCTGCCTTCATCCCAAGGGAAGATGAACTGTTAAAATTCTGTGTTTGAAGGCCACCAGTGTTCAAGTGCACTGGGTTCCTAATGCACTTCCAAATAGGTTGTTTTGCCCTTGGTTGTGTAACACTTGCCTGGAGCTGGGACAGGAGGAGATGGGATCAGAACACACCCATGGCTGTGTCCTGGCCCCTTTCTCACAGGGATGGACTTACAGCTATGGATGAAGTTTTCTGTCAGGGAGAAAGTGTTCAGCTGAGAACATTCAGCTTGTCACCCTTCACCTCTGCAGACCCAGGATATTTTATTTCACCAAACTAAAGCAAAGATGTGCTGAAAATGTTGGAAATCATAGACCTCACAACATCTGCAGAGGTTAAGGTGTAACAAAAAAAAAAAAAAAAAAATTATTTCCTCCTTTGAGAACTTCCTCGTACACCAAACCAGGCCCCCATCAAAATTTACAAAAAGAATTTCTGAACAAAAGCACAGTGAGCCTAAACAACATCTGGTCAATCAAATTTACAACAATAGAAAAAGTGCAATAAAAGTTTACTTCTTTTGAAGAAGAAAGACTTATTTTTAAAAGCTTTATATACAACCCTGAAATTAAGGTTTCTAAACCAAACCTCTCTTCAGCTGCAGGACTGGACAAAGACAAGGAGCAGATGAGAGTCAGCCTCTAACTGTGCTCTGCCCTCAGCATTAAAACCTTCCTCTGCTAATCCTTGGAAAGATCAAAATGAAGAACACTGTCAGCAAATTCAAAGCCGTTTCTTGTCATGTGAAAATCCACAGTGATGCTCTGAAAGCCTCTTGGATGGCCACCACCACCACCCTGATGGGCCAGCTGGGGCTGGGGCTAGAGCCCAAGGAGCTGTGAGTGTGAGAGAGTGATCAGATCTCTGCCGTGATCGCTCCGATACATCACACAAACAGCACTGAGCTGCAGCTCCACTCTCCCAAAATTACTGCAGCACACACAAACGGCTGCACTGGGTCCCTCCAAATGTCCACTTAAACCCATGTCCAGCATCCAACAGCCTTCTAAGGCGAGTATTTGCACTCCAGGAGGAGTGTAAATAGAGCAGGCAGGTGATGGGAGAGCATGGACTCCCCTCAGCTGGCTGTGAGCAGTTCCCAAGGGAGCTGTGCAGGAGCTCTGCCTGACTGCAGGCTTCAGTGGGCACCGAGGGGCTCAGGAGAGGTGAAAAAAGGGAGGGCAGTGCCTCTGGGGACTCGTGGTGCTTTTCTCACCCTTTAGTTACAGTATGGGAGAAGGTGCAAAAACGCTCATCAGAAAAACGAGTCATTGAAAAGGATGTGGAGGGTGGGCCCCCTTCCTGAACCACACCGGGGAACTGAGCCCTGGCAAAAGCACGAGGGGACTGAAAGAGAGACAGAGCCCTGCTGGGTGCAGCAGAGCCAAGGATGGGCCTCAGCCAGAGCTGCGACACCGCCCGGCTGAGCGGATCTGCAGCGGATCCCAGAGCAGCAGCCGGAGCAGGCCATGGCTGCCCGCGGTGGGGCCGGGCTCCAGGAGCAGGGACAGTGCCCAGCCCTGACACAAACCAGGCCGGCTGGCATGTCACAGTTAGAGCCACGCTTCCCATAGAGCCTGTGGGTGTCTCGAGAGCAGAAACAGCGACACAACGGGAACAGTGCACGAAGCACCATTTGGCACAAAATTACCACCTCTGCTTTACGAGAACATCTCCTCTCCCCACCCCTTGTGCCAATCACCTGGCAGTTTCCATTTGTCCCTGCATCTAAGCATTGAGGAATTTTTGCCCACAGTCCTTGATCCGTATGTTATCTGTAGATACACAGCTGTTAACTACACACTTTAACCAAAGCATCCGATCATACATTTTCCATATAGATTTGGACTGTCTTTTGTGGCTTGGAAGCACACACAGGTATTGGGAGCAAGATTACTCCAGAAAAAATTCACTAGCAGCTTAATTCTGAAACATGACTGTCACTATAAAGATGTTAAATCTTGTACCTTAAGTTCAGTTGGTTTTACAGAAGGTCCAGCACCATAAATTTTCTAATCCCCAGTTTTGGTCTCTTCTGTCAGTCCTCTCTCCTGCTACTGACTGCCCATCCAGGATTTTTCCGCACAATGCAGCTGAACATCCTTCTCTCAAGCCTGTACAAATGTCTGGAGAGCCCAGATTCCAGCATGGACCCTGCAGGACACACTGTGCACCAGCCCCCTCCTTGAGACAGCCTGAACTTCTGCCTCAGGGTGTTGGAGCTTCCCCTGATCTCCTCTGAGATGGGTACAAAGCACACATTATTCCCTCTTTTAAGTGAGCCAGCTGGTGCAAAGAGAAGGGTTGGTCCAACCCCTGTGACTGCTGGTTCACCTCATGCCTAGCTTCACTCCCGCACTTCAGGCAGAGGGGATGAGGTTAAGAACCAGCTGTTTCCTGGCTCTTGTCTCTCTGATGTTCACAACTCCCTGACGTTCAAGGGTATAAACTTCCATTTAATGCTACTTTGAAACAATTCCTTTTCCAGAAATGCTGCCGCTACCCCAGAAGCACCAACCTCCCATGGGCAAGAAGCAGCCAGCACACCCCATGGACATGGATATTTACACAATTGCTTCAGAAAACAAGTAGGAAAATATTGAACACCTTGGCCTTTTCAGCCTTGGGTACAACAAGTCAGAATTAACTTCAATTTTCCCAAAGAGCTTAGTGCAGGCTGCCACGAGGGCCATAAAATGGTTTGGCCTAGGAGGGACCTTGTCCTCATCCTGTTCCACACCCTGCCCTGGGCAGGAACACCTTCCACTATCCCAGGTGGCTCCAAGTCCTGTCCAACCTGGCCTCGGATGCTCGGAGGGATGGGGAGTCCACAAACTCTTCACAACCCAAACGGAGAGCAGCTCACCATGCAACACTGGATTGCCTTTCCTCTCAAAAAGAAACCCAAATCCCACGCCCATGGCCCAGGGAAGAGCATGGGCAGGTGCCACCTGCGAGCCAACCCGTGCCCACCCCAGGCAGAAGCACCTCTCGCTATAGGTGTCGCTGTGGACCCATCCAGCACCTGGAACGCATCCGTGTGCGAGGGGAGAAGAATGAATACTTGAAAATTAATGATGTCAGCCTGTCTTCATATATCAAGCTAATTTGAAAGGGCTTTAATTTTCTTAAAGGATAAAAAAAGGTTTCTTTGCTAGATTAAACTTGCAATTGTCATTCATATATTGTTTATAAGGTACTCATCTCCTCACTCGCTATTTTTTTGTTTTTGATTTTGTATACTAGTTAGCAGTGAAGACTTGTCTGCGTGTATCAGAAGGAATAAAGAGAGAAATGTCCTTAACTGTCAGTTTTAATAAGAGGAGTCAACATGCCTCTATTCAGGTTAAATATTGCCCTGTCACATTTCAATAGAGTCAACAGATTTTTTAAAGAAAAGTCAAAAGCACTGTGTTTGCAAAAAATAATAATAAAAAACCCTACCCCCCACCTCCTTGTCATAGAGTGTCAAAGCCCTTCTTTATTTGGGGGGGCGTGGAGGCAGGACAGAAAATTCTTTTGTAAAATGTGAAAAATTACTACTCATAATTGGCACTGACATGAAAAAGGTTGGGTTTTTTTTGTTCAAAAAACAAAGAAAATCTCTAATTTAATAATCACCTGCAAAGTGTTATTGTGATGGGAACAAAAAACACACAATCAAAGTCATCTCTTTTAAGTAACTATAGTGTTTTTAAGCAATCACTGCACTTTACTGCAGCTCACACACATAAACCAATGATGTGAAAAGTATAACACGACACTCCAAATTCCTCAAGTAAAGTTTCTCAAATAACAAGTGACAACCTACACAGAGGAAGAGCAAGAAAGGATCTGTCAGGTAAAAGGCAATCACCAAAAGGATGTAAAAGGAGGAGATTCCACAGCGATTGATTCCATAAGAAAATGTGCAAGAGTTGACTTAATCCCCTGGGCAGAACCGGCCCGTGCCTGCAGCCTGGTCAGGAGGGTCCTCGTGACCTTCAGACGCAAACTCATGAGGGCTCATCCTGCCCAGTCAAGACTGATCCAACTCTGTGGAGGAAGATGAGACACAAAGCAGATGTCTCATAAAATAAAATACAATTTCACAGCTCCTAATATACTTTGAGTGACAGTGTTTGAAGCCCAAGACCATTATTTGGAGTTACTTGTGCTTTACTTCCTTTGTTGACGAGAAACATTGTTTTGGAGCCAGTTCTTGGTCTCTGCTGCCTTGATTGTTCACAATCACTACCTAACAATTTCACAAATCAGCAGAGCACACAGATCTAGCGAACTCACGCAGCCTCAGAACTGCAGCAGCAGGGGATGAGCACACATCCACTTCCCAGGAGAGGAGTGTGAACTACTTCGTAAGTCAACATCTGTCCTTGTGGTCACCCAGGTCCAGGGGCTGTGCAGGGATGGACAGCTGATCCCTGCTCCCCTCCCATCAGACCCCCACGGTCTCAACCAGGGCAGTTGCTCAGATGAGCTATGAGAGCCCCATAAATCCTCAAGCTGCATGTGAGCCTTCTTTTCCACAGGGCAATCACCAGGGTGACACCACGTCCTGCATTTGGGGAACACGCAGTTTTCACAGCACTCCTAACATCTGTAAAACTGGTTTCACGTGAAGTTTCCAAAGCCAAGCTCACACAGGTCAGCGACACCAGAAAACCTCCTCTCAGTTCAGGTAACCCACACCCCTAAAACCCAGGTGGTTCCCGAGATTTTGTTTTACAAGCCAACTGCCAGATGCTTACATTTCGTTTTGCAGTCTAATTTTTGTGCAACGGCCCTAAGATTTATTCAGTGAAACCGAATCCTGCCGCGCGCGGAGCCGGGCGAGGCTGAGCGCAAAAGCAGAGCTCGGCTGCTCCGCGTGCTCCTGCGCAGGCACGGGGCCGGGAGCTGCTCGCGATGGCTTTTCCACCCCGCGCGGAGAGCGCTTCCTCGGCTGCCTGCTCCCGCGTTCACAGATCCCATGGGCTGCACCTTCCCCTCGGACTCCTGCCAAGAGAAACCCTGCAGGGGCCCGGCTGCCTCCTGCAGCTGGAGCTGGGGACAAAAGGCTCACCCCAAACCATCCCAACCCCTCCTGTGGGACACCAGACTCACACTGCTTTGGCAGCAGGAGCACAGGGCACTTGGAAATACCCATCCCCGCTGCCAAGAGCCAAACTGGGACAAACAGGAGTTTCAGGAAAAACCCAAATAATGGTCAAAAGAAGTGTTTCACTAAAAAGAAATAAACTAAAAAAGTGAGTGGAAATTGATACATCAGTGTCACACACAGATCATCAGTGAAAAATCCTCCACCAGACTGTTTAACAGTAGAATTGTTTTCCCATGAAAGTTACTTTTTTTGGACTATTCCTGAACTTATGGATACAGGCACTAAAAAAGCATTGGAATTTCCAGTGAAAACAGCTGTTTACCTGAAACCAGTGCACAGTTCAAGTAAAGCCACCAGCAGGTCAAAAGATGGATCTATCAACACCAGGATGGGGTGAGGTTGGTGGTCCCAGTGTTCAAAGAGTTCTTCATTAGAACATTCACTGGAATTAGATTTTCTTGCTTTACAGCAACTTGTGGGGAAGTAAAAACCAACTGCTTATCATGGAATCATCAAATTATTTGGGTTGGAAGGGATCTTAAAACTCATCCAGTTCCACCCCTCTGCCATGCCCTCTTCCATTAGACCAGGTTGCTTCAAGCCCCATCCAACCTGGCCTGGAAAACCTCCAGGGATGGGGACCCCACAACTTTCAGTTTTTCTTGTTTTTTTACATATTCTACTTGCTGCCAAGCTTCTCCTATACACTGTTTTCAGCTTTATGTTTCCTGCAAATGAAGTAAATCTGGTGGAACTGGCAAGGGTATCATCCTCCTGCTCGTTATCTAACATCTCCCAGCAGTGGAGGATGTTTCACGTCAGAACGTTTCCCATTCCTGCAGGATGCTCTGTCATTCCTGAAATCATGACCTGATGTCACAGGAAGTTAATTTTTCTTGGCGTTTCATGTTTAAATTCAGCCGTTCGCACACACTGCGCTGAAGCAGATAGTGCCAGTGTGACTTCATAGAAACAGACAACAAATATTTCATAAATTAATCTTTGCAAGACAGGGTTCATTAATCTGTAAAAGACTCTGGTTGTGTGTGAACCCAAAGGGCATAACACTGGAATTCTGTGATGCCTTCTGACGTACAAAAGTAGTTCCAAATTTGCAGTCATTATCCAAATAAGCCTCTTGATAAGTCACAGAAATCAGATACTTGGTTTGGGAAAAAACACAAAGAAATTCCACTAAATCCTTATCTTCACAGGTAAAACACAGCCTCACAAAGTGGTGCTTCATCACAATTTGGGGGATTTTTTGCTCGATGTACGTGGGCATTCCAACATCTCTGGCAAAGCCCACAGCTGCAGGACCTAAAAATATTGAGTACCTGGTTCAGAAACTCTTCCAGAGCTACATCCTCAGCAATTAAAAGATGACACAAAGGATATCCAAGTCCTTCCACTTGTTTTCTCAGAACTAAAATGAAAAATGGCAGAAAACAGCCCAGAATTTACCTGAACATCAGTTAAATCCCTTACTTGCAGAGGTGCCCAGCTGGCTTGCCCGTGGCCCACATTTGCCAGCCATGGCATGTGTGCCAGTAGTTTCCTCTTTGCCTGGGGATGCCAGTGAGCCCAAATGTTCTCTGTGGGGGTGCCCTCAGGAACTCCCATGAAAATCTGGACCTATACATCTAAAACTGCCCTGTCTCACGAAGCCTGGAGCCTTTTCTTTCTCATGCCAGCACTCTTTCCCTGAACATCACCATTTTTCCTTTTTTCTCCCCACACATATCGTATTTCTAACTTTGGAGCAGTACTTTTGACTCTGAAGGAACCTAAAATGCTTTAGCAGGAACACAACTCTTCAATGATTACTGCCCACCCCAAATTAATTCCCACAATCAGGAACTCAATTTGCATTCTCAAAGTGAAGTCCATTGTTATAACCACAGCCACAGTTGACACAGTAGAATAAGCCATTGTTGAAGTAATTCCTGCAAAAGGTCAGATACTTAAAGCCTTCTATTTTACTTGACAACCTCTCAGAAAAGAACAGCACAGCTGCTCTGGGCCCAAATAAGCCACACTGACCACCCTGTTTACTTGAGCTTGGACTGTTCTCACCCATCACAGGCCTTCCTGGCTGTAAAACATGCTTTGGGACGTTTGGGAGACCTCAGCATCCACGAGCCTGAGACTATTTCAGTGACCTGAGGACCAGCACACAGCAGTTCTGCTCCTGCAGTGCTCAGGGTGCGGTGGAGAAGGGATGCAGAGCTCCCAGCTTTGTGCTAGAGCATCACCACGGCTGGACTCAATGAGCTGAAAGGCCCTTTCCAACCCAGATCATTCTTCTAGCTGCTCAGTGCAACAGGAAAATGCGTCTTGTGCAAGCCAGGAGTTTTGCCAGGCTGGTGACCCATTCTAACCTGTGTTTTTACTATGTGGGTTGTCTCTGCTTTGGGTGGGGAGGCCCTGGCACAGATTGCCCAGTGAAGCTGTGGCTGCCCCAGCTCTAACTCCTGTCTCAGTAAAAAGGCTTTTACTTTTTAACATTTTTCAACTATCTATACTGCATTTTACACCCCTTTTAAACCACCATTTCTGATTGCTTGGTTGGGTTTGGCTGATGGGTTCATACAAAATTCTATTTGGTAGCAAATGTGATGTGTTTGTGGGTATTGTTGTGATTCATACAATTAATCTTTTTATTTAACACAGCTGCTTTAGTCAGTAAAGTAGAGGACAATTTCATAGAATATCTTTAGTGCTGCTACCACGAGTAAACAATGTTGCCAATAGCTTGGAACTTGAAGTATTTTTGTGAAATGAATATTTTCTCTCTCTCCCCAGAAAACCTGAGTGACCTTGCCAATGCTGCTATCCAGTGCAGATCTGTTCAGTTTAGGGCCACACCTGCTGGTGTTACTCCTAAAGTGCCTTAAACCACCCTCGTGTATCCCTACTCACACCCTGGGCTGGCTTCACACTCAGTGGGGAATCTGAAGGATTACTGTTCACACTCAGGTCTCGCCTGAGTGTCAGTCACTGTCAGTCACAAACCATCTCACGCCGGTGTACAAGTCAGAAACCAGAGACAGGCTCAGGAACAAGCCACAGCCAAACCTGACTGGAACGAGCCAGTTTGTAACAGAGTTAAATTTGGGGATGGGGCAGTCACAAGAGACAAAACTCCCTAAAGACTCAAGGAAATTATAATCCATCCAACTAATACAACTTTTATTATATCAATAAGCAGAGAGAGAACCAGACTAGTTTTTGGGATAGAATGTAATGTATGCATAATTTTTTGTGCTATTTCTAGACTGCTTTTAAAGAACATCCAGAAATTATCAGTGTGAGAAAATCCATGAGGTAAAATTTTAATGAGGTAGCAGCATCATATAAGATTTAATGTGTCTTTCCTCAATGAGGAGAACAATGGTCAAGCATTGGGCATTTATTCAAAACAATTTTCCAGTTGCAGAAAAAACTATTGACATTTTGATTGCTCTGGGATGGTTTGATTGAACTCATGACAGGTCCTTTTCTGATTCATTCCTTTGGCTGAACATTGTTTTTGTACCTGAAATACATATTCCTCATTTCTCTGGGTTCCTCAAGTTAGCTTCTGACCCATTGGCATTTCCTACTTCTGATTTTGAGGTCGATCTCAATTAGCCCAGTTTGATTTTCTTTTCCTAGAATCATAGAACAGTTTGAGTGGGGAGGGACCTTAGAACCCATCTGGTTCCACCCCCCTGCACTTCCACTAGACCAGGTTGCTGCCAGCCCTGTTGGGGTTATCAGCCTGGTAGCTCCAAAGGCAGAGTACGAGCTTTCCTTTGGTGTTCCTTTTATTGTTGCCATTTCCCAAGAACTTTTACCAATGGACCCAGCTGCTGTGAGTCCCAGACAAGCTGTGAACTCTCTAATAACTCAGAATAGGAAAACAAAAATCAGGATGGAACAGTTTGTCTCCAATATTAACAACATGAAAGTTTATCAGCTATTTACATTTGAGCTTATTCTATTTCCATGCCACAGCAGTTGTTTCCCAACACTGCTGGGTCCTGCTGCATCTGCAGCACCTCCACTGCCACTCCTGCTCCGTGGGAGCTGGGTGCGTTTACCTCGGGATGTACGAACTGATCCCATTTCTCAGCTCAGGAAAATCAGATCCTCTGCCTCCAAACAAAATAAATAATTGCACTGTAAGCAGCACGAACATTCCTGTGCAACCAGGAGGTTTAAGATAAAAGCACTCAACTTAAAATAAAGGAAAAAAAAGAGCAGGAAATAAAAAGGCATCACTCCCAAGGACACCCGAACCCAGCCCCACATCTTCGGGGGGAAAATAAAAATCTATAAGTACAACTGAGGTTTCTTTATTGCTGTCAAGTGGCAGGAAGGAGGCTTTTTGAATTGGAATATCATCAAGATAAAGAGCAGCCTAGAACAAAAGCTTTCTGCAGCAAAGGGCAGTGTTTACTCTCCTGTCTGAGCTGATCTCCCCTCGCACATTACTACTCCTTTGCACCCCACAAAGGTGTTTTTAAGGCCACTGATGCCCTTTCTCCACTCTGCTGAAGCCTTGGGTAGCGCTGGCAGGGGCAGGAGGGGCCAGAGGCAGGATAAGGTTCGATGCCCAGTGCCCGTATTCAGTCTGTCCTCTCCAGCCAGGTAAAGGAAGAGATGCCCTGCAGCACCCCCAGCTCCAGGTGCTGCTGGTACAGCAGGGCCATTCCCACCCCGGGCTGGGACCCTCCTGGGAGATGTGCTGACCTGGGCTCCCTGGAGGTGCTGTCCCTGCCTCGGCTACCTGGGCTGGGTCCGCACTAAGCCCCCATTGTGTTCAGGCAGCAGAGGAGAAAAATAGGGATATTAACCTCTAACACTGATGAAAATAATAGCCACAATAAAACCAGATGAAAGCCACAGTGGCAGTAATTATTCTGCTCTCATTTACCCAGGAGCAAGCAGAGCCTGCAGGAATTCCTGGTCCCTCTGGCCGTGTGCAGGGTGCGGCGGGGCCGGGGGACCCTGCCTGCCACCCACGGGGTCAGCGCCTCCAGCTGTCTGGCAGAGCCCGCTGTGGAAAACCCCCTGGGCTGGATGTGGGAAACCCAACAGCAACGGGCTGAGCACGCTCAATTCTTGCTTTTGAGTCCAGCTCTTAAATTCCTACAGACCTGACTTAGCAGACAAGGGGGGGCCATAAAAGCCAGCCCGTGAAACCAAAACAGACCTTTCAGGATTTCTCATGTGCACACGGCAGGGAAACCAAAATTCCTTTATTTGTTCACTCCATACTCCTTGGTGTTCCTGGTGCACCCACATCCGGATCACGGATATAGCCACACAACCAAACACCAAGGATAAATCCCCAAGGATGGTGGGGAACACGAGCTTTTGTGGGGACAGCTATAAGCATTGCTATTTAAAAAGCAACTGTTTCTTCTCTTCTTCACCACACACACATTTTTCTTTTTTTTAGCTTCTCCATGTCTGTAATTAATTTTTGACATAAATAGCACAATTCCTTTCCATGAGTGATCTTAGTTATTCTCAGGTTTAAATGTCACTCTTTCTGTGAAATCTTCTCATTCAATAATCAAGTTGCAGCTAATAAAAAATTCAAAGGTGCATCTAATAATAATGAAATAATAGCAGCAAAAAACATGCACCTGTATTTATGCCAAAGAACAAGGGATAGAAGAGACAAAAATGTAGGGAAAAAAGAAATTAGAGGGAAAATCATGATATTGCTCAAGTGCTGCTCTCACACTAAGACCAGGGGGATTGGGATAAGGCTAAAGTTAATTGCATTTCCAGATGACAAACCTCTCACCTCTGAACTGAATGGCTCTTTATAAAAGCTATCAGTAATAAACTGTAAATCTCAGCTATGATTGCAAATAAAGGTCATCCCTTTCATGCTGCCACTTTCCTGGGCCTTATTATATTCCTGTCTGAACCTTTCTTACTTCTTAAGGTGCGCTAGCTGCCCATATAAGCAATCAGGGAGGCTTTTTGATTTTATTTTGAAAGACACAAGGCAATGGGATTTACATTCTGGCACCGCGCTGATCCAAAATGGAAAAATCACTGAATTCTGACAAGCAGACAGAATCCTGCTAGCAGAATTAATCTTCATCTTATATTAATGCAAAGAAAGGCAATCCCTTCCCCTCCTTCCCTCCACTCCTGAAATCTGTATTTCCTCCTTCACCAGTACAAACGGGCGTCTCCAATTTTCTTTTAGCCAAATGTGAAGATTATTGCGATAATACTCGGGGGCTGAAGCGACCCTGCACCCCATCCCCAGCAGCTCCTGCTGTCACTCAGCCCAGGCAGGTGCTCCTGGAGCTGCCTTACCAGACTCTGCAGGGAACATGTGGGATGCTGGGCCCTGAGCGCCTATTCAGAAAGAAAATTCTCCATCAGAGATAAAATTTACCTCAGCACAAACTCTCCTGAGTGATTTTTCTCTGCAGAATACTCCATATTTGTGAGCACTAAGATTTCTGACACAAAGAATCCACCCCTCAAGCCTGCTACTATGAGAACATAGCCTGTTCATTACAGAGGCTTCAATCCAAGCAAGCAGAATATTAAATAAAGAGTGTGATGAATTTGGGGACATCCATTTCCACTCCGTACCATCAGGTGACCATGACAGCTCGCTCCTCACAAGTCCTTTCTGATGGGTTGGTGCTGGCAAGTCCAAACACCAGGAATGTCAGGAAGGAAGGGAGGGCAGCCCATGGGACAGTGCAGACCTGGGTCTCGTTCCAGTGCCCTGAACTCCAGGGTCAGAGTGCAGGAGCCAGTCCAGGCACTGTGATTTCAGACCCACAGGGGACATTCTGCGCAACCCTAAAACACACAGACAGTCCCGTGGGCCCCAGAGATGTGACAAAGCCAATTCCCTTCTCCTGCCCATCCCGCTGAGCTACATCACAGCCAAACTGAGCAACATCTGCCTGATCAGCCTGACCAAACTTAGGGGACACTTGTCACATCTGTCAAGCAGGATGGCAGCCTAGAGATAGCCAGGGACTAGCACGGCACATTTATTTGCAGATCTGTAAGGTGAACGGGCACATGGGGAATCCAGACAAACTTAGCTTTGCCAAATGTTTGCAGAATATGCAAATAGGGAATCTATTTGATCAGCAGCCTGGAGCATCTACTGGACCCTTTAAATAAAATAAATAAATAAAAGGAAATAAAAGGAGATACACCAGTTGCTGTGCAATTTGAGTAAGGAACAAATAGACTTGTCTACGGGATGGGATAATTATCTTCCACATCTTCAGGCTCTTGGAAAATGTGACAATGGCATCTCTGAATGAGGCTTCTGACAAGTCCCAGATGCAGCCAGGTTTCATTTAGTTTCGCTTTTAATTTCAGCTGCTCATTTGAAAGTGATACACTGATAGCTCTAGTCAGAGGCAGGAAGGATGCACTTCGGTACAGTGCCTCAGCAACATTCCTACCCATAAACTGCACCGGCCCCAAAGCACCATTCCCCCAGCCCTGCGTGATCCTGCCAAGGTACCACACTCCTCATCCTTTCCATCCCTGAACACCAGTCTTGGAAAGATGAAAGGAGAGGCCTGTAACCAAAGGACTGCTGCAGCATTCACCGATTTTCTATCTGTTTTGTTTCCTTGGCCATTTTTACATGCGCTCGGGTAATTTGTGCAGAGAGAAGCAGCTCCTGGTGAACACCTGGCCCCAGCTGTGGGCCAGGGTGGGCACAGCCCCCCCAGCTCCTGGGGCACAAGCTGGAGACAGCCACGGTGCTGCTGGGGACTCAGTGCTCTTTATTGTTTCCACTTTTTCTTTGATCTTTGAGACAAAGCCCTAGATTTTCCCAGCAGACGGTAAGTGGGGAACCCTGAAGTGGCACAGTGTGGAAACAGCAGCCTCATGCAGCCAGAGGCAAATGCCTTCCCCATCTCCGCAGAGCCCGAGCGCCTTCCTCCGCACTTCACCTCCTGTGTCTTCTCACAGCCAGGAAATCACGTCTTGTTCCACACTTCCCACACTTCTGTTTAGATGCCCAGAAAAATCAAGCAAACCCTGTGCAAATAATGCAAGGCATTAACACTCTGCAGCACATGATAATTACCAGCCTTCCTCGTGTGGGAACATCCCTGCTCTGGGTGTGCTCTCCAGCTGTAACCCTGACGAAGAGCTGGGTTTTACAGAACACATTCATTAGCTGTTCTTTCAGCAACAGGGCTGTTTGCAGGAGATCTCCTTCAGCACTCCTGCAGGTGTTTACTCATCCCAGAAAAACAAGAGGAATGTGGTCTGGGAATTCTCACATGACTAAGGATGTAGGATTACAGTTACATCAAGTTTTCAGGGGGAACTGGAGGGTTAAAGGAGGCTCTACTCTCCACTTATCTCCCATGCCAACTGACCCTGCCACAGATTCCTGCTGGGAGCATCCCTGGGCAGAGGCTCAGGCTGAGATCAGGCCTAAGGGCTCTGGGAGCGCTCAGCACGAGCCAGCCAGGGCTCATGCCTGCTCAGCACAGACTTGCCTGAGGTTCTTCCACTGAGGACAACGGGACGAACACCTGGGCAAGCAGGCTTTGAAACTTGACTTGGCAATGAGATGTGACTGTTTCTGCTGTGTCTAAGGCCAAATACTCTTGACATGGAGGAGAATTAATTTGAGTTCTTGCTGCAAGGGCCACAGCCTGAGAGGCTTCTCCTGGCAATCCCTGTCTTTCTGCACGTTTGCATCCTGAGGATTAGAACAGCTCCCAGGTACCACATCAGCTGCAGGACCTCGGTGATGAGCTGGGCTGGGTCACGATCACCACACCGTGCACAGAGCCTGGCACAGCCTGGTTTAGCTGTGGGAGTAACCCACACATTTTACCCTGGACTGCACCAATAGCACTCGGGACAAAGAAAAATTGCTGCACATGACAAGATCAACTTTGACTCCAGCAAAAGCCTTGGAGAAGGGTTCTGCCTGCCTGGTCCACCTTCCTCCCTCTCCTTGGGACGAGGGCCACAGAGGCAGGAAGAGCTCCACGTGCCCAGGGCACCGAGGAGCTGCCACTGCTGGGACAGGGCACTGGCAGCCCCGGGACACCCCCCGGGCAGGAGCAGGGACAGCCCAGCCCCAGGGACTCAAGCCTGTCACCTCTGGTCAGTGCCCAGGACCAAAGGGCCTCTGCTTCAGTGCTGGCTGGACACATCATCCAACACATGTGCAACTGGATTTACTGCTATTATTAAAAATAACTACAGCACACAGCAACCATTAAAACTGAACTAATTGCTTGAAATAGAATAAAAATTAACGCACACACGTTACCAAGCCTTCTGAATTCACGGGATCCCAAAGAATTATTTTTAAATTGCTGGTATGATAAGTATATATCAAGGCAGCAGCATCCAACCCAAATGCTGAAACAATCAGTCAGCAGAATATTTTTTTTAAGCTTAAAAATACTCTCTTTCTTGAAAACAGACACTAAACCCCTAGGCAATGTAACCACCACGGTTTTACTATAAAATACATTTCAAAAGAATGGCTGAAAGACTTAGGAGCACAGGAGATGAAAAAGAAGAAGTAAACAAGCCTTATTCCATCATTAAATGATAAATTAAAAGCAGTATTTTGCTGTTCTGCCTCATTTTTTAATTTTTTCACAGAGCTCTGGCTATGGTGGTGTGAGCTTTCCCATCAAAAAGCACCTTTTACTGAAGGTTTACAATTTGACATAGCCATCATCTGTCCCAGACAACACACAGCCAGGTAAAAACCTCATTCCAAACCTAAATTTACATCAAATTTTCAGAAAAAGCACTGCAGGCTTGACATTAAAGGCAGAGCCACAAATGCCCCTCACACATGCCCTTTAAAAATTTGAGTAATTTCAGAAAGCAGGCTTTTGGAATTTTAAGAATAATAGAGGAGATACTGGATGTGCTGTTGTTGCCATCAGATAAAAAGCTAAATCTTAATCCTCCTGCTATCTTGCCTCGATGCAGATTACGCCACAGCCTCTCTGTAAAATGCTGGAACAAATACCAGCCAGATACTTGCCTGGGAAAATGGAGATTTACAGAGTGAGAGGGAAATGGGGCTGGCTTTATAATGTCTTGCTCATTATTTTTTTTACTAATTAATACACAATTTGGCTTTGGTTCTACTGTAAATCTGTAACAGAAGTACCAATGTAAACATCTGGAGCTGTAAATCCATTCCTCCATTTTTGTAGATAGACATAATGTGGGTGACACCACAGGCACTTCCAGCCCCCAGCAGCTGAGAGGACCCGAGTTTCCTGCCCATCCCAGCCCTCTGTGGCACTCCATGGCTCATCCTGCTTCCTTCTGGAAACAGTCACACCTCCAGGGAGCACTGTGAGCTCTGCTGGGAGTGCCAAGGTTACCATGGGAATCAATTAGCATCAACACCCTCCTCGTGGCAAAGTGCTGGAATGGGATAATCTTTAAGGTTCCTTCCAAACCAATCCACAATTCGATGGCATTTTGTTCACAAAGTGTCCTTTTGCTCTTACTTCCCCCAAAAGAAATAACAGAAATACAGACTGGTTTGGGTTGGAAGAGACCTTAAAGCCCATCCCACTCCCTGCCCTGGGCAGGGACACCTTCCACTATCCCAGCTTGCTCCAAGCCCCATCCAACTTGGCCTTGAACATTTCAGTGAGGGGGCAGCCACAGCTTCTCTGGGCAAATCAGCAACATTAAATCACCAGAACAACGAGAGGTAAAAAAGAAAAAGACAACTGTGGACAAAATAAAAAGTAAAGTTCTATTAACACTAAACACACTTTCCCTTTTGGGTTTACACTCCTGCTCCTGTAACTGTTTCCAGATGGTTCAGCAGCTGTCTGAGCAGCGAGCTGCACCTCCTCAGCACCAAGGGGCAGCACCCTGTGCAGAAACACGATTTATGGATTTGATAAGCTCAAAACAAAAGTAAAGACACACTGAGACAAGCAGGAAGCAGAATTAAGAACGCATTCAGAAAACAAGCCCCTGGAAGCTGAAGAGTTAAGCACAACCTTCTCCCTTTTAACACAGCCTTCTGTAGTAGCTAATGAAGGTAATGAAATATGACATGCAGTTTGGCCCCTGACCACAGCGAGCACCTCCCTCCCCTCTGCCGGCGAACAAAGCCAAACCAGATGGAGCTGCGGCGGCCGGGCCGGGCCGGGGCTGTGCCACGGAGCCGGGCACGGCACGGGCAGCGCTGCCAACAGCCACAGCCACCCCGGCAGTGCCACCGAGCCCCGCCTGCCAGCCTCCTCCGCACCGAGTGCTGTAAAACCCCATTCCTTCCGGGTGAGTGAACGTCCACATGGAATTCTAGTGGAAGGTGTCCCCGCTCTGACTGGGGGTGCAACAAGAGGAGCTTTAAGGTCCTCTCCAACCCAAATCAATCTGTGATTGCATGAATATGGATTTTATGTGCCCAAGTTGTTCATCTACTGCTAGTCTAAGTATAATTTAACAGAAAAGCACTGCCAGTAAAAAGGAGAAGACAGGGTATTGCTTGGGCAGGGGCAGGCTTCACCTCCCATATTATCATCCTCCTACCTCAGGAAAGTGACCGACCACAAACACGGCACTCAGCATCTCATTGGCACAGAGCCAGGGATAGAAAAGGCATTTTTAAACACTTTTTAAAGAAGTTTTAAATTCACAAAAGACTATAGAACTTATCAACCTTTTTAAGTTCTTTCCAAAGGTCCTCATGCTTGCTATCAGGCAACAGATTTGACCTTAGCACACTCTGGGCTGATGCAGTTGCCCAGAAATAACTTTGAGCAGGTACCAGGTAAAAATGTGTGCCAAGAGGTACCACACAGACACCTCATCATCTAAAGACTGGGAAGCTCAATCACAGCTGCTGGTTAATACCAAATATGTGGATAATGATCCCTGCTGGACCAGTGACATCAGCTCCATCCCTCCCTTGGCTAAGCAACAGCTGCACCAGGGATGTGTTGTTCTTCAGGGCCGAGGTCACCCATCCATCTCCCTGAGCACCCAGCAGGGTCTAGGGGCACAGAGGGGTGCAGGCAGGGTGGGCTGCTGTCCCCACTGAGACACCCAGCTCCTCAAGAAGTCTGATTTCAGCAGCCCCTGCTCCCCGCAGGGTCACAGGAGGGGACAATGTGGCACAGGATGGCCGAGGCCGCAGACAAACAGCTCCCCGGGGAGGGACGGGCAGTGCCCCGACCCATCTGAGCCACTCCCTGAGAGGGTTCATCTGTCCCCACACCGAGCCCTGAGCGCTGCTCAAACAGCTGCACCCAACTCCACCGGCAACAGACCCCACCCGGGTGACAGCGGCACCCTGCCACCGCTCCTGCGCCGAAGGACAGGCACCCCCAGCTGCTCAGACTGCCAGAGACCCGAGACAGCCAAACCCCAAACACAGAGTAAGCCTAGCAAACAGAAGGGTCTGGAGATCATTAAACCTATAGATGCAGCAGATGAACACAAAGTGTTCTCCAGCCCCACAGCTGATGGGAGCCCCTTGGCCAAGCCAGTTGCATCAGCCACCTTCCCAGCGTCCACACTGGGACATCCTCCATGGTAACCACTGGCTTTTACAGCTGCCCCCTCCAAGAACTATGCATGGTGTTTATTGAAAAAAAACCAAAGCAAAACTATATATGAAATGCTCAAGATGCAAAAAATTAGAAAATACTATCA
Source organism: Onychostruthus taczanowskii (assembly GCF_017590055.1). NCBI lineage: Eukaryota > Metazoa > Chordata > Aves > Passeriformes > Passeridae > Onychostruthus > Onychostruthus taczanowskii. Next base: position 13,636,853 of record NW_024499017.1, on the reverse strand, counting down.
TTAAATTTACCTTTAATTTGTCGCTGTGTTGCATATGCATTATTCCATGTGCCTGAATTGTATGCTGATTTGCTATCCTTGGCCAGGAGCCTGACCCCATTTGGTGAGCACAGCAGGGTATGCTATGGGGTGCTGCTGAACACCAACCAAGTTCTCTGCTGGTTGTAGACACACAGCCTCATTTCAACCAAATTCAGGTACATAACTCCTGCACAGGACCTTAACCATGGCAACTCTGCTGCCTGTGTGCAAAAAGGGCTTAAAAGCAATTTATTTTGGCTTTATACCATATGATAACAGTATTTCACAAGGAAGTGTTGAGGGTATTTTCCCCAACTAAGTCCCAATGCCACTCAACAAGTAATGAATAGAGAAAGAAAGAATAAATTTTGGAGCCTGCGTGTTGTTCAGCTTGTCTACAGTGAATAACACAGAGGCAGGAGGGAAGGAGAAGGTGGGATGTTCCCACCTTCAGCACCTCTGCTCCCTGTGCCCAGATCAGCCAAGGCCTCCCCAAAAGGAGCCCCATGAACCAAAGGCATTTCAGGCTGGGTCAGACACATCCACTCAGGCAGGGCGAGTCAGGGGTCTTGCGCAAACTTGCGCACTTCCAAAATTTTTCAGTTCGTTGCTTGATTTTGCAACCTTAATGACTTATAGGCACAAAAGGCTTTGAACACTAAAATGTGTGAAATCAGCCCTCCAAAGGAGTTTTCTGGGCCAGGGGTGTTGACGCTGACAGGCTCCTCTCACCCAGAGAGCCAGCAGCTGCCCTGGTCCGAGGCAGGAGCCAGCACAGCCAAAACCAGGGCCAGGCTGGGAGGCAGGAGGGATCCGCTCCCTCCCGGGCCCAGGGCACGGCAGCAAGGGGAGGCAGGGCCCTGGGAAATTGATAGCCTGTTCCAGGCATTATTTATCATTCCCAGCACAGACACTGACATGTGCCTTTTGAAAGGGGATACTGTACCTTTAACCTTGACTCTGAGCGCGTTGGTAATTTGGGATGCGAGCCCAGGTTCAAGCGGGGTGACCTTTTGGGGGGAGGGGAGGGACTGCATTTATTTATGAGGCAGTTGGAAATTTTTGACATCACATGCTAGTCCCATTACTCACATGTTACATGACACGAGATTGGCCCTTTTAATGCAACAACATCACATCAAAAAATTTGATTTTCTGCTCTGACAGCAGGCTTGTCCTCTGCAGCTCCCCAAAATGTAATCTGTGGGGGTTAAAGGCCACAGGAAAGTGATTTAAAAATTACACAGAACATGGATGAACAGGTCCTGGACCCTGAGCAAGAGCAGGGATGCTCAGGGGCTGGAAAGAAGTCTGCTAAGTGCAGAAGCCCAGCTGTATCCCAGTGAGGGGAAGCCCTCCGTGTGACCCTGGGATGTGGTGCCTGGGGGTCCCAGCCCAGCCTGGGGGTCCCAGCATCACTCCAGCCCCCCAGGCTGCCCTATGGGGGAAATCCTGCCTTTCCTCACGCCATCTCCCCATTCCAGAAATCCAGCCTGTGCAGTATTATGGATACACACACAACACACCCCCCCTCCCAAACAGCAGGAAAAGCCTTTGGAAACCTTTGCAACACAGAACACCATGAGCACATTTAGCAGGAAAAAAATGGGGGTTCCCTACATTAAAAAAAAACCAAACAACAACACAAACAAAAACCAACAAACATCTGTCAGGTTATTAGGGGTTTTTTTAGGTTTATTACTCTGATAATTTAATCTGGTAATAATTGTGTTTTCTATGCACAAACTTCAAAACTTCCCTTCCAGGGCTGTGCTACATATACATTGAAGTGTTTGCTAATCCAGCTCTGGAAGAACATGCCCACACTGTGCAAAAAGCTCAAGCTCAAAACTACACTCCCATTTTCAAAGAATTTAAAGTATCAGCTAATGCACTTAAAGCTAATGAAATATATTTCACAATAATGCATCACAAAGCACATATATTAAATTACTCATCAGCTAATTCCACAGAGAGGAGAAAAGAGTTTATATGTTTAATTTTTCTAAATATCCTTGGATGAGGGCAGGCAAAGCAGGAATTTTGATTTATATCTGGAAAAGCGTTTCTAAGATTGCTGTAATTTCTTTTCAGAAATATCACATGATGGTGATGATGAGGCTTACACTAAAATAACATGTAAATAAAACAGGCTAATTTTATCAATATTTTTATCAATTTAAACACTGTGTTTTCTACTGTGTACATGCAACGAGAGCAACAAAACCCAAAAAACAACCAGGCTGGAGGGGGTTTGGAGCACCCTGGGATAGTGGAAGGTGTCCCCACCCGTGGCAGGGGGTGGAACAGGATGAGCTGTAAGGTCCTTTCCAAAACCATTCCGTGATTCTGTGATATTAAGAATGAACACCTGTCTCCTACAGACCCAAAGGATGTTTGTTCTACTCTTGCAGCAGAATTTCAGGTGCATTATTCACTTCAAAGGAATCAAATCAAGGGCAGGATGGGCCATCCCCAGCTGAGCCAAGAGGAGAGGAAGGTGAAGGTGAGCCAGAGCAGCCAGACCTATGAGCCAAAGCTCAAACACCTCCAGGAAAATCCTCCTCCAGGAGCAGGAGGAAGAGGCTCCTAAGGCAGAATTACATTTTTACAGATTTATATGGGTTTTGAAGCCAAGTCCCAAGACTAGCAGAACACAGGGGGGGAATTATTTTCTTCTTATTAAAAGAATGAAAAAACCCACCATTGATTTTGTCCTTCATGACCACACAAAAACCTTCCCAACCACAGCGAGGATGACGGTCTGGATTATCACAACGCCGTAAATCAAAGTGAATGTATTTATTAGGTCGCCTCTCTTTGTTGCACATGTGTGTGCTGTTTGTTGGCCCATACTGTTATTATTTTAATTTATGGTTTGCTTTTTCCACTCTTTCCTCTCCCTCACAAGACTGGAGCCTGTCTCCAAGTTCTCCTCATGCCAGTTAAAATCAGCATAATGAAATGTCACGGCCAGATCCCATCGCTCTGCAAGGACAGCCCAGGGACGCGGCCCTGAGTCCGGCGAGCTCAGTACGGCCGGCTAACGAAGCCCACAGTCCTTCTCAGCTGCTTGGCAGGTCTGCCTATAATTAAGTGCAGTAAGTTTAAGCAATTTGCAAATCCCACCTCATGTCCCTTCTCGTGACAAGCCTGATCTCGTCCGAGTGAGCCGTAGTGCCAGGGAGCTGTGCCGGGCAAGGGGAGCTGGGCTCAGCCCCGGCCGCACCTCTGCCACCCCCAGCTGTGGCAGCCAAGGACAGCACCACTGCCGGGACTCACCGGGCACAGAGACACTTCCAGACATGCAAATTCACATCTGGGGGCTTGGGAAGCATGGAATTCCCCCCAGAAACATCCACTTCAGGATTCTTTATCTAAACTCCTGGGGTGATTTCTTTCAATCCTTTCTTGGAAACCATGACATTTTAGGCTATTTTCCAAGAGGCTCTGGAGAATTGTGGGAATGGACAGAGCAGAGACCACATCACCTTCCAGCTGCTGGAGCCATGGCAGCACAGCTCAAGGGCTGGATGGGAAGACGACCCTGTTCCTTCCCACTTAAGAGACCTAAAGACTCTGCAACTATAATAGCCAGACGAGTCAGAGAACCATAAAATCATTAAGGTTAGAAAATACCTCTGAGATAATCAAGTTCAACCCTCAGCCCAGCCCACCACCCATATGCTTAGCACTAATCCATATCTCCAAGTGCCACATCCACACAGTTTTTGAACACTTTCAGGGATGGGGACTCCAGCAGTGCCCTGTGCAGCCTCTGCCAGGGCTGGATGGCCCCTTCCATGAAGAAATTTTCCCCAGTACCACACCTAAACCTCTCCTAGTGTAACTTGAGGCTGTTTCCTCTTGCCCTGTCACTTGCTACCTGGGCAATCCACACAGCTGTGAGAACAGAGTGCAGGAGTTCCTGTCTGCCAAGGCTTCACTCAAACTTTTTTAATTAGAAGCTGGAGATTGTGCCAATGTGATCTTAGAGTGTCAGTCCATGTGAGCTGAAGGATTTGACCCATCCCTGCCCTCCACACACACTGAGGACAAGCTGAGTAAGAAGGGACCTGGGCATGAATAAAAACCAGCATCCCTGAGGAGGGGAGCATTTTCAAGACATCTGAGTGAACACCAAACTGAAAGAACAGCACCAAGCACCACAGGCAGCTTCATTCCCGGTATTACTGGGGTTACTTTGTAGCTGGTTGTGCCTTGGGTGCTCCGTGGGTTTGTCTCAGGGAAGAGCCAAGACGCCAGGCTGGAGCTGGTCAGGCTCCTCCCCTGCCGTCCTGCAGCAGGCTCGCTCCCGGAGCCGCTAATCCACTCGAGTTTTCACGGATTTGTGCCCTGCACTGCTCCCAGCTCCATCTGTTTCACGGTTATTGTTCTCACCAACTCTACTTCATCATTTAAATTATTAACAGCAGAATTACACCAACTGAGAGCTGGAATGGGCAGCTTTAACGTACAAAGGCTTGTATGTAATGTGTCAATATACATCCAGTGGAACAGAGAAACTGGGGGAAATTCAGATAGAGGGGTTATTGCTTCATTTCAGTGCTGATGTGGGGGGAAGTTAGGATGAGAATACCAGGGAAAAAAGCTGGAAAAGCTCCTTTAGGTGGTCACCCACGGATTCACACTCATGGATCTTCACTCAGTGAGTGGCCTGGAGCTGCCCAACCGAGGGGCCACACATCACCTTCATCACTGCCTGGACCCTCCAGGGCTGGGCAGGTGCCCCCAGGACCTTGCAGCAGCACAAACCTCCCAGAAGCCTCCAGACTACAACAATGCTTGCTAAGCATAGACCTTGTACAACCATGAGCAGCAAAGATGTAAATTACACACTGGTGTAAATCAAACCCCCAGAGAGAAAAACACAGTGATTCCAGAGGGTGAGAGAAGAAAAGCAGGATAGGACATCAAGAACCTTGGGGGTTCCAGCTCACTGAGGTCTTCCTATCATCTTCTCCTTAGGAAGCAGAAATAATTTCCTACCTGTAACACCCCTGCTGCTGTCACTAACTATTCAAAAAAGAAAAATCAAGTGTCATAACTGTATGAAGTCTCAGTAAAGCACAAAAATCCAAGCAAATTCACGTCTCTCCTTTAACTACATTTTCCCAAACATAGCACACAGGAAAGGGTGATGGTGAAAAGCCATTTCTGTTCCAAGCCCCACCTGCTGCCCTTCAACTACCTCAAGCAGTTCCTCCTGGCCACAAGACACTGCATTCAGGAGCAACTCCACATTGATCCCAGACTTAACAATATCCATTAATAACAGACCAGACAGTGCCCACGTTCAGCCTGGCCATATGGTTTGAATCCAGGGAATTTGCTTTTCCTATGCACTGCATTACATATTTATACCAAAATAAGAGCCCCCCCACCACACTTCTGGGGTAATTGGCAGATGGATCTGATTCCAAAAAGGGTAATCAGTGCCCTCAAAGAGCCTCAACCCATGCTGCTCTGCCCCAGCTTCAAATGCTTTATTACACAAGGGTCTGTGGACATTTTTTTTAAATTAAAGTTCCTGCAGCATTTCATGGGAGATTTTCTTCTAAAAAACTCCAGCCTGCTGCAGCAAGTTTCCCCACAATCAAGTCAAAAACCCAACACAATTTTCACAGTATTAATAACAAAAGTCTTATGTGCACAACTAAGTTCAAGTAAAAATCACGCATATTTTTGTTACATTATATACCCAAAGTCACAATATTCCACTGGACACCCCAGCAGGAGAGGAGCTGCCTGAGGTAGACAGTTCAAGGTTTCACAGCCACCAGGTGTAAGTGACACATGAGCACACAGCCTCCATTTCAGACAGTAACAGTGAAAACTATACCAGAAAAAAAAAAGGTAACTGCACGGGGAAAGAGACAAAGCAGGAGCTTGAGGGGGACTTAGCATCAAGATCTGCCAGGATATGCTCTCTCACTAGAGCAAGGCTGAAGAAATCTTAAGTCCCAGCTGCCCCCAGCCCCACCACACAGGTCTCCCAAAGCCTCCTCAAGACAGGGACTACAAAGCACCACTTCAGCACTCCAAACACAATGGACAGGCTGGCTGAGAACAGCAAACTCCAGCAGAGCCTTCCCTGCTCAGGTTACTTACATTGCACAAGGGCATTTCATCAGAGGCACTCGGAATTAAAGTTATCCTGTGACTCCTACAACTGCAGAGAAGCTCAACCAGCAAACCAGAACAAGAAAACTCAATGTACCTTAACTCCTCTAAGAGCAGCTCCTTCTCTTCTTTTACCAGGACTCCTCAGAACTCTCACCTGCTCTACCCTTACATATATCCTCTCCCTCCTGCCCACAGGACACCTGTGCTCCCACTCCTGAGCAGGACTGGGTTATGATGCACCAACGAGCAGCAGCTTATGCTCGTATGGTCAGAAACAGGGACCAGCTGTAGCCCATTGCCCTCACCCTTGAAGCAGCCTTTTGCAATAAAAGACCCCCTAAAAGAATTAGCAATAAACCCAGAAGAATCCTTACAGCCCAAAATCCCAATTAAGCTGCTTTATCAATAGGCTCCCACAGCAGAAGTGCACCAGACAGGCCTAAAGCACGATTCTTCCAGAAAAGAAGAATTTTGTGTTTACCACACTTCCTTTCCCTCATTATTCATAATTAGACACCTGACCCCAATGACCAACCCTCCCCACTCAGATCTAGCAGAGATGGGCTCTGGCTGCCTCACGGAGCTGCAGCTGGGCACAGCATTCTTCCTCCTAAGGCAGAATGGGTTCTGATGACACTTCCCCTTGGGAAGAGCTGCCTCTGCTTCTTGAAATAAATCAACCCCCAGACATGATGCTGCAAAAGGGGGATTACAGGGTCACAGAGCCAAGGTTAGAAGTCATGTCTGCAGATCATACAGTCCAACCCACCTGCTCAGCACGCAGACCGGGAGTCCAGGACCATGTCCAGATGAAAATCTCCAAGGATGGAGACTACAGAATCACTGTAGGGAGCCTGTGCCAGAGTCTGACTGCCCTCACAATGAAAAAGGCTTTTCTGGTGTAGAAATGGAGTTTCCTGGGTTTCAGGTTGTACCCCTGCTCCCCATTTGAGGGCTCACCAAGAAGACAGGACAGGTGTACCAGCAGATCTCCCTTCCCTGGGCTCAGCTCTCCCTTAGCAGCAGCTCCCAGGCTGGGTTACATTTAGTACTACCTGGGGAGAGCTGAAGTTGAACAATTCATTTGTGTCAACCATACCTGCTAAGGGCTTCAGAGGCTGTTGGTACAGGCATGATTTTATTCAAAGAAGCATCACCACACAACCCTTCCCCAAGCAGGTGGTTATTGTACAGAAAATGTTCTGGAGATGTTGATAGGCAGCCACACAAGCGCTGGCCGGGTGTCCCAGCAGTGTCACTGTGAGGGCTACACTCACGGCAAGAATTCACCGTGAGAAGCATTTTGAAGTTTATCTGTGTATTGTTCTCTTTCAGATCAATTTTTTCCTAACACCTATAACCAGAAGGGTGATAAATAGTCAATAGACATTAATCCAGCTAATGTTTCCTATACTCCCTGTGACTGTGAGTTCGCAACAAGAACCGTGCCGGAGCCGCAGAGGGGAGGTGACCTCAGCCATGCCCCTCCTGTCACAGCCATGTCCCCCAGCCACGTCCCCCTGCCACATTTCCCAGCCACATCGCCACACTGCCATGGGGGCCCTGCTGCCACAGGGGCCCTGCTGCCACGGCCACCTCCCTCCTGCCTCACAGGCTCTTCCAGCCCAGGATCACCAGAGAAAGCATTAGACATGCTCTGGAAACCCTTTGCCCAGCTGCTCATTAGGACTGCATTAGTCTGTAAACTCGAGCGCAGAACGCCTAGTTCAAGTTGCTCTTTCTTGATGTACTTGAAAGGTCCTGGGAATTTATGGCAGGATAATGCGGAGCACAGCACCTATTTATGAGTTGATCATTTGTACAAAACCCCTCTCAAAGCACCGAAGGTTACCATTCGACCAAGAGCTGCACTTAGCTGCTCAGAGGGCAAGAAAGCCAAGTATATGAAAGTTAAAAGCATTAATAAAAGTGTGACTTATAAATTACTTCATCTTTGTCACCCTTTTTGAAATGGGGTGAGAGAGGCCAGGGTAAATTTATTTTTTAAGTGCTTTCTGAGACCTGCAAGGGTCAGCCCTGAAATGCTGTACTCTATAAATCATTCCATGTGTATCTGAGAGATGCGAGTGCATCATAACATTAACAAATATTGATTTATTTATCATTTGCAACTGTTTATCACTAAACAGCTGCCTTTATACTCTTGGTAGGGAGAAGAAACTTTAATCCCTGAGAATGCAGAAGAGAAGCTGCCTTAGCTGCAGGAGGAAAGAGCAACCCCCGTTACCCTGTCACCCGACTGCCAGCTCAGTGGACGTGTTACCGTCGTATTATGAAACCAGTCATTTCACAAAATGACTAAAATTTCCAGGCGTTCCACGGAACCGCTCGCGTCGCTGCTGAGAGCCAAGCGAAACCTCACATTAGGGGCTTGGCTGAGTCACAGCACAGAGAGGCGAAGCAGAGCCAGGGATGGACAGAGCCAGGGATGGACAGAGCCAAGGATGGACAGAGCCAGGGATGGACAGAGCCAAGGACAGCCACTCGTCCCTGCCGGAGCAGCCTCCCTTTCTGGCACGGCTCCAGCTGGCCGTGCCATGCCACACAGCCCTTCCAATGCCACCAGCACCCCTGGCCCCAGGCTTCTGGCTGGAATCAATGACACAGGAGCAAGAATCAACCCTCAGAGCCCTCCAGGCTGCCCAGCAGGCACTGAGCACCACCACTGTCACTGGAGTCCAGCCGCTGCTCCACAGCAGGAGGCTGGAATTAGCTGATCTTTAAGGTCCCCTCCAAGCCAAACCATTCTGTGACTCTATGAACTGACCTTACATCATCAACCCTTCCTGGTTCTAGACATGACAAAACATGGAAGCATCAATTGGTCTGTGTTCTCCTTCAGTTAATATTACACAGTGGGTTTCAAATGCAAGGAAGATACCTGGAGCAACAGGAGGAGGTTGGGGAAAATTTCAATAAAAATCTCATTACCCTAATGAGGGAGACAAACTATCTGGCAAACCCCTTCCCAATGCTTCACAACATTACATATTAGGTATAAACCAAACCTTTTTATTAAGCAACTACAATAAAAATAGGTTGTTTTCCCTCCCCTCCTTTTTTTTTTTTTTTAATCACTCAACTGTCTGATTTTATTTATTTTTGGAACTAGGCTCAATAACAAATTTCTCCACAGAGCCACCCACCAACAAACGTCACTAAGTGGAAACTTGCTGCTTTATCCGTGTCCACACACCCTCACTCACCAAAGCTTCAGGGAGCTCCAAATGAAGTATTTGGTGATTTCCCTGAGAGAGGGTTGTACTTTATTTGCATTTCTCCCTATCTGTAACTAAACACTGGTAAATTTGCAAAATCCAGATGTTTTATAAGTCTGTTCTTCTTCTTCAGGCTTAGTTCTCAAACTATTCTTGCAATAAAGCAGCAAAATCAAGTACTTTGGAACACAGAGCAAAATCTGGAGGTGCCACAAAGCACAAGTGGCATCAATTCCCCACCTGGCTAGTGTCTCCTGAGAGAGCATCCAGGGGCTTCCAAGCAGCAGAAATAAGACTTGCGTTAGATCTGAATAGCAACTTTAGATCATCTGGAGATGGTCTCCTCAAGTCCTACCTCGCTCTTCTTGGGGAAAACGGCAGCACGGAGCGACAGCTCCATGTCTGAGCTGAACCCCCAGCAAGGCTGGAACTACCCTTTCCCTGGGAGGCCAAGGGACTGTTGCTGGCACAGCAGGTGCTGGGGAAGGGCAGTGGAGCTGGCCCCGGGCAGGCAGAGCCGTGCTGGGCTGGGCAGGGCTTGGCCGCAGCCCCGGGGCCGTGCACCGAGCATCGCTCCGGCACCGAGAGGAAACTCAACAAGCCCCACTCTTACCAATTACAGGGCGTCAATATTGACTATCTGAGGGATTTCCATGCTTGGGAAGCAAATTAGAAACTCAATACCTGAACTATTCCTAAATGCAGTTATCAACTTCAGAGTTTTATCTCATAAAACCAATTCAGCTTAGAGTTTAATTCTATTAAATTAGGGCTTAGAAATAAGATTTGCTCGGAGAATGAATGCATCATTAGTTTTAAAATGCAATATAGTGAAACCCAAAATGTGCGGCATTACAGTTTGAAGAATAAATGAGTAGAGATGGCACCCAAATGTACTTCTCCCTAAATATATTTACCAGAAAAACCCATGGGCTCATTAGGACAGTGTTTTGGTGTGGGGAACGTCCACATTCCTTTGGGAATCATAATCCTCTTGTGTCTCCCCTTGGCACAAGTTTTTTCTTTGTTCTTAAAACCTTCTTATTTCAGCAGCTGACAGAGAAAAAAGAATCAGCATCCTCTTTCTTAATAAAAATGCCACAATGAGACCCTGTCGGGCTTGTGCCAGGCGTGTCAAAGGAGCAGGGACTAATACAGGAAACCTCAAGAACTCCCCGTTTTGTGCAAGTTACAGTACAGGGAAGAGTCACGTAGGGCTGGGTTTTAAATCAGGTTTCCAATAGATGAAAAGCACCCTTCCATGGGGTGCATGTAATCTCTGAATAGGGCCCTTAGTTTCCTGTGGTATTGTATTAGAAGGGATGTTTGATGCAATAACGTGGGGATAGAATATGCTCAAAGAGGGGGCGGGGGCCCGGCCCCACGTTACGACGCCGGCGGCTCTTTGATGGCCGAGCCAGCCCAACCATACCTGCAGCACCAGCAGCCCGGGCTGGGCAAAGGGCACGAGAAAGGCAAACCCACTCCAAAGCACAGCAAGGCCTGAACAGAAACGAGCCCCTTGGGTGAGCCGCATTTCGCCGCCGTTTCCTGCTGCAGATGCGGCGGCTCTGCCGGTCCGGTGGGAACAGCAGGTGCCTCTTCAGGCCCGGTCACACACTTGGCATTTTAAAAAGCTCCTTTTTCAAAAGCAAGCAGCACTGTCCCCAAACAGGATTGCAGGCAGAGTTGCAAACTGTGCGGTGCTGCCACAGCATCGCACGGTAATTGGCAGCCCATCGTCTCTCGCACGGATAGGCTGGGTTAAAGCTTTAAAGATGTATTTTAATGTGTGTTAATTTCCTACTTTTACTTAAGTAGACTATAAGAGTTTTCTTCTTATTAGTATTATAAAATTAAAACCAATTGAAATTATCTAATTATAATTTTTGGTAGCAGAAGAGTCATATGGAACAACCCAATTGACTCTATGGAGCCTAAAATACTCCCCAGTATGCATTTTAATGTACCAATTCCCTTGAAAATGCATGCAGAGCTGTGGGAGAGAAAAGGCTGAAATGATAAATGTGAGATGTGTCCATGTCATTGCTGTGCAGCAGCTCTGGGGGTGCCGCCCACACCATCACCCCTCTTCAGTCAGAGCCTGATTTTACAGTCATTGAATTCTCGGATTCAAAAAGGAGCCAGAGAAGCACAACGTGATCAGATGCTTGTAGTTTGCCATATGATCTTCCTCTTCCTTAATTTTTTATTCTATTTAGGTCAAAACAGTTCTTGTATTTTTCATGAATGCAAGCCTCAAACTTTCCTTTTTCTATTCCACCCTCAAAAGCAGAGAGGCCACCGCCCTGTGTGCCAGGCCACAACTACAAAATGTTGTAGTTTTGCTACAATTCATGCTTGCTTTTGGTTTTCATTGAGTAGAATGACTTTATCTGTTCCAAACAGTAAAGCAGAGCAGCTCAGCTGAGATGCTACAGGGCTGCTGACATTTGGAATGCTATTTTCAGTCCTATTTTACATATGCTTTCAAAATGTATCCTATGAAAAATAAAAGTCAGGTACTAGAGCGGTTGATTGGTGTCTCTGGCAAAGCAGATGACCTACTTCAGCCATGAAGGTGGGGAAAATCCATGGATATTGGCAGTGAAGTGAAGGGAAGGGAGGAGTCAACACCAAAACCTGTGCAGATGTCCAAGGAAGAAAAATCCAGCCTGGATTGGGGCACTGGAGGGAGGTGGTGCCCACATGGGGCCATGGACACTATGGGCACAGAAAACTCCCTTCTTCCTGATCCTTGTAACAGGCAAAAAACCAGCTGGGAAACAAAATGGTTTGATAAGTGTAACCCAAGAGGGAACATTACCGTGCACACCTTTTAATGGTGAGCTTCCCAAAAATTCAGCGTGCTCCCTCAGAAGGGGGAACAGAACCACAACATTCTTCTAAAAAAGAAAACAATTTTTATTTTTTTGCAAAGAAAACCAGAATGAGGCACCACCTGAGAAAAGAGATTAAAAGGAAAAATAAAATAAGAAGCTGTTGACGTTATTAAAAATACCTCTATTTGAGGCCAAAGCAGCCCCTCTCAACTCCTCCCTGATACTTCCCATTCCATGTGGCTCTTTCTGCCTATAAACAAATTGTAAAAGATGGCAACAGCTAATTTAAAAAATAAAATGCGAAGTGTTGCAGCGGAGTCTAAATTGAGTCTGACAACCAAGGTCACATAACTTTTCACTTTTATTTAAAGGCATCGCCTTGATTACTGAAAAATATTGCAAGATATATAAACACAAATCTGGGGGCAGGCCAGCCCGCCTCCGAGGACTCCAGCCATGGCTCCTCGTCCTTTGCTTGAAAAGGAACAACAGGAATAATTTTTTAAATTGCCAAATGTTGTGTAATTATCAAATGGTAGAAAGTTGTCAGAAATCATTGATATAATTTTTGGAATCATGTTTTCGGTGTAAGAAGTATGTCCTAACCTGTCCTGTTATACCTAAATAAATTTAAGTATTTCTTGAAATTTTAAGAAATGTTTGCTGCTTTAATTCCTGTAAACGCAAAAGCTTTCATTGTACCTTTGACTTCTTTTAATTGTATTTGTAGCATTGTAGGCCGTTTCCTGTGAACTCTGAGAAGAGTGTGAAATCTGGTTCAGAAGGTGACGAGGAGGAGCGCGGAGGCTGCAGCGCTCGGGGCTGGCACTGAGGGGCCCCAGCTCAGCCCAGCCCCGGGCCCAGCACAGCCTTTGCAGGGGATCTCACTTACAGCTCAGTTTAAAAGAAAAAACCCATGGATTCTGAGGAGAACCAGAGCCTGTTTGATGTTCTGCCTCTGTTGTCTCCAGGCAGATCTGAATGAAAGCTTGGAATTAAACTGTCTTTGAATATAATTTTCATTGCAAGTGATCTAAAATAAAACAACCTGGTTTCCACACCCAGCTTTCCAGAGCCAGCTGTCACATTCCCCTTCATTCATACACTTCCTAAGTTATATTATTTAAAATTATTGTCATGGTTTTTTTAATTAATTAAAGGCAATAATCAGCCATTTTCTTTTCCTTTGTAAAAATTCCTTTCCAGGACCCAGAGCTTTCCCTGTCGCTCCCCTACTGCAGAGCCTGAGCACCCTCAAATGTTCACTCCTGCCCTGGCCTGTGAGAAATTTCTGTTGAATTCATTTATACAGCCTTTAATTAGGAAACTAACGTAAGGTCACTGATATCAAGTGATTTGAAGCACACAGGTGGACTTAAACCAGTTCCTCACTAGAGCCCCAAAAATAAGGAGCTAGACCTCTTGGAGTGAGTTCAGAGGAGGCCACGGAGCTGCTCCAGGGCTGGAGCCCCTCTGGAGCCAGGCTGGCAGAGCTGGGGGGGCTCACCTGGAGAGGAGAAGGCTCCAGGGAGAGCTCAGAGCCCGCGGGGCTCCAGCCCAGGGACACCGGGCCACGGGGCAGCCGCGGCCACGAGGCGCTGCCTGCAGCCAGCCCGGAGCCATGGGAGCAACGAGCGGCCCTGCTGGATCGTCAGGAGGAGGGAACGAGGAAGGGAGGCGAGTTATAAAAAGAAAAGGAGAAACCATAAATTAAAACAGAAACGAAAAGCTCTGCTGAACATTTTTTTCCTGGGACAAGCAAGAATGGGGAAAGCATTAAGTGCTGCACCTTTTCTTCACCTGATGACACAGGAAAAAACTCTTTTCTGCAAATAATTCAAGTAAACAATCTCCAGAAAGCATAAAGAGCAAGACCAAATTTCTTTAAATTAGCCAAGCTCCTAGAACACGGTGGCTGTACCTGCTGCAGGAGGCTGTGGCTTCAAAACAGGGGAGACTAGGAGTGTGGGGGGAAAGGGAAGAAGAACCAGCCCCTTCTTCCACCTTTATGGTTTACCTGGAGTTTAGTTCACTGTAAATTTTATTTCAAAGACAAAAAACCTTATGCCAAACTCACCTTGGCTAAATATCATTAACTGATTTCTAACAAAGATCTGATCCACTTTCACTTGCAAAACACTTTGTCACTGGTTTATATGCACAACTTCCAAAGAAAGGAGAGAGAAAGGAGAGATTTTTAGGTCAAACGATTAAGGAGAAAAGGGATTTAAACCAACAATTTTTTTTTAAGTTCTAATTGTTTGCTTATTGACACCAATTTACATGGAGCCACTTAGTGAATAAAGGTTTTCACAGTACATGGCACTTCTTTATGTCAGTTTTTAGCCATCATGTCACAGCCTGGCTTGAAAAGAAGAAATGCTGAAAACTCGTAGGCCAGAAATGAACAGCCTATTAAGATCTGAAAAGCTGTCATCCCCGCTGAAAAGACTTGCGTCAGCCACTGAGGATATATTTTAAACCGCCTGTCCGCAAGAAAACTTTAATAATGCAGCCTTGCTCTAATGTCTTGTGAGAGGAGAGGCAATTTTACTTCTTCTATTAACCCAACGTGATTACAATGGCTTATTTCATGGAATATTAAGTTCAAATTCTGCTCCCTAGGAGGACAATAAAAAAAAAGAGTGTGCTTATGACATTGCCCGAAATAGCCACAAGGACCGCAACTCCTTGGTGCTTTTAGTGCATCCAAGCCATAATCCACCTTAATTTGCTAATGGTTAAGTAAATTAGCAACAAAATAATAAACCACAAAAAGGTATCGACACAGGAGCAAAATGCTTTCCTCTCAAAAATATGAAAATAACAAACTAATGTTTTCCTAAGGACTGTCGTGGCCTTTCAGTCTCTCCCTCCCCCTCCAGCCATCCCCCTGCAGCCCGTTCCAGAGAAAAACAGACTCCTTGTGTCAGAGGGGCTTTGGCCATGAGGTGATCAGGAGGGAAGGGTTTGTGCCCAGACCACAGCTGGGCTGGCTCTGTGCAAACAGAGCCATTAACAACCTGCCCAACAGCCTGCACCCACAGCAGGAAATGGGGTTCCAAGAGCTGGCTGCTTGGCTGGTGGCACAATGCTGCTGCCGTCCACTGCCTCGAGCTGGCCAGACCGTGGGCAGTGCCCCTGTGCCACCCAGCAGCAGCCCAGTGCCGCGGGGCATCCCTGCACCACAGGGGTGCAGATGTCAGAGCACTGGGCCAGCGGAGCCAGCGCCCGTCGCCACCTCCAGGAGGCCACTCTGAAAGTGCTGGGTTTAAACACCATTCGCAGGCTGCCCCCCTCTTGAACACTTGTTTAGGCCTGATCCTGACCATAAAAACCGGCATTAGAAAGGTGAATTAAAGATGCAATGGCATTGCCACTGCCGGCAATTCCAGCCCTGGGCATGCAGCGACTGAGGCCAGCACGGCCCTGGCTGTGGCTCTGCCAGCCCTGGCGCTGACTTGCAGTCCCATAGCTCAGGAGCTCTGTGCTTGGCACTGGGGCTTGTTCCACGGGAGAAGGAGAGAAACAGCCCAAAACCCCAGCAGGAGAAACCTCAAATACCACATTTTGGTTTCAAACTAAAGTTGCGTGCAGAAAAGCCCTCCCCACTCCCACTTTCTGGCATAGCCTTCCTGCACCTTTTTTCCTTTTTTATTTTTACAATTTGAAAAAAAAAAAATAAAATTTCATTTAAAAAATAATGTACGCAAATATCCAGCGAAATTATAAATAGCCACCATTAATTTATTTTCCCTAGTTCCACAATTCCAAAGCAAAAAGGCAAAAACTTAAATAAATACATTTAAATCTCCTGCTGTGTAATAGTAAAGAGACTCCATAAAACCAGAACAATATTTATTTTTCCTTTTCGGAGCAGCTCCCTGGTTTATTAGGCCCGTGCTCCCAGCGATCTGATAAGCAGGAGCGAGGCTAAATGGCAAATGGCAAACATCCCAAATCCCAACCTGATGTATTTCCACAGCCCTGACCTTCAGATAAAAATCGCACAGAAATCTGCAAACCCACCAAATATGCAGCACCACACACTTGTGCTCAGACACAACAGTCGGGTGAAAAAAAGGAACAGGCAGAAGGGCGTTGCTGTTTCCAGCCCTGAGCCTTCCCCTCCCTTCAGATCTCAGGATCCTGCTCCGATCCGTGAGTTCCAGGGGATGTGGACACACCCCACCAAACCCAAGGGTTCCTCACGGCCACCGAGGGCTCGGAACTGCCAGGCTGTGACCGTCAGGGAAACACCAGAGAGAACAAATAATCCCACTCCCACATTCTGTGCATATTTAGGAAAATACTTCAAACAGAAAAAAAAAAAAAAATTTGCAGTGTGAAATTAGCTACAATTATGACAACTGCAAGAAAAAAATTATACGGGCAAAATTTGGGGCTGCTGGAAGAATTCTTTGATGTCTGGATTCCAATTTAACCCCGACTGAGTTCTGAGAATCAAATGAACAAAGTGTATCACACACCCCAAGTCTGCTTGTCGGTGCAAGGCATCATTCCCATTCCATTCTTCCCGGCCACACGTATTTCCAAGCCCCTTGCCGACATCTCCTCCCTCCGCACTGCAGACGGCCACTTGCCCGACACATTTGAGCCACAGCCCAACGGTGTATTTCTTTATTCATTAAAACCCAGGCATTAGTATCAATAAATATGTATAACAGTATTTTCTCCCTGTCTCTGCACAGGCCGGGGCTCGGGCTGGGGCTGTGTGGGGAGCACAGAGAAATAGATCATATTTCATATAAATATTTTTAGGCAAAAGACTGTCACCAGCACTGTCCCTGCACCTTTACCTCACGGCTGGGGAGAGCAGGAGTTTATTAAATAAGACTATAGGTGAATAATAAGGCCCTGATAAATGCCCATGAATATTTGGCGTAGCAGAGCAGGGAGGTGCTGCTGTCGCTGGCTCCGGGAACGTCACCTCTATTTTATACCGGGGCGTCAGCGCGGAGCCTCCGCGAGCCACACGGATCCCAGGCTGAATAAATAACACCATCCCCACCATTGGGGTGCTCTGCATATATAAAAATCACTTTTTCTTCAGGTACTGAACCACTGTATCCCCTAAACCTGAACCGAGCTGCCGGGTTTTTGAAGCAGTTGTAAAACATTAATAATATATCTGGGTTGTTTAAAGAATATTTCCAAATAACATGAAATATTTAGTCCATTCCCCCCCTCACCCCACCCTCAGTGCTACCACCACTGTAAAAAGATAAGATTTATCATGAAATGTTTGAGGGGTAATCAGCCATTTTTGGCCAATATATTTTAATATTTATATACCTGACATAGCTGAATATAAATGATACATCATGATTTTCCTTAGTGCATGGAATTTATACAATTAACGGAGGGATCCAATGGCTTTAGGGCACACAAGGTGCAAACAGTGTTACAGTCGGTTGCTGATTATTGTTATAAATCTCACAAACCATAAAGACATTAAGGTACATTTTGTTTACCCCATTTGTTTTCAAATATTATGTACAACAATATTATTTATCATTAAAAGAGTTACACTTTCCCAGTGCATTTATTTCATGAGATACATTTATAGAACTATTTTTAAAATACAGCTGGCAAAATGCATGGCTGAAACAGGCAGGAAAATGGGATCATTTCAATTTTTTTTCCCCCCAAATATGATGTTTTTTCATTCTAAAATCGAGAAGACATTTGAGCACTACCTATATCTGAAACGCCTAATTGGAAAAGACGCTTAGATGCGCGCGGTTTGGGTGGACCCTCCCGCGCAGCCCGCAGCCGGGCGCTGCCGGAGCTCCGCCGTCCCTCCCGGAGCCGCCGCCGCCGCTCCCCGCGGACCGGCGGGGCCAGCGCCTCGCACCCCGAGCGGCAGCACCCGAGCCACGGGGCTGGGGCGGCTCAACCTAGGACTTCCCAGAGGAAAACACTGACAAACACGCAGCCCTGGATCTTCCTAGGGGAGTCAGTACTTTTCCTGGGAAGAGCTACCTCCCTGCTCCGTGTAGATGCAGCAGAACTGAGCGAATATACTCACAAATACAAATTCCCCCAAATGTTCCCAAGTGGGTATAATGTCCCGGGATTGTTTCAATTATTCCCCTTTGGGCTGGCCGGGTTTGAAGCGCCGGAGCCCCCGAATGTGAAACGTGAGCCGAGCGGGGCAGAGCCCCGGCAGCGCCGGGGTGTCCCCGGCAGCACAGGGACCCGAGCGCTGCAGCTGCTCATCAAATCAGGTTTATGTTCCTGAAATGAGTTCCTGCTGCTGAGCCTGAATTCACAGACAGTCGGGGGAAAAAAGAGATGGATACAGCCCCAAACAACCCCCCTGGAAGCACGTCCAGGGGACGGCTCTTTGTGCCCCAATGGAGGCAGCGGGGGGGATTTGTTTTATACCTATGGAAACACGACATGCCAGTTCCATGTGTGTGTCTTGTGCAGAAAGCCCCCCAAAAATACATGTTAGAAAAGCATTGCTGGCATTTTATTTGCTTTGCCAGAGGTAAATGAATCCTTTTCCTTTCTCTTGCCTTCCTGCAGCACCGGCAAGGAGGTTTCTCAGCGATATTTTGCCATCCAGGAGGTGCAGCACCATTTACTGAACACAAACCCATTTTTCCTTAAATTTATATTATTTCAGCTAAACCAACTGGAGAAATAAAAAAAGTCAAATTTTACCATTTGCTGCCCTTTTTCCAGCACAAACAAAACCCCAGCCCAAGGAGTTACCCAAAATTTGCCTTTCTTTTTCGGCCTGCCCAAAGGTTGCTTTCTAATGTACATAAAATACAGGAACAGGGAGGAAATGTGGGAATGTACCGAACTGGCTGTTGACTTCAGGCACGGGAAGTGTTTTGTTGAGAATTCGCAGGTGCTAAAACCTCATCAATGAGTGGGAAATGGTGCTAAATACGAGCTCTGCGAACTTTATTTTTAATGATGACTTTAAAACCCGGGGATCAGCGAGGTGAATGTAAAAACTGTTAATCTTAAATTTCTACAAACCCGAGTGTCAGGGCAAGCATGTCTGGTGCATCAAGCATAACAAGATGAAAACGAGGAGGTGTGGGTGAGGAGGGGGTCCGAGACACTTGCTTTTCTTGAATCCCTCTGAATACATTTCACAATTCATCAGTTTTTGTCTTCCCTGCCACGAGTGAGGACAATCAGACCAGACACCCATTAGATTTTTCATGCAATTTTTTTTTTTCTTGTTCATGACATGTTGGCAGGGAGGATGGCAATTCTGAAATCTTACCAAATGAGAAAAATGTCAGAAACTGAACTGACAGCTGGTGGTTACTATGGTGATAGGTGATATTGAAAAAAAAAATAAAATAAGACTCAGTTAATTCAAAAGGAATCAAGTTCAGTATTTTTAAGCCAGTTGATAGAGATGAAAACTTAATCCCGATACTGGGGTGTTTTCCTGTTTTAGCTAAGAGCCAAAGAAACCATTTGCTTGATTAGATAATTAACTAGATAGAGCTAAATATCCAATGAAAATTATAGTGAAACCAAAAATAATAATAAAAAATAATAACATGTTTTTTAAAATGGAAACAGCCATATTAGGAAAAAAAAAATAAGCAGGCTGGGGGAAATCTTCTGTCTGTGTGAGCAATCCAGAACTGTCCTCTCCATAATCACAATTACCGACACGGGTCTGGTTTTCTGCCATCGGTTTGAGGCAGAAAGAGTAGTTTCGCTCAGTGACAAAGACAAATCAGCTGGAAGGGAGGGAAAGCTGCTGACTGATGGCTTCAATCGAGGGAAGGCTGCGCAGGCAACTTCAGCAGGAACCTGGATATCTCCATATTTGTGTTTATGTATTTTATGGGCTTTTTAAAAATTCCCAAGGGACCTATTTCTGGGGCCCGAATACCGCGAGATCTGGTGTTCTCCTGGCATTTCCATCGAGGAAGTGAAATACTAAAATACCATGAGAACATCAGATCTCCTGTTATTTCGGCTGCATTAATGGTTCCCTCAGGTATTAACAAAGCCCCTGAAAAACAAACACAAATATTTGAGGCAGAAATAGAAGTGCTGGAATATCCACCACACCCCCACAGCAACCCAATGCACCCACACAAAAACCGCCTCATTTTTGTGATCTTACACTTCGAGGAACAAATTGTGCAACCATACACATATAAAATTAATATTATATGGAAACTATTTGGCCACCACCTCTGTCTTTGTGGCAGGAATTGAGTTTGTTCCCCAACAGCCCAGAGGAGGATGATCTCCATATAAATGTAGGTGGAGTTTAGGAATATTGTTATAGAAAACAACGTTTGAATGCAAAAGTCTCCAAACAATTTGAGTTGTGCCTGTGCTCCCTGGGTGGGGATGGCAGAGATGAAGTGGGATGGGGATGAATGCCCGACAGCGGGAATCGCCCGGCCCTCGCATGCGCTCCATGCCCTCTGAGGGCTTTTCCAACAGAAAAAGTCCCAATTTTGGTAACAATGCGGGAAAACCATCCATCATTATTTCACAGATTGGGACGCAGCTTCTCCCTGCTCCCGGACCCAGCAGGCAGAGCCGGGAGGCTGCAAGGACACGGACAAGGAGTCAGGAGTCCCTCAGGACCAGGGACACCACTGCTACACTCCATGGCCTTGGCCACCTCGCCTCCCACACCTGCCGCTTGCCCACTCCTGCGGGAACTCATCCCTGAGGCCAGGGCAAGAGAGCAGGAGGCAGGTCAGGCAGGACAGGGCACACGAGGAGCTGCACAGTGGGCTCGTGGTGCTGCAGGGGGATGGGATGGGATGGGATGGGATGGGATGGGATGGATGGGATGGATGGGGGTGGGTGCCCTGGGCAGCGCTGAGGGTCCCGTGCTCGTGGCAGGCAGACACAGCTCACGCGGCCGCGGGAGGCTCTGCGGGCAGGGGAGGAGATGAGCAAGGCCAGGATGAGCAGAACTGGCTCTGCTGCCCTTATCCCACACGGTTCCGTGCATTATCCTGGAGTGAGAATGTAGCCCTGTCGTACCCAGCACAGCCCACGCTCAGTGATTATGTCTCCAGTGCAGCAAATCTGCTTTCTACTCAAAAACACAGGAAAATGTCCAGAAAAACAGTGGCCTATAAACAGAAATTGCTTCTGGAACAGTTTAAGCCCTGATCCACGACACCAAATTTCACTGCTCCTTACAGGAACCGAGACAGTGCCTGCTTGTCTGAATTCCAAGCATGGGAACAGACAATTTGGGAATCTTCCCCGTTTGACTGCACGTATTGCTGCACTGAACTGCTCTGGGGAGAACAGCAAAACAAGTTCCTCAATACTCACAAGAAAAAAACCCTCTTGTCTAAACAACACGATTATACTAAAAGTAAAAAAATACCATTTAAAATAAATACAATTGCAAAAAAGGCTCTGGGTGATAAGGGAATGATGAGGTATATAAAGCAAAACCAAAAGACTCAGCAAACCTCACTTCAAGATAAAAACCAGTATAAATAACTGGCTTGGACTGTTTAAAATATTGTTATAAATTATACCTTCATTATATATGAAAAGTAGACACTGTTTAAAATCCTATAAAAGCCTATAGAAACAGCGTAAAACTGCTTCAATATATATATTATGTATAACTTAGAATATGTTAAAATCAGTGAAACGTTGAATTTCACAGGGTTTAACAGAAGTTTGTCTTCCAGCCCCACACCAGAAAATCTGTAAAATTACCATATGTAAATATCCACAGATCCTGAATCTATTTTTATATGTATTTCTACAAAAATCAAATGTCTTTTTTTTTTTAATGTGGTTTATAGTGTCCTTTGTACTGGGCACGGAGGTGGGGATAAGCAGACAGCTGATGTTAACTAATAATACAGACAACTAAGAATAACGCACTTCATTCTTGACCCCTTTTGCCTTTTAAAAATGTTGATAGAGCATTAAATTGTGATAAAATTTCCACTGGTTTATGGGATGATTGTTTCTACCTGAATATTTTCAATCAAAAGCCACACGGTGCCTTTTTGCTGCAGCACAAAACACAGCTGGGATTGTGGAGAACGGGCGCAATCTGTGATTCTGCGTACCCGTGCGCACAGGCCCCCCAGGATGTCCTGAGGCCCCTGGATTTTCCCTCACACCCCCCTTGAAAGCAGCACTGGTTTTCAGTCGAGTCACGGCACACCATGCCCTCCTTCCGAGGCGGCCCTGGCCGGGCTGCGTGCGGGTCCCCCCGACGAACAAGGACCGCACAGCTCGGCGCTGCGATGGCCGGGCTGCGGGCAGGGAGCGCTCCGGGAGCCGCTCAGTCTGTCATACGGGGAAACTGCACAGGGAAACTGCAGGGAAACTACAGGGAAACTGCACAGGGAAACTGCAGGGAAACTGCACAGGGAAACTGCACAGGGAAACTACAGGGAAACTGCACAGGGAAACTACAGGGAAACTACAGGGAAACTGCAGGGAAACTGCACAGGGAAACTGCACAGGGAAACTACAGGGAAACTGCACGGAAACTGCACAGGGAAACTACAGGGAAACTACACAGGGAAACTACAGGGAAACTGCACAGGGAAACTACAGGGAAACTGCACAGGGAAACTGCACAGGGAAACTCTGCACAGGGAAACTGCACAGGGAAACTGCACAGGGAAACTGCACAGGGAAACTACAGGGAAACTGCACAGGGAAACTGCACAGGGAAACTCCACGGAGAGAAACTGCACAGGGAAACTGCACAGGGAAACTGCACAGGGAAACTACAGGGAAACTGCACAGGGAAACTGCAGGGAAACTGCACAGGGAAACTGCACAGGGAAACTGCAGGGAAACTGCACAGGGAAACTGCACAGGGAAACTGCACAGGGAAACTGCACAGGGAAACTCTGCAACTTCAGCCTTCGCACACTGAGCTGCTCCGCAGGGCTGCTCGTGCACACCAGGGACTGCAATGGGCACAAAGGATTTTTCCATGTTTTATTTTTCTGCAGAAAAGCAGCTGTAGGCAGTCCCCAGCGCTGCGGAGCCCCCGCTGCTGTCCCAGCGCTGTGCCGCTCCGCCGCAGCGTTTCAAAAAGGCCGGCGAGCTCCCATCCCCGCTCCGGGCTCAGGGCTCAGGGCTCAGGGCTCAGCGCTCAGCGCTCAGCGCTCAGGGCTCAGCACTCAGGGCTCAGGGCTCAGCACTCAGGGCTCAGGGCTCAGCACTCAGGGCTCAGGGCTCAGCACTCAGGGCTCAGGGCTCAGCACTCAGGGCTCAGGGCTCAGCACTCAGGGCTCAGGGCTCAGCACTCAGGGCTCAGGGCTCAGCACTCAGGGCTCAGGGCTCAGCACTCAGGGCTCAGGGCTCAGCACTCAGGGCTCAGGGCTCAGCACTCAGGGCTCAGGGCTCAGCACTCAGGGCTCAGGGCTCAGCACTCAGGGCTCAGGGCTCAGCACTCAGGGCTCAGGGCTCAGCACTCAGGGCTCAGGGCTCAGCACTCAGGGCTCAGGGCTCAGCACTCAGGGCTCAGGGCTCAGCACTCAGGGCTCAGGGCTCAGCACTCAGGGCTCAGGGCTCAGCACTCAGGGCTCAGGGCTCAGCACTCAGGGCTCAGGGCTCAGCACTCAGGGCTCAGGGCTCAGCACTCAGGGCTCAGGGCTCAGCACTCAGGGCTCAGGGCTCAGCACTCAGGGCTCAGGGCTCAGCACTCAGGGCTCAGGGCTCAGCACTCAGGGCTCAGGGCTCAGCACTCAGGGCTCAGGGCTCAGCACTCAGGGCTCAGGGCTCAGCACTCAGGGCTCAGGGCTCAGCACTCAGGGCTCAGGGCTCAGCACTCAGGGCTCAGGGCTCAGCACTCAGGGCTCAGGGCTCAGCACTCAGGGCTCAGGGCTCAGCACTCAGGGCTCAGGGCTCAGCACTCAGGGCTCAGGGCTCAGCACTCAGGGCTCAGGGCTCAGCACTCAGGGCTCAGGGCTCAGCACTCAGGGCTCAGGGCTCAGCACTCAGGGCTCAGGGCTCAGCACTCAGGGCTCAGGGCTCAGCACTCAGGGCTCAGGGCTCAGCACTCAGGGCTCAGGGCTCAGCACTCAGGGCTCAGGGCTCAGCACTCAGGGCTCAGGGCTCAGCACTCAGGGCTCAGGGCTCAGCACTCAGGGCTCAGGGCTCAGCACTCAGGGCTCAGGGCTCAGCACTCAGGGCTCAGGGCTCAGCACTCAGGGCTCAGGGCTCAGCACTCAGGGCTCAGGGCTCAGCACTCAGGGCTCAGGGCTCAGCACTCAGGGCTCAGGGCTCAGCACTCAGGGCTCAGGGCTCAGCACTCAGGGCTCAGGGCTCAGGGCTCAGGGCTCAGCGCTCAGCGCTCAGGGCTCAGGGCTCAGGGCCCAGCACTCAGCATTCAGTGCTCAGCGCTCAGGGAGCGGCGCTCCTGCCGTGGCTCCCGTGTCGGGGGCACTGCTGGGCCCTGCGCTGCCGAGGCTGGGTCACACCAGGAGCCACGCAAGGCCCAGCCCGGGTGTGCTCGGTGCCCTCCGCTTCCCCGGCCCCTGCAGAGGGGGGGCACAAGGAGAACACAGTGCTGCTGTCACTGTCCCTGAGCCTGGAGAAGTACTTCAAACAAAACCACGTGAAACACGCAACTGTAAAAGTTCTACAGAAACACGATCGCTGGACTTTACATTTAGGAAGAATTAAGCTTTTAAAGAATATTTTCCACTGAAAAAAAGCCTTTAATGGGAGTTATCCAGGTGGCCCCTGGATTTATTGTTGGATTTCTCTTTGACTGCTCTGGGGTTCCCAAGGGGACTATTACGTCAACAATTTCTAAGGCAACATTTTATTCCAGGTGAAATTCCTTAGAAGATGAGAGCTTTGGCTTGGAGATTCTGGGATCCCATTTGAAATCACTCACGCTGACTACAGAAGAATTTTTAAAATAAATTACTGCATTGCCTCCTGCTTTCAGATACATCTATCACCTATCTATGTATATATTTAAAAACATTCTTTATTGAACAATTTCAAATGTAATTCTCCTGAAGCTATTAAAACTCCCTATTTAACTGCATTCATAAAAAGTTGTCTGGAATACACTCAAAACTGGCCACTTCATTCAAGGTGTATTCTATATTAACACACTTTCCCATTCTGAAAAATTGGTGATAGGGGCTGTTCTGTGCATGGAACTCCCATCAGAGTCAGTCAAGAGCCTTTATTTATAAAGTTAGGGGGCTTCTGAAGTCTTTAATGACTATTTTTGGTCAAACTTGAAAGAAAAGAGACAAGACACAAAGATCTCCCAGTTTCCAGTGTACAAAGAATCTATGACCAGTAGGAAAAGCTGAGTAGGGCCGTCGATCCAGACTAAACAAATTTCAGCATCAAATGATAAATGAATCAAGGAACTTGCACTCTCAGATCCTAAATTATATTAAGTCACTGATTTTATGAAGCCAGAAAAAGGTCATCACACGACACTTATGAACTATGGTAAATAACTAAAATTTATGCAGTAGGATGATTTTAATCGTTGGTATCCTTAAAACTTCAGAAATAGATACAACTTGTAACAAATCAGAAAAGTTAAAGGGAAACTATAATTGTTCCTTTTAAGACCTGTTATGTGTAATATCCATTGGCCATATTTGTTCCACAGGTCAGATATAAAAATAAATTTACTGTATTTCTTGCATTTGATTAACAGAAAGAGCTTAATGATACGTGTCCACATTCCTGTCTCTGCGCTAGTGTCTATCGGGGCTTTCTTGCCAAAACTGAAAACCATCTGTCATAAATACAATAATGGCTTTTAAATCTGCCCCACCTAGTCCTCCTGCTCCCCAAAATGGGGCACATCAAGCATGGGCTGCTCCTGAAATATTCCTTGCAAGTTGCTAAGTGGATATAAAAGAACACAGACCTAAAATAATCTGCAAATAACTGTAACATAAGCCCTGAAAAATGCTTTTGGAGCCGGCGCGAGGAGGGAGAGACGGCGTCCACTGGGCCGAGGCCAACGCAGGGTCCAGGAGATCCGGGCAGGGGGACAGTGTTTGTCACTGGAAGACTTTGTAATTGTGAAAGATTATTACAGATCTTATTTAAATCAGGTTTCCTTTTGAGTATTTTCATCTAATTGGACAAGTGTTGAGCTGTGCCGGGCTGTCACAGCTGTTACAGGACATGAACCACGCTTACAGTAACAGCTTTCGTTCCACATTTTTGTGGAGCAGTTTCCATAGCACTCAGATCAGGGCTTGCATATTTTTATACCACTTGCATATTGAAAATAAACTCTGATGTTTAGCTTGCTTTCTCCAAGTGCATCTGGTACTTAAATTCCCTGAAAAACAAGCTGGCAACTCTGATTGAAGCCCAAGCAGGCAGGGTGTGACACCTTGGTAACTTTTACAAAGTTATTTTCAGCCTTCCTTTCCCCTAAACGGCATAGGAGATGGGATGAGAGAGCTGGGAAGTTGGCATTTATCTCAGTCGCCATTCCTGAATTTAACATTAGGGCCAACTTTTCCATTCACAACAATACCCAAGATAACCAGATACTCGGCATGTGAGGAAGTGCTGTGGCATTGCCTGCGCCTCAATTAAATATTTCCCATGTTTGGAGCAGATAAATGCAAAGAGCTAGGAGCTGGAGGGACACAAGCTCCAGGGGCCAGGTGGCCCTGAGGCCCCCGGTCCCACCGGGAGCAAGGCTTTCAGGCAGCCCGGAGCCCTGGCCAGGCAGAGCACAAGCCTGTTGGGAAGTTTATTCTTGGTAAACGAGTCACTTTCTAATTAAAAGAATAAACAGGATGTTATAATGTGGGATTCCAAAGTGCAGCCAGTCCAAGCCCTCTCCGGCAGCGAGGCCGGGGCTGTGCCTGGTGCCTGCCGGCCCCGCTGGGCCGTGTCACTGGCCAGGCTTTGTCCCACCAAGCCTCCCGTGTCCCCACGGCCCCTCACCTCCTAGCCCCCTTCCCAATTAGCAGATTGAAAATTAGCAAAATACAGCCCCTGCTTTGCACTTTAAATTTTAATAAGAAACAGAGACATCTCTCTCTTTCTTCTGCTGTTCCTCCCTCTCCTCCAAGAACAGAAGGCTGCTGGTGAAAGGAATGAAAATCTGGAAAGAATTTGGGGTGGACTGGCCAACCCCCTTTCATTTCCTTCAGATGTTTACAATCTAGCACCTTTCTGAAGACAAAGATGGGAAAAAAGCTATTTTTCCTTTTGACTGAAGGGTGAGACAGGGGGGTATTAAAAACTGATCAATGTAATTTTTTTCACAGAAGTATTTGCACATCTGTGAAATAATGTAATTTATGAAAAAAATCTTTTTATATGACATCCATGATTATAGCCTGATCTGGAGAATTATTCAAATATAAAATTAAATACTCAAAAACTCGCTGTGCTGTGGATGACTGAGCTTTTACCAGCTGTGCATCACACTTCTCTAATTCTATTAAAAGTATAGAAGTGAGGCTTCCCAAGGATGTCTGAATCCCTTGTAAAAGGAATGTTACATTTCTAAATGCTTTATGATCAGTTGCTTTTTGTTTTTTCGTGATTATCATCCCAGTTGTTGGATGTTTTATCTGACTGTACCAAAAAAAGAGAGGAGGAATGCATACCCGTGGAGAGTGCTCTATAAATTATATTGTATTTTATTATCGCAGGGCTTAAGGAAAAATTGGCTCTTAAGAAAGGTTAAAAACCTTTAAAGTGAATTCTTCTGTTTGGTTAAAAGTACTTTTGATTTAATACGATCCATCTGCAATCTGGGGCTGGCCTCCTCCCCCTTGGGGAATGGGGCGATGCCCACGGGACCAGGACAGGGCAGCGATTTCTGCCTGAACAGGACGAGCTTGGGTCGCCCCGTGCCAGCTCCCCTGCCAGCAGGGGACCAGCTCACTCTCTCCTCAGACAGCAATTCCCAGATTTTTAAACAATTAATCCAGGGGAAAATGAGCGGGCACGGCTGCTCCTGGGGGTAGTTTCCCAGCCCAGCGTCGCTCCGCAGGAACAGCCTTCCGAAGGGAAAGTTGAATCCTATTTTCCAAGCTTAAATGGAAGCTTTGGTCCGGCTCCTGCACTGCTTGGACATTATCCACAGGTTACAGATAGAATCACCGTGAATGCGCTGTGCCTCCCCATGCCACAAGCCAACATTAAACTCAAAGGGAAAATACAATTCCCCAAACCAACAGAAACACCGTGTACAAAGCAGCCACTGTAAGAGCCCCAAAACAGGCCACATTAGTAAAAGGCAGTTGGAGTTTAGCAAAGAGAGAGACAAAATAAGGGCTAAGCCATTGTTTCTGCTGCCGAAGACAGACGGACTTTAATAACACTTAACAGAATGATGCACATTAACGATCTCAGAAAGCACTTCTTATGCCTCATC
Organism: Onychostruthus taczanowskii; assembly: GCF_017590055.1. Taxonomy (NCBI): domain Eukaryota; kingdom Metazoa; phylum Chordata; class Aves; order Passeriformes; family Passeridae; genus Onychostruthus; species Onychostruthus taczanowskii. The sequence continues at coordinate 13,608,228 of NW_024499017.1, read as the reverse complement.
CATCATGCGGAGGAGAAAATGAAGCCTTCGACAGCATTAGGAATTATTCTAGATCTTGTCAGTAATTCGCAGCTTCTCGGTAGTATCGTAACACAAATTTGTGTGGATGAGACACTGACCATTAATCTAAGGGGCTTTTTTTCCCTCGCTGCAGCGTGTGGAGAATGTATCAATTGTTTCATGGAGAAATTTCACAGCTGAAACCTTACTAAATAAAACAGGGGTGAGGAAAGAGATATAGACAGAAACATAAACAACTGCAACGCGGAGACAAATCATTATCTTTAAAACAAAACCTACCATAAAATCACCATGTGTGTTTTGTGAATGGGCCGTGAGCAGTTTCCTGCTCTGAAAATCCTTAGAATATGCTGATTATAAAGTTATGTTCGTACACACAAACACACTTAGATTTCATTTTCTGGGAGGCTTTTTTCCCTTTTTTTTTCCTGTAGTATAGGCAAAAAATCCTGATTTCTCCTCCCAAGAGAGCCTTGTATTTTTTGCGAATAGGAGCAAAACAAATTTCAAGACAAAATGCCATGCAACTAAATAAACAACAGCTTTTGGCAACCTCTTCCCTAAGTCGCAAGCTGCTGTTCGTCGTGTGATAGCTGTTGCCACTGGAATCTCTACTACAAAGGAAAAGGTCCATAAATATTTGTACAGCAAACTCCACAGAAAAAAAAGCCTCCCCGAGTGAGCTCAGAATTCATTTCTATACGTGCGATGTAAAGATGAAAGCTAATGAGTTCTGTGGAGTTTATGATAAATTAAAAGTGCGGGTCTCCCCGCCCCAGCCGCGTGTTTACACGGATCTGATCCGCTGCTCCCCAACAAAACACTTGTCAGACAGAATGAGGCGAATTCGCCTCCGGATGTGGAGGAGCTGGATTGTCTCAGGGACAAAAAAACAGATAGGATTTGATCAAATACTAATCAGGCAGCAATAATGTGGTATCCTAAAACACACCCTATTTTATCTCCAATGAAATAGTGACATCTATCCAAAAAGTCCTCAAAGAAACTTGGGTTGAGGTAATATACTGTGATTGCAGCAGATAGGCAGGATTAAAATCAGGCTTGATCTTCAAAGAGAATAAGAATGTATAGTTCTGTTTACTGCACACATATTTGTATATAAAAGATATGACAAATATTTCGAGTTCTTTAGAAACCTGTATTTCTGTATCTTGAATTTTCACAGACCAAGTGCTGAGAAGGGGATTTGACAGTCCCAGGTAATAGAGGCAAATTAGAGATTAAACTCATTAGAAATTATAAACACTCCCATAGTCTGTTAAACCCCCTGACAAAACCTGGAAATTAGAAATCCAATAACACAGCATCAATAGGGTCTTTAACGGCTGGACAGATGTTTAAACTGCGCGATACTCGTGCGAGGAGTGAGTGGAACAGTCGGAATCAAGGTTTGCATTAAATAACACAGCACTCATGTCGGATCAGATCATTCATGTGAACTGGTTTGATCCTTTTCTTTGCCATTAATTTCCATTCTTTTGTTATGGTCTAAATTTGTTATTCATTTTGCATAGTGTTAAACATTTTTCTTATTTGTAAATATGCAGATGAGGGAGGCAGCTCTGTAAGGCGCCGCACAGAGCAGGGCTCTGTCCAAGGGGCCACTAACCCCTGGGGCTGCCCTCCACATAAAAACACTGAGAAAATAAAATATTATCTGCAAGCTTTAATTTTTTAGCCTAAATAATTAAATCACAGAGAGAAATACTGTGAAAACAATCATCTCACTAAGCACAACTCAATAAATCCCAAGGAATGGGCACTGGGATAGCAAAAGCAAAATTGTTTGCGTTCCTTAATGTTAGGTCTGACCTGGAAAGGGTAACAAAAGAATCTGGCATGAATATGTATTTTTATAGGGAGTGCTGCTGGTAAACAGACCGAATAAAAGCAGGGGGATTATTTTAAAATAGTTTCTCCTAAACTCTCAATATGTTTAATCTGATGATATGAAAAACCATCCATAAAGCAGAAACACATTCAGCCCCTACAAAATTCTGTACAGAGAAGTGAAAAGGGTTTCAGCAGAGGAAAACAAACAAACAGCAGCAATCCTGCAAAGCTGCGGCATCTCCCCACGCCCGCCTGCTCTCCAGCGCCGAGATAAAGACCCAATCTGCTCATCAAACACCTCCGGGCTCGGCCATCTAATAGGAACAAATTGGCAATGACTGCCCAAGCAAGTAACACAGGCCCACTGATTTGTAGATTGATACTGATGCCTAATGATCCCCTTGGGCAGATCAATAGCAACAATCCTCATCCCTGCCTTTCTTCTTTATTGGCACGGCGGAGCGAGCGCGGGGAATCGTGCGAGCGCGCACGGCTGCAGGTGCCGGCCGAGGGCCGGGCACCCAAAGGGCCCCGGAGCCAACGCTGCCCTGCCGCGTGCCCGGGGCTCGGCCTGCCCGCGCTGCCCCTTGGCAGCCACGCTGCCCCGGGCACCGTGCCCTTGGCACTAGGCTGTGCCAGCTGTACACCCCAGAGTGCGGTGCGGCCAGGACGGGCCTGCAGCCACAGCGAGGGAAAGCACAGAGACTGGGATAGTGAAAGCAAACTCAACACTGACCAGCTGGGCTGTCTGAGAGCTGAAAGCCAGCGTGGCATTTGGGTGGCAGAGGCATGCAGGACACTGGGCACACTTTGGAGAGCAAGGCACACAGGCAGGCGGTTTGTCCTGCTGGAACTGTTAACTGGGTTACACTTCTCTCCTGCTCCATCTCTCACCTTTTCCCTCTTCTCCCCTCAGCTGACTCCTTGTCTCTTAGTGCACTACACTATGATCAATCAAACACTATCAGCACAGGGGTTTTATTCAGTTACCCTGGAGTCACTTCCATCTGCTGCTTCCAGCCCCACGCCTCAAAAGAATTAGGGATTTTCTATTTATTTATCAATCTAGTGAATACAGTTATCCCATTAGTAGATCCTTTTAAAGTCCCTGATAGAACCTAAGAAAAACTAATGGAGTTGATTTGCATTTGGTTTTTTTCGCAGTGAATTAATGCCAGTGATGTTCTGCAGAACCACACATGGTCACTGCCACCTCGGGGTGCTGGCAGACATCCCCAGCAGCACTCCACTCCCCTGAAAATCGGTCTCTGCGTGGAATAACCACGTAGAAACCTAAGACATGATCAGGCATACCCAAATCACCAGGTCGGCAAACAGAGGGGAAGGAGAAATGTACCAAAAAGTTTGTGCCTCCTGCACATGAAATATTAATTTTGTATTAAGGTGTGTGTCGTCACCGCAGTGTCCCCCAGCCCGGGCACACAGCCGGGGGTGTCACCCGCGGCCCCGCCAGGCGCAGGGAGCGCAGGCACCGATTTTCAATCCTATTCAGACTCGAGATCTGCTTTGTTCAGCAATCACCTGGCTACTTTTATTCTTCGTGGCTCTTTTATTAAAATGTGGATAAAGTGAAAGGCAAAGGATAAAATTAAATTCCATTGACTGTAAATTTCTAAATCATCCCTCCAATAAAGGATTTTCCTTTAATAACAAAAACGCCTTTCCCATCTTTTTGCCGATCTCGACGTATACTCGCAATAAAACAGGGCTGCGTGAAAACCTTTGTAACTCGACCCTTCCAGTGCATAAATTAATAATTTTCCAAATCCTGTCTTTTCTTTCCTTAAGTTCCCGGGCGCGGGGGTCGTGCACCCGCCCAGCCTTGACCATGGCAAAATTCAAATTCCCACTAATGATGAGTGTAATCATCGCAATCACCATCACCATCATCATCGCCAGGAAAGCCGGATCCTGTTGGCCCCTGACATCAATCAGCGAAGCGGGGGAGGCCAGCCCCCCCCCGCGCCCCCCGGCAGCGATCGCGTCCGTTCCCCCCGTGTCGGGGTCACCCCCGCTCCCATCCCGGCCTCGCACCTCCGCCGCTCCCAGGGCGGGACGGGATGAGTGAGACGGGACGGGCGGGACGGGGCCGGTGCCCCCCACGTCCCCACGTTCCCCCCGAGCCCCGGGTGGGAAAGGAGCGAGCGAGGGAGGGGAGCGAGGGGAGGGGGAGCAGCCGCACGTGTGACGCGCCCGGCCGCCCATTTGCATATTCACATCAGCGCCGCGCCCACTTAAGCAGCGCGAGGCGAAGGTGTCTCCTCCACCCACCACCCACCCACCACCCACCTCCCACCTCTACCTTCCCTCCCGCTCCCCACAAGCCGCGCTCCCAGCCCAAAAGCGAGGGCGCGGGGGGCCGGCAGGAGGGTGGGCGCAGGCTGCCTTACCTCCGCTCCCGCGCTACCAGGGATTCCCCGTGGTTCCGCCACGAATTTTGGAGAGCCATCCTTCAAGGGTTTTTAGTTCTGTCTTTCTCTCTCTTCCTCCTCCTCCTCCTCCTCTTCCCGTGTTGTGACTGGGTTTATAAAAAAAATAAAAAAAGACAACTCCATGTAAGCTCGCAGCCAGGGCACGGCGAAGTCTGGGGCTCCGGGGGGAGGGAGCAGCGGAGGGAGGGTCACAGCTCCATGCCTTACAAAAGGCAACCCAAAGCCTGGATATTTTTTTTAATATCGTACACAAAACGCCGCCGCACACATACACGTAACGCAGGCCTCAGACCTGGCGCTAATTAGGTTTTTGCCAAAAACTGTCGAGGTTCAGCCTACGGCACGAATAAACGCAACGGGGATGGCAGTTCTGAACCCTCACCTGCCCCGAGCCCCCCAGCGCTCAGCCCTCACCTGCCCGAGCCTCCCGGAGCGGGTGCCCAGGAGGGCGAGCGTTTATGGGGCGCGTCGAGAGCTCCCACGACGGCGGGGACCCAGGTCAGCCGTAACCACGCGGCACCGACCTGGACTGTTTCAACCCGAGTGCTGTTCAGGGGTATTTTTGCACAAATTAATTTTACTATTTCACAGCTCCACTCACAGTGGGGAAAAGGAAAAAAAAAATTAATAATCGGGGTTGTGTATCCCCTTGCAAACGTCACAGAAGCAGCATCGTGTGTGCCGGGATGGGTCTCCAGGAGCACAGGCCTATTGTTCTAAGGACACGGCTTTTGTGAGCAGGGCAGCACAGCCAGGCTGGAGCAGGAGGAGGAGGAGGAAGAGGGGAGGGAAGCCCTTGCACAAGCACACTGTGCACCGCAGCCACTGTTTCACACCCTCGCATTAGATGTTTGCTGAAAATACACGGTGCACACGTGTGGCACTTTTTTCCAAACATGTCATTACCGGGAATGATTAAGGGCTTCGTTGCTTCCCAATGCAAGGTCTCGGCTTGGATTGCTGACTGATGGCTGAATTCCCCCATACACCTGGCAACATGATTTTAGTGTGAGGACAGGGGGAAAAAAATGCACTTTCTTGACTGCTTTTTCGTAAGCAGAATATTTAGGAAAGAGTCAAATTTAATTTTGCAATTGGCAAAAGCAAACGTGCTCCTAAGCTGAAGGGTCGCAAGTCGTGTTTCACCCCGGAGTGCATTTGATGGAGAAGTTACACGGCCCTGAAATAGGCGTTGTGTGTGGGAAAGGCTGGGATGCTCCAGCCCGGGCGGGCGCAGAGAGGGGCGTCCATGCCCCAACTCCGTGTGCGAGGGGAGCGGCGGGGCCGAGGCAGACAATGGGAGCTGGAGGCGAGCAAGGAGGTAGAGGGGGGTCTGCCCGTGCCCCCCCGGCCAGGAAAGCAGGTCACTCCTTATCAACTGGGTAAGCAAATGCCAAAACAAAGCATGGGGCTGGATTTTGACGAGCCAGACATGTTTTCTTACAAAAAAAAATTTCCCTGCCTTTGTTTCTCCTCTTCTCCTTCAAAGCGAGGGGAAGAGCAGGCTGCTATGTTCACACTGGCTTTCCAAGGGAAATAAAGATGATTTTTAAGAATCTGTCCACCAAGCATGAGTTACTCGTTCTCCCCCCTCCAAAAAGAAAAAAGAAACAAAAATCCTCAGCAAGACTCAAAGGATTCCTGAAATAAAGAAGAAAGAAAAACATCCAAAACACTAGACACAGAAACATTATATTTCAATATTATCATATGAATTAAATGTAATCCTTGAAGCGACTCGTCCCAGGGGTCACATATTAGGCCATTTTTTTCTTTTTTTTTTTTTATTTAATAGAGGTCACCCAGGCTGAAAAGCAGAACCCAAATGAAAAGCATCTTCAATGTGGTTATAACATGAGCTGGACGAGGTCAGGCAGTGTCTTGTATGGCCTCATAAAAAATACATAACCAGACAGCCTAATAGTATTTCTTTGCATTCATTTTTGGATGGGAGCTGGCGCGTGGGGGAGGGGGCCGGGAGAGGGCCACAACCGCCTGTGCATTTCCATAATGGGCAGCTTCTCCCATTTTTTCAGTTAGGGAAAAAATGAACATTCCTTTTAACACATCCCTGGGTTAGCTCACTTTAAAGAACCATCCTACAGACAATTGCTGTGGCCCCGAGAAAGTGAGAGAGGAGTGAGGCATCGCCCATCTCTCTGCCTCACACACACACACACACACACACACACACACGTGTTCACCGCAGACATGCTACCGTCATGCTTAATTGGGAGTGCAACCACCTTGGGCTTGCTTTCATCAACACTGGCTTATGAATGTTGTTATTTGTCCATACACACGCCCAGGCTGATTAATTTGAATTATTTCTCTTCTGAAGAGAAGCAGAGGAACCCCCCATTCCAAGGAGTCCCTCTATCCACACTCACCGGAGAGGGGTTTGCCCACCACCAGGATTTACACAGGTTTTGGGTGGGAGAGGGGGCAAGAGAAAGGCAAGGAGTAAAAGGGGAAGGGGGGCGGGGTGTGTAAATAAAAATAACCAGTGCTAAAAATGCCGGGTGAGAAGAGAATCTGTAAATCTCGCCTCCCTTCCCCCTCCCCAAATGCCGCCTGGAGCCGGGTGACCCTGCGGGGAGCGGAGCCGCAGAGGTGACCCGATGCTAACCAGCCTGTTAGAACTAATAAGGTGTGCGCCTAAGCCAGGGGCTGACACTGGGGCATTGTGGAAATAACTCTCCTTGTTATTGCCCATCCTCAGCTTGAAATTTACTGCTCCTTTGCATTATTAAAGAGACAGCTTGCGTGCGCGATGGGGGAGAGGCTGGGCAGGAGGAAGAACCGCGCACGCTTTTTTAATGGTATGTTTGTGCTCTCTCTAGTTTTTAGATTCAGATTTGGAGCATTAAAGCATGCTGGGTTAATAGGTTGTTATTTATTATTTGAATAAAATCTGGTTTAGAAAAATAAAAAAGGAGTATTTTTTCCTCCACTATGGCAAATGGTCAGAAAAAAGGAAAGGTGTGAAACTGTTAAGATCAGGCTGAGGCCTTGTGGGACAAACCCTGCCCCAAATATTTCCAGTTGCACTGCTCCACATTTTCATCAGATGTAAGCAGAGCTGAAAACACCCAACATGGTGGATAACAGGGACTGCATGATGGAAACACAAAAGGACCTGCTACATTGTGGGGCCATCCTCAGCAGAGCCACGTGAAAGGGTGTCAGAACACCTGAAATCGTTCCAGGATTCTGCATTCTGTAAATACAGAGACATTGGGTATTTGGGGGTGAAGATGAACACAGTGGAAAAATTTACTTTGTCTTGATCCCTGCTCCCACTGCTCCTCCAGCACAAACCCGCCACCCTCTGTGCAGATTCCCACAACATTCCCAGGATAACAGGTGAGACTCACTGGAGAGGGTCCCTGCCAGGTCCCTGCTGGGGAGACACCCACCAACCCCATGATGTATATTGGCACCTGAGAGATCACATTTTACAGAAACTGAGCTGAGCTGCTGTTTCAGATGTGTTTGCCTTCTCTGAGTCAGTTTTTATGGACAGGTATTTTCAACTTGACCTCTGAGGGGCTGCAGAGCCCATCTGGCACCAGCAGGGCACAGGCAGAGCCTGCAGCTTCTGCTGCCAGGGGAGCCCCTACCAGAATTGGGACTCAAGTATTATTAATTTTCTGCAGCAAAGCAGCTGAGTGCACATGGGAGACACTGCTGAGAACAGGGATCAATGATAAATAACATCCTCAAAGTAAATACAGAACAGGATTGAGCCGTTCATGCAATTGGCCGAGCCAAGGGTGGCTTCCACGGAGCTGAGCTGAGGGGGTGGGTGTTTTATGGTCAGGGATTCACAAAATCAGCTACTGGAGAGATTTGAGAGAATTCTTAAGAGTACATGAGAGCCACAGCAATTCTTGAGCTGTCCAAGGCAACTGGGCTTTCCTGCACGTTCAGAGACATCCTTGCTAAAGGTTAATGCGAACAGCAGCTGGGAAGACAGTGGGAATCAGTGAAGGAAATTTCATGAGGTGCATGTAACTGCCATTGACACACTGAAACAATGTAAATCATAAACATACAGTCCTGAACACTCCTGGACCAGAAGTGGGATTTGAAAGGAGACCCTTAAAGGCATCAAGCTCTCTCTCGCGTGTCCCACAGCACCTTGAACAGGTCCCAGTGTGAGCATGTCCATCGCTTCTGTCCCAAACCATCCTGTCCCCATCACAACCAGCCAAAGTCAGTGACATCAGTGCACAGAGCAGGCTGAAACACTTACTAAGCATGGTGGGAACAAATCACAAACAAAAAGCTGCAGAGCAAGGGACAACTGCCAGCTAAGGCAAGGAAACAAAATCTAGGCTCTTGAAAGCACCAAATATAAACAAGGAATTAAAGCTGACACCTGACAAAGAGGTACAAACAAACCAGAAGCCTTGCTGCCCCCTCCCAGTTATTCCCTTTCTAGCATCCTGATTTCGTGAATGATCCCAAGTAGCCAAACAGGTCCTATCAGCACCGGAACATACGGATATTTCCAACTCCTCCATCCCCAAAGTTCAATAATGTGTTTATCAACACATTATTACATGGCTGAACTTGCCTACACTGTATTTGATCCTTTTTGCATACACGTTTTTAATCCTATCCCTCCTGTAAGTAAAAATAACAGCAAAAAGCATGATGCTCCACATTTCATTTGGAATATCCAAATGTTTTAGAGTAAAATCAAAGGTGTGGACACTCAGTTGCTGTGTTAAGCAGCTCTTGTGCTCAGCCTTCAGGTGGTAAAGCTTAAGTAACAAGAGTATTCGAACCGTGACAACACTCTACTGGATTTAAAAATACAATTTTCAGAACTGATTGCCAAACTCTGATCTCATGCCCATTTTTTTCAGTTCTATCAGCTGATCCCATATAAAGTGCTGTTTCTCCTTAGAAAGGAAGGCAAAGTCAGGCTGCCAGAGAGGAGAGGGTGGATTGGAGGGTTTCTAATCCCCCGCAGCTCTCACAGCAATGTCCTCCTGAATGGACATCAAAACCACACTTAGAGAAACAACAGCCCAAATTATTTCCTGCATACAGTCCCCCCATAAGGCCCTCTGGTGTTTACCTGCCTCACTTCTTGAAACTCTTCAAGGATTCTCTTGCCATTTTGGATTCTCTAGATTATAATGGAATCATAGAATCACAGATTGTTCTGGGGTGAAAGGGCCTTAAAGCCCATTCCATCCCATGCTCTGCCATGGCAGGGACACATCCCACTGTCCCAGGCTGCTCCCAGCCCTGTCAGCCTGGCCTTGGGCACTGCCAGGGATCCAGGGGCAGCCACAGCTGCTCTGGGCACCTGTGCCAGGGCCTGCCCACCCTCACAGGGAAGAACTTTTTTCCAGCATCTAATGTAAATCTTCTACATCTGAAAGACATTTCATTCATATGCTATTAATCTAAAATCTGCTTCTCCTGCCTTTGTGGTGTCTAAGACACTTGGAATTGTTGGCTGTGAGACCTCATTGTCTGTATGGTTTTGTACTGGGCAGAGAGCAGGTGGAAGGTGCTGGGTGTCACTTGCCACTGAATTCTGCTCTGGTTATCAGTACATCCCAAATAAGCAGGTTCTCATTCCTAAATCTATAATTCCATTATGTGCCCACCCACAGAGTCCCAACCCAGGCAGGACCACAATGGGTAGGAGGCACTGAACCAACAGCCCCATGCTGCCCTAGACTTCCTCAGCCTTCTGCCAGAACTCTGGTTCTGCCCTTCCCTGCTCCCAAATATCCCAGCAACCCACGGCCGCCTAAAACAGCTGCAAAATGACAGAAAATTCTGCAACTAATCCTGTAACTTTATTATGTCCATAACAGATATACAGGTGCATTTTAAGGCATTCTTTTGGGAAACAGAAAAAAACAACTGTTTTGTACAGAACAGGACTCACCTGCTCAATTTTCTAAGCTGTACCATTCTCAGTTACTGAAAAGCAGCTCGCAAAGCTTTTAGCACCCAAAACCTAACACTTAAATATATGAAGCCCCCTGAAAAGTTCTGAAGGGGTTTGGGTTTTCTGTTCATTCTGGTTTTAGTGCAGAACTGGTACAGAAGGCCAAGGTCTCTGGGGTGAAGGTGTGTTCAGGCCCTGGACGTGCCACCTGCTGACTTCTGGGCTGTGGATGGCTCCTGAATGCTCCTGCAGCACGAGGGCAGCGATTTTCCCCAAGTCTCATCCGTTGTAGCTATTTAAACTAAAACTCCACAAGATAGGGAGTGAAATTTGAGCTCCTCACAGCCCAGTGCGTTTGGCTCACTCCTTATAAACACACACGGTCGGTTAAGCAAGTTCAGGTGTCTGTGTAGTGAAACCCTGATCTGGGCTGTGGTGTCTCAGTGCTTTTAGAGTGCTAAGAATAAGAATGTGGTGGCATATCCAGAACTACACTGCAGCCACAGAAATGTGGGGTCTCCGTTTTCAGTCATCTGAACGCTGCCAAAACCATCTACGCAGAAAAACACCCAGGCAGCGGTCCAGGGCGGGTGATCGGGGAAATGCTTCCTCCTCTCCACTTACAGCCAGCAGTGCTGCATCCGTGGGGAAAACAGAGCAGGAAAGCAGAGATCTCAGCTGGGATTTCAACCCCGCAGAGAACTGAATTAGCAGTGAGAGCTGCAGAGAGCAGTCTTTCAAATGTGGCTGTTCCAGGGGGAAACTGTGCTATGGGACTCGAGGAGGTGAGAACAGCGAAGCCTCGGGGTGTTTCAGTGTCTGCACCACCTGGTTCAGGAGAATCCTCTGCCTTACGAGAGGCTCCTCCATGAGCAGCTGGCAGTTCTGCATGGAATAGAGAAGGTCCTGGAGAAGACCATGATTCCCAACAAAGGACACAAAAGGAAGCCTACCAATCATTAAATAAATCCTCAAACCTGACTACAGCTGAGAGTGATCTGGAGGAAGATGCTGAATTTGTCTCAGGGATGAAACTTGCTCCTTTTTAGGCCAATTCTGGGAAGATATTTTAGTGTCTAAAAGACTTTGTTGTTAGGGGAAAATTAAAAATATTCACCTTTTTTGTTACGGGTCATGCTACAACTCTGAGCTGTCATAAGCACAAAAATCTGGTTTCTGAACATCAAAAAAAAAAAATAGAAACTCAATGGTCAGTTGATGCAGAATAATGGCATTACTTTTTTTGTTGCTGTTGCGTAAGAATTTCAGAATCATATAGTCAATATTGCAATTTAACTATTAAGAAATTGAATGAGTGTGCCTATCTTTCAAAATGAAAATCTAAAATATTCTACATCACATCATCTTAATAGTTGTGTCGTTCTCATTTCTTAAAGGGTGTGCATATGGCTCTGCACTGTAAGAGGTGCAGAGTAATTCTGATTGGATTTCCTTAATGAGTTGGGGCCTATGTTAATAAAAACCAAGGCTTGAACTTTAAACATACACAGTTGTAACTTCCCAAAGCCCTTAATTTGGAATAAGGACATCTTTATTTTATTCCACTTAATGGTTCTTAAAGTTAGGACCAAGAAACCACTGCCATTATTGGAATTCCTTTGAGTCACCTTGCACAACCACACAGAGCTGACTCATTCATAAATTTGACTGTTTAATGGAATTCTAGAGACTATAGTTAAAGAGCCAGTGGTTTGGAGAAGTTAAACTAAGCCAAAAAAGCCAATTATTCTGGATGGAGTGATCATGAGTAGAACTACAGTGGTACAGGAGGTGTAACCTTCCTGCGTCAACAGGGCCTTCACAGCTCAACTCCTCCTGAAGCTCAATGGCTTTTGTGTTCCTAAACCAGACATTTTTGGAGACACATGCACCCAATTGAAAAACAACAAAATAAAAGTGAAAAGAATAAAAAATTGGAAAATTATCTGGGTGAAAATTTGGAGTATGAAGCCATGGAACTGAACCTACATGCTTCTGTCTCAAGCTTGCTCCTCACCTCCTTCTGCCAGGGACTGGATATGTATGACATAGGGAATAAACAAAATCTCCTCCAGAGGGATCAAGAAAGGCATTGTAAGAACACACAGTCAATTAAATATTATCTGCAACTGTTGTGCCACATCTTTAAACAAGAAAGCACAAAGCCCATTCCCTTTACCAGCAGCTTACTCATGTAAGTGCCAGCTGACAAGTCTCATGCACAATGAAATAGATATTCCTACTAACTCCATGATTAATCCTGGAATTGTAAATACAGGGGGTGTTGGCACTGTGACTTGAACAAAAACCACAAACTATACACGCAGCACAGACGCTCTGCTGCACAGTTTAGATTTAATCTCCGAAGTCGTGGCATATGGCGCAGGCAGTTTTTATACAAAGACGTGGAAATGTACACAAAGAAAATGTACTCCAAAATAAGGCAGCGCAGGCCCAGCCCTACCCAGGGTACATTTGTGTTCATTAACTGAAACAGAATCAGCCCAGCCCAGCTGCCCCCCAGTGACTCCCCTTCCGTGGAACGCGGACCCGGGGCCAGCTCCGGCAGGGCTCCCGCGCCTCGGCCCCGTGACCACGGACTGCGACCATCCAAAACCATGACCCCACTTTGGAGGCAGTGATCTTGGAGGAACAACAGCTCAACTGGCCCCAGCTAATTATAACTTAATTAGGCTTAAGAGAAGTTTTTCCTTCAGAAGAATTAAAAACCTCAGTTGGTTTTCAGCAGAACTATGGATTTTGCCAGGTGAGCTAAGCTCATCTCTCACTCAGTTGATCAAAAACTCTGTGATTATAATCCCACCATCACCACCAGCTTCACTCTCTGCAATGCCTCTGGGAAGGAATTATCACAAATGTCACCATTGCTCTACTTGATATCACCAGCTCAATCTCTCAGGAAGAGGCAAAAACAGCTGGACTCTCAAATAAGATTTTGAATTAACAAAAATAATTATTTGAATTAAAATTAGTCTCTTCACATTTTTCTACTCTGCATTTCATTGTTAAATTCAGATCTGAAATTACAGTTTCCTTTGCTAGTTTTATACTCTCCTTTTCTACCCTAAATTTAGGCTAAGCTATTCAGAAAGGAGAATGAGTTTTTACAGAAGGCACACAGAATAAAGGACACATGGTTTAGCACCAGATAATTCCCATCTGGAAGTCTAAAGCCAGGGCTTCAGGAACTTTCACCTCTTATTTAACCTGCTTATGCTGATCACAGTTCCAAAGTACGTGTACATGGTACTTCCTAAAGCTAAAAAAAGCACTGAAAACTGATCATAAGGAAAGGTTTAGGGGGGAAACAACCTAAAACACAAAAGAAACATATTAAATGTCTAAAAAGACAACTGGACAATGAAGAAAGGTGACAACTTCAGCTGAAAGGAGTCTCGGTTTATCAGTGGTATAAAGTCAGCAATTAAAATAGAAAACCCAGATGACAAATGGAAACAAGGGCAATAGGTAATGAGTAAAATGAACCAGCAGCTGTGGGCAGCAGAACGACAGTGGGGGAGGCTGAAGAGAGCAGGAAAATGGTTACAAAGTTGGGATATTCAGCTTTAAATTGTAGAAAGACACAGAGAAGTCATAGCTCTGATGTAAAACCACAACGAGATGATGATGGCAAAATGGAAAATATGAAGTAGAAAACATAGAAATCTTCACAGTTCTTACTTCGAAGGATGGATTTTAAGAAAGTTACCAGAGAACCATGAAGCACTTAAGAGGTTCATAGTTCGGAGCTCTGGTGAAGTCAAGCAAGGCTTTAGCAATTGAAAGGAGAATATTGGTCAGCTCTGGGCAGAGCAGATGTTCTCCAACACTCACAGCTGGCTGAGGGTCAGGAGGCTCTGGGGGTCCACCTGGGAGCAGTGACTGGTGGGCAAGGAACTGATCCCTCCATGAAGAGCATGGCCCAGTGCCTGCAGGACTGTGCCAGGCACAGCCTGGGACAAGAGCTTAAGAATCTTGAAGATAATAATAATAATAATAATAATAATAATAATAATAATAGTAGTAGTAATAGTAGAAGAAGAAGAACCATTATTGATGGTTAAGATGAGACAGAAATCACAGAATGAGAGAACCAAAGAGGGGCTTGAGTTGGAAGGAAGCTTAGAGCTCTTCTCATTCCACCCCTGCCCCGGGCAGTCTGTCCCAGGTGCTCCCAGCCCTGTCCAGCCTGGACTTGAACACGGCCAGGGATCCAGGGGCAGCCACAGCTGCTCTGGGCACCTGTGCCAGGGCCTGCCCACCCTCACAGAGAAGGATTCCTTCCCAATCCTGCTCTCTGGCAGTGGGAAGCCATTCCCTTTATCCTGTCACACCAGGTCCTTGCCCCTCTATGTCTTGTACTTTACTGCAGGAAAACAAAGATCTGGTGGTGAAGTTAGAAGACGACTCAAATTCGAATCCGATCATCACTTCTTACCACGACTGTGATTAATCTCTGCAAAATGTTTGGGTAGGAGGGCTTGATTCTCCACGGGACAATTTTAACCCCAAATTCAGTGCCATTCTTGAGCAGAAGCCCAGTAAATATCTAGTTTTGGACTAGATAAATCAGTAATTAAGAAAAACTCAATTTCTAGAGAGGTCATGCAGCCCAAGACTTCTGTGGCTTTACATTCTAAGGTGGAAAGGAAAAAAAAAAAAAAAAAAAAAAAAAAAAAAACCACAACAACAACATAAATGCCCTCAGAGTACCCTCATCAAGTCAAACCCAACCATTCCAGTATCAGCACTCTCTTGCACTTGGGGCACTTCTCTGCACTTTTTCTTGGCAGTAAAGTAGTGCTGGCCACAAATGCAGGGTCTGGAGCACTTCTGCCGTCTGAAGGACAACATCAGACCTTCAACATGTTCGTTTTGAAGCATAATTTACAGCAAGGATTTGGGCTGAAACCGCATCCCTGTGCTGGAGAGGGGATGAAAGGCCCAGCAGGGAATAAAGCAATAAAAATATCATTGTAATACCCCACAGTCCATCATGGGCAGGGCAGGGCAGCACAAAGCACATGTCCCTCAGCAGGGGCACACAGGGCTCACAGGGCATGGCAGGAACACAACACATGGCACAGACATGTCCCACATGTTCTGCCTTCTCCAAAGCGCCAGCTCAGCCTGGCTGTCGTCCTTGCCCCTGTCCCCAGTGGCGCCCTGTGTCATTCCAAGGCCATGGTGCCCATGGATCTCCAACAGGTCCCAAGGCCATGCACCGAGATCACATGGGACAGGACGGCCCCTTGCCCAGTGACCCCCTGCCACCAGGCAGCTTTTCCATCTCTGTCCCTTGGAAGAGAGTGCAGGTAGTGAGAGCGCACAGATTTGAATTCATTTTCATCCTTATCAGCTCTGAAAGATGCAGAAAAAAGAGAATTGCTGGGGAGCTTTGTGCTTGCAGCCACCACGCGGGTTGGGTGAGGACACGCTGGTAAACGTCTGCTCGAGTATCTCTTTTTAAATTAGGAAAAAAGGTGGGGGGCTTGGAAAACAGGTTTTAGTGTCCCAATGAAAGCACGACAGCCACAATTTATAATTTTCTGCTGTCCAGTTCCCTCCATGTTTCTCCCTGGCTGCGCATCCCTCCTCTCCGCTCCCCCCACATCCATCCTCCATTTCCCGCTGACTCCTCAGCACACGCTCCAGCCTCCTGTGAAATGGTGGCGTGCAGAGAGAAGGAAGGAAGAGAGGGAGGAAGAAAGGGGCTACAGTGGGGAGGGCAGGGGAAAGAGAGAGATTGAGAGAGACACAGAGAATGTCAAAGCTCAAGTCTGGCATTTGCCTATTTAAATTCAATCACGCAGCCCTCGCCGAGCTGGAAATGGATGGCCTGCGTTATGAATTTCTGATCAGACGGCTGATAGGTTATGAGCGGGGACGTAATCCCATTGAGGAAGGCTTTTTCCCAAGCAAGGGCAAGCAATAACTGCCCTTCCGAGATGGCTCTTTGCTTTGCCCTTTTAAATTTTTTTTCCTTTCCTTAAAAAAAAAAAGTCCAAATAAGCATTTTTATGATGATAAATGTGTAATAATGATTCACTCTGCCTGCGTCGGAAATGGGAGATGCCTTGGTGAAGCAGACATGCGCTCAAAATAAACTGCCATATTTTTTCTTTTTTAAACCTAATTAGAATTCTTGCCTTCGCTCAGCTCATTTTGTACCAACACTAGTGATCTAAAAAGAAAGTGAAAGGAATGAACACGTGCATTGAGACCGGTATTTTTAATACCCTGCAGGGTTTTTAATGTTTTATAGTTTGCCTTTTTTAACATGATGTGTTTACATAAAAGGATACAAAAATTTTTTTCTTCAACTGGCAAGAACTTCTGGCATTCAGTGAGGCAAGCCAGAAATCAGCTCAGAAGATGTTTTCTTACATCCACCCACGTGACGTGATCATGTTGTGCTGAACTAATTGAAATAGCTGAGGACACTGGCAGATTTGCAGTAGCCAAATTCACCAGAGAGAGCACAGCAGCCAAGGCAGTGTGTGCCCACCCCAGGGCCTCCACAAGCTCACACACAACTTTGGTATTCATCAAAAGCAGAAATCAGGGAAATTTCCTACTTAAAATTCAAGATCTATGTGCTGAAACAACACCCATTCCAGTGTGCAGGGACTGGAACCAGTCCTGGTGAGAAGGACATAGGTTCAGGACTGCACTGACAGGGCTGGAGCTTCTGAAAATAATCCAAAGAGAAAAAATACCTTCTGTGGGCACAGGGGGGGAAGGGAAACATCTCAGTGTTGGTTCTAAGCAGGACCTGGCTCTTGGAGTTGCATCTCTATACACGTTTCAAAGTGCAATGAACGTGGAATCACAGAATCCCAGAGTGTTTTGGGTCGGGGGAACCTTAGAGCTCATCCATCCCACCCCCCGCCATGGGCAGGGACACCTTCCACTATCCCAGGTTGCTCCAAGCCCCCTCCACCCTGGTCTTGGGCACTTCCAGGGATGCAGGGGCAGCCACAGCAGCTCCAGGCAGAAAGAGTCCCCTGGGTGCTGGGATTTAGCAGCCACCTCCCACCAGTCAGAAGCTAAGCTTAGTCTCACAAATGCAGCTCATTCAGAAGATCACAACTACCAAAGTACAGACTTCTCATGGTTTTCTTCATTTTGTTCTAATCCTGGATCATCACCTAAAAAGCAGAGTGTTGTGGGGAGTCTGCCAGGTGTGCTGGGCCAAAGCACCACATCCTGCCATAATCCAGCCCCTCAGGTGACCAACAACCCACCTGTGCCACCAGCATGGCCAGCATGGGCCGATGCGGGGAGGCTGGGACAGCTTCTGACACAACAGCCTAATTTCCTCTTTTAGGACATTACATTGAGATGAATTTGCCTGTGTCGAATTACCGAAGCTCCATGCACAAAGGGAAAATTGTTAAGCAGATATATTAAAGTGATTTTTGTTTTACTCTTCTGATGACATCATAACTGCAGAAATTTTGAATTTACACATACCAAAAGAGGGTCCCAGGAAACCCTTGCACTGTAAAGGGCTGTTTTTCCTGAGGGACATAAAAAGCTGATGATCCAAGTGGTTTCCAGCTTTCACATACCTCAAATGGTTAATTTTGCTCAGTATCCACCACAAATGGGCCAGAAACCTGCAGCTGATAATTATGAAATACCATGGCCACAAGGGAGTTTCCTCCCCAGCACCATTGGTTAGGGATCATCATATGTCCTGGAGCTGTCAAATTTTGATTATTTAATTGAAATTACATATATTAGCAAGGGTGTTCTCATTAGCCATAAAATAAAACATCTAATATTTTCCATCTTGTTGCATCAACATCTGGTGGTGATGAACTCTGAGGGCTGGAAGCCCAGAATGTGAAAACATTAGTATTTAAATTTGTCACCTTTTAGTGTCACTGGTTTCTTGCATTAGGGAAAAGGAAAATGAAAGGGAAGGACTGGGAACGAAGAATTGCATCATATTAGCCTTCTTTATTTCCTTTTATATCATAAGCAGAACAAAAAATTTGCTCTAACTGTGGTGGAATTGTCAGTTATCCAGCATATCACGTAATTTATTTGCAATTACAGTTTCTAACTATCTTCCATTACCAGATCTTAAACCCCAGTGTTGATATTCTTCTTCAGTTCACAGGACTGATCAGTTCCCAACAACCAAGTGGAACTCCAGAAAGATTATTTTTTTTTATTATCTGTGTTCTAATCAAATACAGGAATTCCTAAGCTGGTGATTACAGCAGCGCCACTTGTATTTGCAATCTCTGCTTTACATGTTTATTTAGTAAATCAAAAATAGATCACAGATGAAGAAGCAGCCTAAAATAATAAAGCATCTTCTTGCAAAAAGCTTTGAGTGGTTTCTCTAACTTATCATTAAATTTAAACTCATTTTTCTCGGTTTTCACTTCTGCAGTTAATAACTTTCATACAGCCATCCTATAATTACATTAACAAAAAAGTAAATTTCCCCCATTTCTCACTACATTACCGGTATTACGGCGTTAATGGCAAATTAACCAGTAAACCTGCAAATTAAGTCAACTCATCTTCCACTGATAGGGCAGGAATCTGTAATTTAGGCAGGCTGGAAGTTTTCAGTGGGTTTTTGACTATTGTCGAGCTTCTGCTTTTCCCAGTGTTCCAGTAAAACCCACTCAGGAGCCACTGCTTTGTTCTCATCACCACCCGTCCCTTCACAGCTGTTTGCTGAGGTAAGGGCAGCACCGAAGTGTCCAGCAGAGAGCGACCCCAGCACTCCGCCCCGGGCACGGGCCCAGCAATGCCCAGAGCCGGTGACGCACCGGGGCTGCCCCACAGGCATTTGCTGAGCGCTGTCCTGCACTGAGGTCCTGGTCAGGCAGGGCACACCCTCGAGTGCCAGTCATGTCCCTGCTGGGCTCTCCATGGAACCGCAGTGGAAGCACCCCCTCCCCAGCAGGTTCAGTCCTGAGCAGCAACGTCAAAGCCCTCAGTGTGGCACAGCTTGTGGAACACCTACTGCAAGGAATCCTGGAATGATCTGGGTTTGGAAGGGACCTTAAAGCTCTTCTCATTCCATCCTCCGCCATGGGCAGGGACATCTTCCGCTGTCCCAGGGTGCTCCAAGCCCCCTCCAAGCTGGCCTTGGACACTTTCAGGGATGGGGCAGCCACAGCTGCTCTGGGCACCCTGTGCCACCACCCTGACAGGGAAGGATTCCTTCCCAATGCCCCACCTATCCCTGCCCTCTGATAGTGGGAAGCCATTTCCCCTTGTCCTGGCACTCCAGGCCCTTGGTACATGTCTTGTGTTTCAGCTCCAGCTATGGTGTGATGGGATCCTCAGCCAACCTTCTGTGCTCCTGAGCCAAGAAGGAGAGGGACAACACAAACTTGGCATAAAATGAGCGGAATTTCAGTAACAACAAAGATACATCTTTGGAATATTAGATTTATGCAGTGGAAAGGAACCATCAAAACCATTCAATTTCAGAAATATAAAGGCTTCCTGAGCTAGTGAAGCACAACAGAAACACTCAGTGATAAAGGACATCACAGCTCTTTATAAACTGAACCGGTGGTTTCCCAAATTTAATATGCATGAACACTGCATGTGAGTCCTCTTAAATCCAAGTACCAAACCCTGCCTGTTTAATAAATCTCACCAGTCCTCCACTATTAGACAGGGGATTAAAACTAATCTATCAATCCCAAAACCAAGCACAGAGTGGATTAAAATGCAAAACACATGAGAGTATGAAGATGCTTAATGCTAAATAACAAACATTTCAATCACAGAAATCATTTTTATCTTCTTGTTTATGCTAAGTAGATACTATTAGGCTTAATATCTGTATTAGCACAAGTGGGGGAAGAAACTGTTTTAAGGAGACCTAAATACTTGAATGCTACTGGATTGCTGCGAGCAGAAGCTCTCATGGTAGAAGTGAGCACACCCCAGCGTTTGAAATCATGTTTACTCTCTCAGGCCAGCTCAGTGGTGCTTGACCTTTTTCCTGTGTTTTTAACCTGAAGCAGAACAACCAGAGGGTCCTGACAAAGCCAGAACTTAAACCTGTTATGTGCATCAGACATTTAAATATCCCTTTACCCCCACTCCAGTGCTGCCACAACATTGGCCTCACAGCCGGATACTTAGGGCTCCTTGTCACCCACCTGTGCTTTGGGTGTGGTTTTTGGGGTTTTTTTAGAGTATGTGAAAAAAGTTCATCCCACCACAAGATAAATATAATAAAAGATGCAGCTATGTGTGCCTGTATCACATAGGGGATGACCAAATGTGATTCACACAACAGCTCCAGTTCACCCAATAATTCACTTTGTCATTGTATCTCTGAATTCCTGCAATGGGATGATCCCCCTTTCTAGCAGGAAGTTATCCATCTACATCTGCATTTGTGTATCTGCCTGGCAGAGATAAGGATTTGGGAACACTGCACCCAGCTGTGGCAGGAGAAAGCACTCTGTTTCCTTCATGATTTTGAGTGCTGGGAAGTGCTCAGTGTTTGCTTGGGTTCACATGAGAGCATCCCAAAACTGCAGAGTTGGACCTTCTTCCTTGGTATCCAAGCAAAAACTATGCACTGAATCAGAGGAATCATAAGATTTGACACGCAATAATGTCCACCAGAGATCTGTGTGAGGCCACCAGCACCCACATGTCGCCTACCAGCACATGGGGCTGTGGGGGGATGTCACACCAGCAGACATGAAGCTGGTGCATTAACCCCTGCATTGTCCCAGCACAATGGTTAGTGAGGACGGGGGGCTGCCTGGGCGGGGGGAGAATGGCACACAAGTTCAGGCCATCCAACTGGAGAGGGAAATTTGGCAACAGGAAAAAAGAAAGGAAGGAACAGCCAGCCCCTCAACAACACTAAGTGACAATGATGGTTATTTGTCCGTGGGGTCTTGGGTTTTTTTGTGGCAGAAGGCTCTGGTGTTTCAGCTGGAAATGCTGCTGACTTGCATCACTCACATTTAACTTCGCCTTGGCTGTGAGACAGTTTTTCTGACATCTCATCATTCAGTAGTGACTGAAATCCTTCTCTCCCTTAGGAAAGCGTGAAACACAGAGGCAATACAAAGCACACTACTTTTTCTAGGTTTGAGATACTGAAATAACAAATTTCTGCTCTCCTAATTTTTGAATTTTAGCAGAGATGAAAATTCAGGAAAGAAGGAAGGGAAGGACACAGCCGTTTGATAATTTCTCCATAAGCTGGAAGCAGGGGTATATAATTTGCCAGGAAGGGAAGGAACCCAGGGCAGCTCAGGTGCCCCAGGCTCTCTCCCCCAGGTACTGTGCACCCTGCCCACAGCGCTGCTCTCACCTGCCCATCCTGAGCACGAGGCACCGGCACACCACGGATGTGCAATGGCACAGCACAGAGCACCAATGCATCGCTTCACAAAGGAAGGCATGTCCAGGCAGCACTTCTCCATGTCCCTCTGCCCTGGGGAGGCTCCCCAGGCTCAGGAGCTGAGTGTACGGGCACGGTGATGCGCCAGGTCCTCTCTGTCCCCTGCAGACACCACAAGCCTTTCCTCTGCCTCTCTTCCCATTTGTGGTCAGCGTCATCACTCCCCAGTAACTGTCACTCCCCAAAGGCCCAGACTAGTTCAGTTCTGGTCTTTCCTGGCATTCCCACTTTCCCTACTTAATCTAACACTCAGCACCCAAAATGCCAAGGAGGAGGTGAGAAGTCAGGATCGTCACACTTTAACAGCTCACAGGTGTTAGCAAAAGCTGTGCAAAATAAATCAATTACTTTATTTTCAGTAATTGTGGAAGCACTCATTAAAATGCCATTTAGAAAGAGGAAATACCTTGGACAAAGGCAAAATACCTGGGAAAAAAATTAGTCTGTTGCAGTGTAGGACTCAAAGAAACCTGTGGGCAGGACAGGAAGGAAAATGGTGCAGAAACTATCTGAACTCAGAGAGCAGCTCTGTAGCAATGGGAAACATCTAAAGACCTATCCAGCTTCTCCCAGTCTGGAGGAAAAGCACATGTGTCTGGGGAACAGTCATATTCCTCTCTCAGTCTCCAACTCCCATCTTTCTGTTCCTGCATGTGGCTGGGGGCTGAGCTGCCCCACCTCTGTGGTTTGGGTACCACTGTCAAGAAAGCACATCACCGCTCAGAAATCATCCATGGCCTTCCCAGGACCCGGATCAGCCCTCCCTGAACTGGGCTCCCTCTCCCAGCCAGGGCTGCCCTGGAACAAAGAGGGGCAGCCGGGCCCCCGCACTGCTGTTCAGCGGATCAGAGCCCTGGAAGTGTGGAGAGGTTTATAAGATTAATTCTTATCTCTCTGGGCAGTGGGTCAAGTCAGAACCGTCATTCAACGAACTCTGGGGATAATCTCCTTTTATTACTTTCAATCAAACTAAGTGTCTGCAATCTGCAGCATGGTTACTAATTTAGTGAAAGAAATTACCTGTAGAGCTCGATTATATAAGAGATGAAATATAAAATAGTCCGAGTAAGCAGCCATTCTGTTTGTACATCCCCCAGTGCAGAGCAAAGCTGCTCCAGCCTGGCTGCATCCACGCGGGCAGCTGCTCATGGGGGAAAACACCCAGAAAGGAGTGGACAGTGTGTTTGTCCCCTGCCTAATTAAACTAAGAAAAAAAGAAACTTAGGGCTTAGGGCTACACTTGGCATCAAATCTTAAAATTTGCTGCTTGCGAATATTTAACAAATGCGTTTTGTGAGAAATCAGATTTCCAGCGTATTCCAGTTAATGGAATTCTGCTGCAGCCCCTGGACAAAACAATGTAAAGCTGCCTGGCTTGTGGAAATCATTCTCCTCCAGTGATGGATAATATAGCATGAGGTTTGCCTTGGTTTGATTAATTTCAGAATATTGCAGAGAAGCTGCATAATCCCTAAGATAGCAGAGAGAAGGAACAAGAAACTATGGAGCAGGATAAAAGCGCGCAGTAACGAGCACAGGCAGTTTCATACATATATTATATAGATATTAGAGCAAGGCTCATGAACTCGGGGGTCTGGGCAAGTGGTGACCACAATAAGGGGCAACACTAAAAGCAAAAACCACTAAACATTTCCCTGGCTATGACCAGACACAGAACACAAACAAGAAAATTCCCATTTCCTTTTTCCATTCACAACAGCCACTATTTATACAAGCCCTGAATATGAAAAAGGCTCTAACAAATTTACTGTGGGGTTTGGATGGATGAGGATGACGAATGATGGATGAGGGAGGTAAAGGATTCCCTTATTAAAGCATCAAATCTTTCTCCTAAATATCAAACAGACATCTCAGTCTCAACCGCTCAGCTCAAACCAAAAATTATGCAAACCAAAGAAGCAAAATTTTGCTTCTTGACAAAAACTGAAAATTTTTCTTCCATGTTACAAAATTTTCACTACATAACTTTGTAATTTTTATGCTGGATTTTGCACCTATTTGAAAGACTAATTAAAATAAATAAAAAAAAAAAAAAGACAAATGTGACAACACAAAACCCCAAAACATCAATGAATTTCAGTACAAATCAAGCAATTGGTATGATTACAAAATTGCCCTGTTTGGCAATCCAGGGAAACAGCTTCAACACCCAGTCCCCAGCAGCCTTTTCCAGTGTCACCAACAGAGCCACCGCCACAGGAATATCTGGTGGGAACCTGCTGGGATCCTGGTGGGCATTGGGCAGGCAGAGCCACAGGCAGGGCTGAGCCTGCAGCCCCATCCCATCCACACACAGTGGAAATTTATTAACTTCCACCTATCTCCGTGTTGTCTTAAAACCCAGCCTTTCCTTTCCCTTCTCCTTTCCCTTTCCTTTTCCATCTGCACACATGAAGACACAAAAAAAGAGCTGCAGTAAAAACAAAGGAACACAGTGGTGGAGCAATCCCACCCAGCGCCCTCCAAAGTTCTCCAGAGAAATCAGCATCAGCAGCAGACTTCCCCCTGTCACCATCACAGATGCTGGTGGCCACGCAGCCCTCGGGCAGCTCAGATTGGGAGCAAGGTGGGGAAAGAGCCTTGCCTCAAATCCTCCCCTCTGATGTGCTCAGCCCGTGGGTGAGCAGTGGCTGCTCTGACTTTGCAGCGTGTTGCTGCTGCGCACACGGGAGGCGCAGCCACCCCGACTGCTTCAGGAGACAGAACGAAGAAAGGAGAAGCAGCCCGAGTCCCTGAGCCAGAAGAAGCTTCCAGGGCTGCAAAGCAGCAAACCCAATGGAGAGAGAAGAAACCGTGCAGGAGGAGGACGAGTAATACAGGAATAAAACACGTAGCACATGGAAATTGAGTATTTTCAGCTGCAATGTACAGTAGTGACCATCCTACTTCCAAAAGAATATTGCCCAATTAGAGATGATTCACAGCAACCTGCCAAGGATGATCAGGGATATGGAAAATCTCTTGTATGGACAGAGTGAAAGATTTTTTTTCCTAATCTTAACTAGGCAATAAATAAGAAGAGATATAACAACAGTGATAAGATAATGAACTACCTACAGGGGGTAGATCAGCAGCTTCTGGGTCATCTCATAACACAAGTACCTGGGCATCCTCCATGAAATTAAAAGGTGATGCATTTGAAACCAATCAGGGGAATTTCTTTCCACAAATGCAAATCAAACTTGGGGACTCCATAACACTGAACATGCCAAGCAGAGGAGCACATACAGAAGAAAAAATGGAGTGGACAATTCTGGTAATGCCAAAATAATATTTTTAAAATCCAGAATTGTAGTTGTTAATGACAACAATTTTTAAAACCCAACAGCCTCATACAATTCACTTTCTAATTACAGGGAATCAAGATGAAAAACACCTCCTTCATCTCTGCAGCCCTGCAGCTCCCCAGGAAGGCTCACATTGCACCCACCAAGCTGGTTGTAGATTTTGCTCTTTAAAATGCCCCAGTGTTTCCCTCTTCACTAGAGAGCAAAGGCATTGGATGAAAACCCAGACAGCTTAGGTCCTAGGCTGAGCATCCCAGGAAATGGAATCCACATGAGAAAACATCCCCTTAACTGCCTTTTGATTAAAGCTTGTCACAAAGCGCATTCTCCCTTTTTCGTGTGGGAAATAAACCCAGCACAGTCCATTTCCACAAAGAATTGTTTAACTCAGTTTAATCGAAACCAAAAACTTTTTAAAAAATCTTCTTTCAAAAATTAGTTGATTTTCATGTTAAAGGTCCAAGATTTTCAATCAAGACAGATATTTAGGTGAAAAATTTCTTTTCCTTGCTACATCATTTTTAGCTGTGAAAAAAGGGCGAGTGCAGCTTTTTTCAACCATCTCTTGCTCCTCAGCATAATCAGAGAATCCCAGAACAGTTTGGGTTGCAAGGGACCTGAAAGCTCATCCCATTCCAGCCCCTGCCATGAGCAGGGACACCTTCCACTATCCCAGGCCCTATCCAAGGCCTGTCCAGTGTGGCCTGGGACACTTCCAGGGATGAGGCAGCCACCCTTCTTGGGACAATTAATTAGCTTTATGTTCTTTGTCCCCAGGGCTCAGCATGGGACAACAGCAGCCTCGGCCCTGACCCCACACCACAGTCACTGCTTGGGAACACGCTCTGGGAAGGGGAGCCACATGCATCCATAGGCATGGGACACTTGGACAAGTGTCTTTGCACTAGAATTCAGTCAGAGCTTTACTGAGAAATGCACAAGAAAAGCCAGGCAAGAGGCAAAACCTACTCTCACCAGTTGCCTGATGGTCTGTAGTCCCGCTTTTGCATCAGTTGCTAGTATTACATGCAGTGTGCGTTTTTTTCCAGTGAGTGCAATTTTTTAACCCCAAAAAAGCAATAAATAAATAAATAGTTGGGTAAAGCTGCATTTAAATTTAAAGGAGAAGAGGATCAAAGTGAGGCAGCGCCAGAGAAGGCAACAGCCACAAGCAGATTAGGCTCCAGATACCTTTAACTCTTCCTTTATTACTGCACCTGTTAGATTAATTTTGAATTATTTTTAACCTTACAATTTTATATTTAAGGTCTCTAATAAATCGTATTTCCTTCCCTTGGGTGACACGTTTTGATATCTGGTTATTTATCCACTTTAGTGCCTGAGTGGTTGCGGGCAAGGGAGGTGCTCACTGGGGGCACCAGCACTAACACAGGAGCAGCTGGCTACCTAACAGGAGCCCGGAGTCTCCTGGCCACTAAATTCCACCTCTTTTCTTCTTTTCGGAAGTGGTAGGGGCTCAGCTGATGCCTCCTAGTCCCTTCCAATCACTGCATGTGATTCCCACTATCTCCTGAAGCTGAGGAGTTTTTGTACTCATTCAAACAGGTTCACATGACCACAGAGTGAAAATGATGGGCTAATGTTGTGTTTAGGGTTTGGAAGAAAAACCTTAGAGCCCACTGGGCTGCCCTGAAAACAGGACACATGTCAGCACAAGCTCTTCAGGACAGCAAACCCTCAACTGCAGCTCCAGGTTTTATTCTGGCTGCGCTCCAAGGACACAGCAAAGCAATCCACCACAAGTATTGCAGCCTTCCAACACACAATGCATCCAAAAAGGCTCCTAAATGCAGGAAAACAAGTCTGTAATTACATAATTGAGCAGATGCACCGCAAGTTTTCTTTTTTGTTACTCTTTAGATTTTTCAAAGGCAACAGGACAGCACTGTGCTAAAAAGCAATAAAGCACGGGTAATTTAATACGAAATTACATCCATATTGAAAAGTTTACATGAAGTTGAGAGCAGGCAGAGGTCAGGTTTGCAGCGGGACTGTCTTTAATTGTGGCCATCAGGTTTAGCAATCCAGATCTCTGGATCAAAGACAAATAGAAGGCGTTTCCTCACCACTGACTAGTGAAAGCCGACAGTGAGCACAGCACTGTCTTGCACCAAAAGGTCATAAAAATGATTATCTGAGGGGGAACATGTCTCACTGTTCAACACACACCTTCACAAAGGCACTGTGGATTTTTTAGCAGATTTTTCAGCAATTAGGAGCTTAAATTAAAATTTTACCATCAGTTTTCAGATGTAAAGGAGTTTTCTTGTTCTCTAAAAAATGTTTCATTTTCGTGTAGGTATTTTTTAATATTTTTCAGTTGCTTTCAATCATCCTCTCAGCCCGGTGAAACAATTCCTTCCTCCTTAGGGAAGAGATGCGAGCTGAGACACTGTTTCCTTTCTAAGGTGGGGGGAAAAGAAAAGGAAAAAAAATCAAATGAGGAGTAAATTATCAGCAAATCAGATAGAAACAAGCTCCCCAGATCTGCAGATCCATTGTACAAATGAAGCAATTTCATCTCAGCTCGCTCTGGGGGTGGGATTTTAAGTGGCCAAGGGGGACTGGAGCGGGATGCTGGCAGCCGAAGCATCACAACATTTGCATGCACAGACCACTCAAATCTGCACCAGGAGACTACTTGTGAGAATCCATCTTTTTTCACTTAACAAGATACAAAATATAAAACACATTTGCCTCTTATTAAGCCTCTCTTGTAAGTGGTTCCAGGTCCACCATTTTTAAAGAGGGGGAGAGGGGAGCTTGGATGCTCTCTTGGGAATTTCACAGGAGTGACTGGAGATGAGGTACAGGCTGGAAGCCTTTATTACTCTTTCTTTTTTTTTTTTTTTTTTTTTTTTCTTTTTTTTTTCTTGTCTCTAAAACAGAAGAAGGAATAACATTTTAAATCATTAGCATTTACTTTAAGTAGCACTTTCTTCAACTCAGCTTCCCTTCCTGGCCCTCACCCTGCTCACACGGAGGAGCTGCCCCAATGGAATTGCCTTCTGGTTTTGGAAGGCAGAAGGTGCTTTTTTTAAAACTCTGGCCTCCAAACTGAGGCAGCTGTGAAAGAAACCCTAATCTTGTTTTTCTTTAAAGTGTACAGAGAACAGGGTTCTTGTGTTTATTAGCATCCAGACCTGTGAAACATTTTGTGTCTTAGATTTCCTTTAGTGTTCTTGGAGTGGTTTCTGGTTTGGTTTAAAAACAAACCAACACAAAAGCAACAGCAACCTCTGCAAAAAACAAGGATTTTTAGCAGCCTCAACCCAATTCACTGTCCTATGTCACACATACCATAGCATTTTCATCGTTTCTATGCTTGTTAAATATTAGATGTAATATTAAAATATTGAAGAGAAAAAAGGAGGCTGGCGGCAACAGCTTGAATTTATAACCCAGACAAAGCAATCGGCACAGTGAGTCATGGAAGAAGTTGTGGATCCTGCAGGTTTGATCACGTTACAGAACAGAGTTATGAAATATCCCTCATTCAGTGTTCAGACAAGAAGGAAAAACAAGTGGCTCCTTTACCTAGAAATTAGGTGTAAACGAGAGCTCTTCAGAGATAAAAATAGTCTAATTTTCACTGCAAAACAGACTATGTGCTCTCCCTTGCCATTTGCCTGAAAGGAAACCTGGGCACAGGTGCTTTGTCTTGAAAACTGAGGATTTCTAAGAAAATGGCCTGTATTTCAGGAACTCGACAAGCACAGACCTTCATTTCCACATATAAGGACGAGGCAGAACTTAAAACAGCAAAAGGGATGGAAAACAGAGCATCTGTTGGAAGAGAAAAAAACGCTCAAACCCTCATTTCTCCTGCATTTGGAATCTAAACCTTTTGGGTATCTCCAACGCATCTTTCTGAAGTTCAGCAGTTGCCACGTTTCCCCTAAATCTCCTGGATTTGCTACTAAAGCACGAATTGGACAAGCCCTTGTGTGGTGAAAAGGTCAATCAGCAGGTTCAGCCCCTGGAGCAGCTGTGCAGGCAGTGGAACGCTGGGCCCACCCGTGGTTTGGGAGCCCAGGAGGTGAGAGGGTCTCCAGCTGGATGCACAGATCACGGCAGGGGGTGCATCAGCATCACAAGGTCCTTGGGGTGAGGGGCCTGGCGGGGCTCTCAGCTGAGCCCTTCAGCAGGGTGGTGGCACCCCCAGCCCAGCCCCAGAGACGCAGAGGCAGACAACAATGGCTGCGAGCAAAGCACAACATCTGTCACTGGTGACAGCAGGAGAGGACCAAGGGCACACACATTTGTCTCTTACCACCTCAGCACACACATTCACCACCCAATACTTGGCCACCTTGGCCACCCTGCAGCCAGAGGCGACACCCACTTTTGGACTCCAGGCCTCTCAAACACACTCCCCACCAGCCCCTATCACCACCACCAACCCTCTTCCAACTGCTGTCCCTGGACTGACAATGGCTAGGATGGGAGGCAAGCTCTGATCTTCCCAGCAACAGCCACAGCTCAAGAGGTCCCTGCTGAAAGGTGGTACCCACACCTTCTGCTCAGTGAAGGGACTCCCAGGCACTCCCAAGGAAGGGCTGGATTCCTTAATGGTTACACCAGGTCTCAAGATTTAAGAGAGGTGAAGCCAGTTACTAATCACTAATTCTGGTGGGACATTTCATCTCCTCTGTTTGCAGGTTCTGTGGTCTCTGTTCAGGAAACTTCCCAGCCAGACCATTTCCAAGGCTCCTGAGCAGTCACACTCCCAAGGCCAGAGACTTTCACTGCTGGGACCGAAGCCCCTCCACAGTGGTGGCTCCAGTGACCCGATGGGTCCTGCCTGACCTTGATGAAGGTGGTAACTAATGGATAAAGGAACAGACTCCAAACAGCTCAGCTGCCCAACAACTGTCTCCCATGTGTCATCCTCAGAAGTGCCCAGGACCTGCTCTTGTGATGTCACTGAATCATCGTGGCTGGAAAAGACCAATCCAGTCCCTCAAGACAATCCAGTCCTCCATTTGTGGGGCGCTGACACATCTATGGGTGTCCAAGGTTTTGGGACAGAAGGACCCTGACATGGGTGGACGATACAGGGCTGAGGATTTAATCTCTTTGTACCTCAGTCACCTAATCCATAAAACAGGGATAATAACGCTTGCTAATCTTAGAAGGTTTTAATTGATTATTTGTTATGATCATCAAGAACTTAGAAGGAAGGCTTTAATGACCTGCAAAGTCTATTAATTATTTTATCATCATTGCTGACAAATTGTATGATTTTCCTCCTTTCCTCCTTCCTCCACTGGGTCCTTTAGCTTGGGAAGGTTCAAGGTGAACCCCTAGGCCACAACACAGATGAAGTCTTGGGGTATTATTACAACAGATAAGCAGAGCTTTAAGGGTAGATTCTTCAGCCCAAGGTTTGTGTCTTTCTGTTTATCTCATTGTTATGGAGAAAGAATGAAAACAACCTGGCAGAGCCCAATGCTGTGGTTAAGGATGAGGAGTGAGGAGATGCTGCACTAAAACAGATAGAGTGAGGAGAGCACAAAGTCAAGCGGTGAAGATCCAACCACGTCCCCAAGTGAATCTTAATGAGGCATGGCCATAAAAACCTATGGCTGTTTATCACTGCTAGCACCATGACAACTGCATGTTTAATAATGCAATATATGGAATCATATTCAAACCATGTGTTTGTCTACACATGAGTTCACTGGTATTTTCTTTAATTCATTTGACCCAAACGTCAGTGTAAGCCACTGTAATAATGCTCATTCTTTATGCTCAAAGTCTTGCTAAAGCACCCATCAGGCAAGTTTGGGTGACAAGTTTCTCACCCTGTCCAAGTTATAGACAATCTGAGACAAGGAGTTCACCAGCTTTTTTGGGAATTTCTTCCAGTGGCTAACTGGTATTAACACATCTCTGTCATATTCCCTGTTGGCATTTGGTGATTAGAAGCTGAGCCCACTCCACAAAAAAGGCTGACTTCTCTGAAGTGCTTTAGGTGGTTCCTTGCATTCCTATTTTTTAGACCCAGAGAATGAGGAAATGTTGCTTGTCAGCAAAGCCAACCCGGGGCAGGACTATTCTGATGCTCTAGAGTAAAGATTTTTCATAGAATCACAGAATCCCAGAATGGTTTAGGAGGGAAGGGACCTTAAAGCTCATTTCATCCCACCCTGTGCCATGGGCAGGGACACCTTCCACTATCCGAGGCTGCTCCAAGCCACAACCAACCTGGCCTTGGATGCTTCCAGGGATGGGGCAGCTACAGCTGCTCTGGGCACCCTGTGCCAGGAACTCACCACCCTCACAGGGAAGGATTTTTGCATGATTTTGGCAGTATTTGGTCAAACCTGAAAGATTAACTTGTCTAACATCAGTAAGGAGAGATATTTCATGGCTGGTGTATTAGGAGGAAGAACATCCTGAATTACTTTAATTCACATTTCATCTTTTTACCTCACAGGTCCAAACTTCTCAGAGCAATGTACATACAGCCAACCGAAATGGTGCCAGAGTACAAAGGGAACACACTGGGACTGGGACCAGCAGTCTGCATGCACATGGATAACCATGTGCATGGACAACCGTGTGCATGGATAACCGTGTGCATGCATACCACGTGCATGGATAACCACGTGCACAGAGAGCACATGCATGGATACCATGTGCACGGATAACCACGTGCATGGACAACCACGTGCATGGATAACCGTGTGCATGGACAACCGTGTGCATGGATAACCACGTGCATGGATAACCACGTGCATGGATACCACATGCATGGACAACCGTATGCATGGATACCACGTGCATGGATAACCACGTGCACGGATAACCACGTGCACGGATAACCACGTGCACGGATAACCACGTGCATGGACAACCGTGTGCATGGATACCACGTGCATGGATAACCACATGCATGGAAAACCGTGTGCACGGATAACCACGTGCATGGACAACCACGTGCATGGACAACCGTGTGCATGGATACCACGTGCACGGATAACCACGTGCACGGACAACCGTGTGCACGGATAACCACGTGCACGGATAACTATGGAAGGCTGTGGGCAGGCGGGGGAAGAGTTCCTTTTGTTATGGCCTCAGGACACTGAGCTAGAATCAGTCTAACAGGAAGGTGAAAGTTATTGAGCCACAAGCTTTCTCTCAGATGGTTTTCTCTTCAGAAGTTTACTTTACCTCCCAAATTAAATTTTTAGGTAATATTCAATACCTTAAAAAACAAAAAAAACCCCACCACATTAGGTTGTAGAAGTGTGTCCACAGTTATTTATTACCTGCCTTGTGGTCTGAACAAATATGATTTTGTTATTCTATGTTGTCAATAGAAAAAGCACATATGGTTTTGGTTGACAAAATTATGATAAAATTCACTGTATCCTAAAAAATGATTGAAAAGTTTGCAGATGGTTTCTGGGCATTCTAGGGAGGGGGAGGATTGAATTTCAACAAAAGACGTGCCAAATTTTTTTCTCTTCTTACTGTTCACCCTGTTTCCACATCCCAGATTTCTCCTTATTAGATATGAGGGTAAAGCAGGTATCCAGCCCAGAACTCATCTGTTTCTCTTTAGCTTTTGGCATTCCATCACACTTGGTCATGTTCACATGATGTTATACCCAGGTCCCTTCACAGATAAACATGAAATGACATCATAAGTCTCAAGTCACAAACAGCAAAACCCAATTACAGTAATCTAAAGAATTTTGCACACCAAAAATTTCATGTTTGATGAATATTCTTGATCTGAAGGTTTTCAGTTAATCTGAATCTTGTGATCTTCTTTTTTTTTTTTTTTTTTTTAAACTAAGTTCTGTACTTCTCAGTTCTTTTACTCCCCAAGGGACAAAAATTGGGGAGAGGGCCAGAACTGCCAACCCAGATCAGCAATTATCTTGTTTGGTTTGAACTGATAACCCCTTTTCCTCAGCACTGTTCACACAGGCAAGGCAAGCCCTCAGTGGCTTTGCTACAGCTGCTTGTGGAGCTTTTGCACATTCTGTAAAACAAAAGCCCTGTGCGAGCTCCACTTTGTGTGCTTCATCTCCAAAGTATCTGTATGAAGAGATTTCACCCATTACTGCAGAAACACAACTTCCGTCTTTCTGGGAAAAATACTTAACTTTCTGCTTGTCCTTAGAGACTGCAGTGTCTGGAGCCCTGTGAATGTGCTGGCTGGGTGGGCTGGCAGTGGGACAGACCCCTAGGGTGCTGAAGGGAGAAGGGCCTGGCTACTGCAGGCTGGAGGTCTTGAATTAACCCCCACACACTGGGACCAACCTGCTCAGTGAAAACAACTGGTGGGGAGAACCTCTCACCTTCTCATGCTTTCCAGCAATTTGGGAACAGACTTCAACCTGTCATGGCAATTTTTCTCTCCATGATGCTCATGGTAGTTGATGATCTGCTACATCAACACCTCTAACAGCTGTTCCCAGGGTGTGCACACTCCACGTGGTGATCAGTGGGAACTGGAAGAACACAACCTAGGCAGGAGAGTTTGCTTTCCCCAGCAGAGGGTGGAGGGATGGTGTCCTCACTGTATCTGAACAAGAGGCGAGTTCTGAACTCCATCCCTGCTCCTTCTTTTGAGCCACATTAGTGATGAATAACCCAGAACACTCAGAATTTATTCAGCTTGCCAGAGTATTTCCACCTCTGCCAAACCTGTCATTGGCCTTCAGCGGCTGTCATCCCGCCTGCCCGGGATGTCCGAGGAGCAGCAAGCCAGCCTGGAGCAGATGGATAATTATTGAAGGGAGAACATCTGGAAAGTGTCACTGGAGTGTTAGTAGCTCTCCCTTGTCTAAGAGCTATGCCCAAGCATGTCGATAAGTTTCCCAACATGGAATTCATTTTTTCTAACAAGATACATGTGGAAGTCCATGTTTCAGCAGTGGCCAGAAGTGGCTTTTTTCCTCTTCAAAAAGATTTGTGACCTCTTCTTCAGGCTACTGTAATGTGATTTATTCAGGTCTCCTCTCAGAGAGCACTCAAGGGGCCCAGTGGAACAGAAGACAGGAGCACAGGCTCCCAGCTCTGAGTTACGGGGAGCTGTGCTCCATGACTGTACCCCTGCCCATGAGCCATGAGTGCACAGACGCCGCACAGGGATGCTCCATGCCAGGGGCTGTGTGTCCAGAGCCACCAGGATACGCAGGGCAGGCCAAGCTGGGTAAGGGCAGCAAGACTCTGTGTGCAGAGCAAGTGTGGGACTGCAGGACACAACAGAGGGATGTTCCCCATCCCACACCTGCACCCAGCAGCTGCAGCCAGCTATGGGCACTCTCTTGCCCCATGAACATCTGGGACATGAAGGAAAACAGGACATGTGCCTGGTACAGCATCAACCACAGAGACACAGGTGTACAACAGTGCCTGTGCCTCCTTCCTAGAGCTGCTTTGATGCTGGAGGGAGTCCCTGGGACATGGAAGGTTACAGGCCAACACCCAGAAATGGACATGTTCAGTCCAAGGTCCCTGTCCTACAGCACTGACACACCTTCTCCCTTAGCAATAACTGCACTGTGCAAAGGAAAGATTTTGCAAAGCCTTGAGCAGTGACCAAGGAGGGAGATGCTCCCCATGCCCACACCTGCTTCCGAGAACCAAATCTTATCTAAAACTATTTTCTCATTCATCACGTCTCCAAGCACATATTAAAATCATCAGTTTAACGATCACAATGACCCCAGACAAACACAGCAACTGGAAGATCCATAGCAACAACTCAAACATCCTTGCAGAAGATGGCACATCACGTGGCTCTCCCAACACCATATTTCTGAAGGTACTTTCTCAAAGCAACCATGGGAACAGCTTGGACAGAGAGCAGCACACTTTTATGCCTTGTCTGAGCTGCCAGCCTCTGCCCAAGGCCCTAAGAAGCAGGCTCAGCACTCTGCATCACTGCAAGTCCTTGGTGTGATGCTTAAACCTCTAACCCACCAGTTCAGAGGGAAGAATTCTACCCAATAAACCTTCCTGACATGCAGTAAAATAACACATTTATTTACTTGCTTGAACCCACCAATATGCTGTTCATTTCAGTGATTGATAGAATTGGGTTATAATAAGCATACTTTATTATTGAAAAATTTAATTTAAGGTTTAAACATAAAACAAATGGTATTTTCAAATCTATTTTAATGGAGACTATCAAAACCATTCCATTGCCATAAGGGAAAAATTCTGTCTCCATATCTGTTATGTATATATGCATAAAATCTTCAGCCTACAAGTCAAAGTCGCCTGTCCTTCTATCAATCCATCATTTTGAAAATAGAATACAGAAAGCCTTATTTTTTCACTTAATTTTCATTAGATTCTTGAGGGAATTAAAATAACACAATAATGGGCAAATGCTGCCACCACAAATCCAAATGACAGCAATGAATCTACTTATGGACAGAACTCGGCCAAAACTCCAGCACAGAGTGCCAAGTACAGAGCAGACACCCATTAAGTACTTTTAGAGCTCAACTGTGTCAGGTAGGTAAATAATCTACTCCAAATCCAGACAGGAATATGCATTCCTTCAGTTCCAGGCTGGTGTTGCCTGGTGCTCACAGTGACGGACTCACCACGTGCATCCTTATCGAGGGTTTCCCTGCCCAGGTGTCATCTGGGCAATCCTCACAAGCACCAGGCCAAAGGACCCAGGACACAAACCTGCCAGGACACCTCTGGCCTTTCAGCAGGACTGGAGAGGCACCAGGTGTGTGGGGTGACTCTCCCTTTCTTTGCGCACCTCGTGCCATTCACCTCTCCCCACAGACACACTTGGAAAGATATTTGACAATGTATTGGGAGAAGACCTTCATAAAGCTTTTCCCTGGCACTTTCCAGAGATCTCTCCATGGCCAGTGAAGACCTCACCCGTCCCATCTTTAAAATAAAAAATTGCAAACAGGTATTGTCATGGCAGCAGAAAATCCTGAGCCCCTTCCCTTCTCCTTCCTTTCCCTGTCCTTCCCCATGGCTGCAGGTGCCTGCTGTGTGACAAGTTTTCCAGCATGGTCTTTCAGCCCCATCCTCTCAACTGCGTGCTTGGAAGATACCTCTGCGCAGCTGGCGGCCTCTGAAAGGCTCCCCTGCAGCCCCAGCCAGGGCCACACCTTGAGCTAAGAGCACTCAGGGCACCATAGCTCAGCAAAGCACCGTCCTGGGGTGGGGAAAAACAGATGCTCACTGCTGACTATGCTGCCCCACTCTCCTCAAACCCTTGCTCTATTCCTCTTGTTTATTTGTGGACACAGGCAAAATGTATTTTAAATTTGAATACATTTAAATAAAGTGCCACGTGGCTGCCAGCTTGTTGTTGACCAGTAAGCTCAGTTTCAGCCGTGCACTGAAGCTCAGGTGGGAGGAATGTTCTCATTCATGTTTTCCACGCATTTTCTTAAAACACTCAAACCACAGCACCACATGAAAAGCACAAGGTGTTGTCTGGATTCTTTTTTGATAATTTTTAAATTACTTAAATGATGGTCTATATTCTAATGGGTTTATCCACTGCCCTGGTAAGTCCACACCTTCACCTCTTCAACAAGTCAGACCCTTGGTACATTTTGCCTTGCTGCAGGAAAGAAATTTATCTTTTGCAATGACTTTTGTTTCCCTGGATGTTCCTTTGATGCAGGTCTATTGTTTCAGGGGAAAACAAATTTATTCCTTTAGCAGGTTTGTGCCTTCAGTGGAATTTGTCTAAGGAGGTTCCACTGCACAAACACAAAAAGCCCTAATAGATGCAGGTTGGGGCTGCCGCACGCAGGCACATGTCAGGTTTGATGACTGATGGTACTTATACAGATTTACACAACAAAAAGTACATTAAAAGGACGTTAAGATTGTGAGCCAATGTCACAAAAGCGTGGAAATTCACATTTCAGGATTTAAACTTCCAATATTGACATAGAATGCTGAATATTAAAATGGGCTCCCATTAGAGTGAAGACACTGAATAATTTTTAATCTAGACTATTAATTTCCTGAAATTTGTTGTTCTCTCTGCCTCTTAAGGCTTTCACATTTTTAATTAACTTTTTGTTGTGTCCTTGTCTTGTAATTTCTGAGTTGCTCCTCCAGTATAATTACATAATATATGCGGCACATGTGATAGCTTAATTGGAAATATTAACCACAATATGCACGGAAATCATAAAAAGCTTCACAAAACTTTGAGAGTAAATGTTTCTACAGCTTTAGTGAGTTTATAAATGGTTGCTTCCAGTATTATTCTCTAATAAAAACAATTACACCTAATACCAGCCCAACCTGGAGTAGAATTAGGAATAAGGAGAAGAATAATTAGTACCTACAGAATTCCTATCACCACAATGTTATTGGTTTCAGGTGGAAAAACAGATTTAGGCACAGGCAGCCAACATTAACCCCCCTCTCTTTGATCCCCTGACCCCCCTCCCCCCGGGTCTGGCATTATTCCTACAAACCCCTTTTGGATCCAAAGCTTTCAGATGTTGAATTGCTCTTAGGAGATGGGGAGCACTAAAATAAATAGGAACCGAAGGTGCTTAGAAATGTGTGCAGCCTGAAGGATGCAAAGCTAAAAACAGGAGAGCAAATTGCATTTTGATATTTTTTTGTAGCATTCAGAAAGATTATTCCCAACTTCATGCCAGGTCTTATCCTGCTGTCAGCTCTCTCAGGCTATTTTACAAGACGTCCGAGGAAAAGCGTGAGCAAACCTAACGTGCTGTAACTTTAACTCGCAGCCCTGCTGCAGAAATATGCAAGTTAAACCAGTGGATAAAAAACTCCCCGCATAATGACTACTTGCTCTGCTCTGGAAAGGGGCTGGGACAGAGGGAGGGAGAGGAGGACGGGGAGGAAAGCAGAGTGCAGTGAGATAAAGCAGAAACTGCTATTTTGAATGCAATTTATGTTTGCTAATTCCATTTCTATCCCTCCAGAAGGGAGGCTCCATCTTAAAGCACGCTGCAGCCATTTTACCTTCACCAAGAAGGAACAGAAAATAGGATTCCTCCTCAAATAACCCAGAATACTGGTTCATGGGCTGATGGGACCTAAGCAATGGCTAATGGATGATTAAGGCCAGAAGCAATTAAAAAGAGAAATTTTCTTAGTATCTCAAGACAACTCTGTAACTCCAAGGCCAAAGGAGCTGCCTGTCTCCAGAAGTGCCCCCACATTTTGGTGTTAAACTGGGACTGCAATTCATCAGCCCTTAGACCCGTTATTTCAAAATACAATCATTTATTGGGTTCAATCTTTGTTGAATTTGGTTTCCTGCCTGCAGCAGCTTCAGTTCAGAGGAGCACAGCGTCTCCCATTCCCTTTCAAAGGCAGTGCTTGGGAGCCTGCCATCCTGTCAGGGCACCAAGCAGCAACACTGAACACGGACCCCAGCACTGGAGAGAGAACACAGAGGCAACACACGGAAGAGAACACAGCCCAGGGAAAATGCCTCAGTGGTCAACAGCAAAGAGGCAGAGGTGGGACGGCCTGTAGAATATGAAACATGTCTTGCAGAGAAATGTGCCTGCAATGCAGGACATGCCAGAGGCTCTCCAAGGTGCTGGTGAAAGAACCCGCACCAGGCACATGCTGTCCCCACAGAGAAGGACATCGCTGGCACAGGCCCCTCCTGACGTTGGCCAGGGCTTGGCGAGGCATTTTCCAGAGCCTGAGGAAAAGCATGTATACTCATTTATCTGTGCCCTGAGTGGATAATGAATGTACAGGTCTGATGTGCTCCGGAAAAAGTCTCAGGTTCTGACAGAGGCTGGGAGCACATCAGAGATAAGGCTGCTGGTAAAACAATGGGCTTTTCTGGCCATATTTCACGTCCCTGGATCAAAGTCCACTATTCCTTTTCAGGCCCCCCTAGAACTGGGGGTTTGAGAATCAGGAGAAGACCATTTCTACTGAAGGGAGTCGTCTAAGGACTATCTCCGGTGTTTGAACATTTTTTTCCCATCAGAAAGTCAAATGGGGTTATTAGAAGGAATTGTTTTCCTCCTCATAGACAAAACCACACACACTGAAATTTGGACACGAGATAATCCAAGATATGACAGAAAAGAGACAAACACTCCAACTAGACTGTCTCATCACTGTATGGCCCTGTTTACTTGGAAGCAAACCTGCCAATCCTGACCTGAGCAGCTCCCAGAGATGAAGCCTTTAAGGGGCTGAAATTTGGGGTTATCCTAAGAGATTTCAGTGTCCACTCTTACTAAAGCCAGCATCACCAAAAGAGTGGCAAGTGCTCGTCATACTGAGCTTCAGCAGAAGACCACTATCAGTAACTCTAAAAGCCACGCTGTAGCCAACAAATTGTTTTGGCAGAGCACGACGGCATCTCCCAAGCGTCCCTATGCTGCCCAGCCCCAAGTTTGACTCCTTTCCCACACTGCCTCTGTGTCCCAGCCGGCAGACACCAAGTCGTCCTCCCCTGCAAGGCTGAGAAGGGCACTTTATTCTTTCCAGGTGTCCTGCCCTGATTTATTTATGGGCTCACTTTCTTCCCTAGTGTGAGAAGCCAGCTGGGAAGGATTGGCAAGACACATTTGGAAGGGGAAAAAATTAGCAACGCTTTTTTCTCTCCAACCTTTGCTCACCTTATCAGCGGGGAATTTTCCAGAGCCTCAGCATCTGCCCCACGAGCAACAATGCACAAAGGTACTGAGTGCTGAAACATGGTCACATCTGATAAACCTGGGCTCTGGCTTAGGATAAACCTCCCATGAGGAACACAAAGGAAGCCAGACTGGTATTTCTCTTCTCCAGGGCTTTGGTAAAATCACAGCAAGCCCTACACAGCCCAGGGGCCATCCACCTCTTGCAGGCCTGATAAAGTCGCCTTCTCCTGTTCCCAAGCCAGTGTGGGGGGGACAGAGAGGAGAGATCCCCTTGCAGTACCACATCAACCCAAAATGACATCCAGCAGCTCTGAACAGCCTATGAGCCTAGTAACCCTCCAGCTGGATGAATCTCGTTTTTCACATGGAAATGGCACAACAGAAAGAACCAGTTGTGCATCACCAATGGCTCCTCCCGCTGTAAATTCACATCAGCAGCAGGGAGTCTTTTTTTTTGCTGGAAAAGGGACACAGAGAACATGTTGAAGCAGCTTTGTGAAGCCCAGAATCCCTGTGGGACTAAACCAAGGCAAATTTCAGCAGTGTTGGACAGAGCCCACAAGGCCTGTCCTCATCATCAAGCTCCTACCCTTGGGTTCTTGGTCATCACAAAGGTGACGTGGGAAACATGCCAGGAGCTCAGTTTTGAAACACAGAAGCATGAAGACCCTGGAGAAGTTGTTTCTTGAAAGAAAATTAATCTGGGGTTTATCAAAATGAAGTGTCAGATACCTTTATGCTGATGTGAGAAAGATCCTACCCTGCTTGGCTAATGGCAGGTTATTCTTTTTTCTCTGCTGTCAACTATTGTTACTGATTGTTAATAGCATTAATATTTCCATCACTTAATTTATTTCATTAATCCCATTCAAGTTTACCATTCCCAGCATATGAACTGTAAATAGCAATAATAATGCCATCAAGGTTAATATCAGTGATGCTGAAGGGTATTATGTAAAACACAGGCTGTGAGCGGCAGCGAGACAGGCGCCTATAAAACCTGCCCGCACTAGCGGGGGGTGGGTTAAACAAAGGTCTCGCGCAGATTTACGGAATTGCGTTATCTTCTGGAAGAGGTGAAGATTTAATACCCAAAGCCTCCTTTAAATTTCCTATAATGTTCCTTTCTATCCCTTGACTGTAAAAATACAGCCAGAGACATCCATAAGGAATGGCATTTTTAGCTTAAATTATTAAAAGTCTAATAGCGGTTTCGGTTTGCTTCTAAAAGTAAAGGCAGTGGCAACAGACAGTTTGTCCCCTTTTAAATCCTGACGCGCAGGTGTTGGGGTGACTCCAAGCAGTGCAAGGAAAAGGTCTGTAACAGAGCACAGGACAAACAAAATTATGGATGTCCCCTGAAACACAAATGCCGGGTGGGAAAGGGGATGCAGCAACCAGGAGACCCTGACAAGACACCCACTGTGCTGGCAGTCGGGGGCGGGGGGTTTCTGGACACTGTTCCCAGACAATTCCATGACACTACAAACACAGGGTCACCCTGAGCACAGCACATGGTTGACTGAGAGAAGCAGCAATCCAATCAGCACTACCATACCTGCAGTATTTATTACCTCAAAAATGAAAATACATCTGCTACCTAAAGGCTTATCAGCAATTAAAAGGCTAGAATACTTCTACAAGAACAACCGTTCTCACAACTGGAAGGCTCACGACCCAAGGGGACACGGGTCCTACGTGTTCATCACCATCACGTCCAGGTAACCCAGCACATCAGTGCCCCTTCTGCCATGGGGTTCAAGGCAGGAAGCAGAGGGGGACCCCCCAGGGACATCCCTGTTACAGACCCAGCAACCTCAGGAAATATTTGCTAATGCTGCTTTGGAAAAAAAGGGGCAAAAAAGATTCAAGAATGCAAATTTAAATCCTACAAGAATTTTCGGAGAACAAGGGAGCTGCTGGTAAAGAGACCGCTGAGGGAAAAGTGGGGAAAGGGCTCTTTTTGCCCCTCTGGGCAAATCCATCCTCTGGGATGGATTTCTGGAGATAAAGAACACATTGGCTTCCTGCACCCGGCCAGTAGGATTGAGTATTCACACCAGTGGATTTGGGAGGAATTTGTAAAAGAGCCGGAGCTATAAAATACCTTTCTGCTCCTTTTTCATGGATGCTGCTGCTGAGGGTGCAGGAGTCTGCCAGGGCAGAGAACAGAAAAGGATGTTTGCCATGGAGGACGGCTTCGTCCTGTGCTGGGAAGTGGCCCATCCACACAGACCCTCCTTTCTTTGTTACATCTGCCATGCCTTGAAGAATTAAATTAGATATACAAGGGGGAAAGAGAGAGGGAGAGAGGGAGAGAGGGAGCACCATCTTTAATCCTGGAGAGGTGACCATGAGGGAGAGAGGGAGGGAGGGAGGGTGAGAGGAGAAAAAAGGCTCAGGCAGGAATATATTTCCTATGTCTGGATAAGGGGAAGGATTCGAGGTAATTGCTTGCTTTTCTCATTGTTCTCAGCTGCCAAGCAGAGATTCATAGAGTGTCTGCAAAGATCTCTCTCTTTTTTCTTTTCCTTCTAATTCTTCACCCCCCCGAACCCCCATCTGTCCCGATCCCTATCCCTCCCCTTCCTCCTGCTTATTCCACCCTAGGAGGAAAAAAAAAAAAGTAATTTGTCTGTTTTATTTATGATGCAATGAAGGTATGCTGAACGCATCGGGATAACCTGACACTGGTCAAACTATCTGTCAGCAAAGAAGAACTGCCTTCATACTCCAGCGAGTGCATAATTTAACCATTTCTCTCCCGGAGGCCAACGCCAGCCCATCCATTCCCAACACGAGGGTTTGTCACTGCTCCCTCCACGATCAAACCCGGGCTTGTTGGCAAAAACCAGCATTTGACATGTTTTCAATCAACCCTTTATCTTCTCATTTTCGCTAGTCATATACAGATTGTCTGCATGTAATAAAACTTCTCCTTGGAAAAATAGAAAATTATTTAAGATATTCAGATCAAAGCCAGGTCCCAAAACAAGATGGAACACACAAATCTGCCAGCTAGGAAACCAATTCAGGATGGATTTAGGACCCAGATAGAGCCAGACAATTGGATGCTGAGTATGGGGAAGAAACAGTAATGCCTCAGGTCTGAGAGAAGTACAGCTAATCCTTTCCTCCTGATGCACGGGGAGCAACGGCTTCAGCTCCGGGAGAAAATGCAACCCATCCAGTGAGCAG
Source organism: Onychostruthus taczanowskii (assembly GCF_017590055.1). Classification (NCBI taxonomy): domain Eukaryota; kingdom Metazoa; phylum Chordata; class Aves; order Passeriformes; family Passeridae; genus Onychostruthus; species Onychostruthus taczanowskii. The sequence goes on along the minus strand of NW_024499017.1, from coordinate 13,565,383 downwards.
GGTGAGAGGGAAACAGGAGATAAAGGAGGGTGAAAGCCAGAGGGAAAAGCAGAAAATATTAGCAAATAATATTCTGGAATATTAGAATGCAAAGCCAGAATAAAAATTTAAAAATAAATAAAATGAACTCATATGGTTTTGGGGGGTTTTAAAAATTATTTTTAAAATTCCAACCAAACAAAAATAATCCATACATGCCCTGTTGAAATGGGATGGAGCAAAGGGGGGAAGAGAATTGCTACTTTCATCCCACCACTATAAATTAGTCCCAGTACCTTTCCATGGCTCCCAGTACAGCACACGCGCCACGCGTGAGCACGCTGGCTGAGCCAGTGCCAAAGGGGCCGTTTTCCAGCACCGACTGCGCCGGTGGTTCCCGTCCCCACTAAGGGGACGTGGGACTTCCAGGCAGCTCCCTGTGTGCCCCCAGCTTTGCCGGGAGTGAGGGCAGCTCCTGGTGTGAGACAGGAAAGGATGGGCGAGTTTGAACAGATTTTTGATATCACCACAACCACAGCCCTCAGGATTCGGCCCTGGCTGCGTGTTCCCGCAGCGGGAAGCGCTGCCAGGCGGGACTGCCTGAGCCCGGGGCTGAGCACACCCGCAGCATTCTGATGTTTAATAAATGACAGAAGAAAGTATAAAATAAATAAGAAGAGATTTTGCCCTCTAATGCGATGCATGCAAGAGGGATCAGGGCAGAACTCCAGGAAATGAGGGCTTTGACGAATAGCTGCTGCTTGGGATCTTATTTATTCCTGATACACCCCAGCCCTCGCTGCCACAATCGGGAAAAGATTTTATGAATGGGAATATCTGTACAAGAGGGAATGTAACATGGAAGGGAGATAATAGGAAGGGTCAGGTGAAAGCCAAGAGGCGGCTCCTGGGCTGGGCAGTGACACTGCAGGACACCCCAGGGCCACTGTCCAGGGCCACTGTCTGGGGCCAGCCGCTTCCTCCAGTGGCCAGGCTGCTCACACGAGTCTATTCGGGAAGGAGGGATTGCAGATTTCAATTCTGGGTTTATTCTGTATCCCTGAGAAAACAGCAACTGGAATTCACATATATTTTCCTTTGTGAGATTATTTAGGAGTCAGTCCTTATAGCTATTTGTGCACTCACCTATCAATATAGAGGCATGAAACACACATTAAGACAAAAACAAATATATTTGGCAAAACATACAAACAGAGACATAATTTGTTTATGGGGAAGCAATTTATAAAGGATGAGATTTTGTAGCAGATCTATCAAAATCAGGCACATGGTGCTGTTTCTCCTGTCATTCAGGAAATCCCACATCCACAGAAAAATTATGAACAATCACGTTTTGCACACAAAAATTGCTCCCTAGTAATTAGTATATTTGGGGATAAAAAGGAAGTCCTTTTTACTTCCTTGTTCACCTGTATTTTTTCACTAGGGAATGAAGAAATACCACGAAATTACAGGCAGCCACACTCCTTTTCATTCATGACCATTTTAAATATTAAAATACAAGTGGAGGTCAAGCCAGCAGGCACAGATTTTATTGTCAAATCACAACTAAAACCAAAATTAGTTAAAACAATTTAATTTTGTTCAGAAAAGGTACAATGAGACTCAAATATTCTGTGCCAATACAGAATATTTCTTAAGGCTGAGTCCTAAGCCTGTGAACAGGACACCCATATCCACAACAGTCACATAAATGTAAAGGCAGGAGCCCCAGTAACATTATCCTAATTCTGAACAGGTCGAGTCACCTCCTTAAGTCCACAGGTAAAACCTACTGGAATAAAATTCCGAGTCTTTTCCACTGACAAGGAACTGCACCATTCTGGACACTGATTTCTGTTAGGGATTTGGAAGTGTTCATAATTGGTGTTTGCCAAACCAGCCGGGTTATTCCAGTGGGGAGATGGGAATCAGCTTTCCGTCCGCCCCAGGTTCCTACAGAAATCTGACAACCCTCCTCCACGAGCCCCTCGTTCAGTAACTACCCCACCATTTGAGGTTGCTTCTTCGTCACCTAACTTGGCTCCACAGAGCTCAAACCACGCATTTAAAAATGGATTGGAACATCCCGAAACAAAATTTGTTATTAACAATAATTCTCATCCGTCCTCCCCATAACACTGAGCACAGATACACCGATAGAAGGGAATTTACTCAAAGCAGTAATATTTTAACCAGTAACTTAGAGCAAATGAAAATCATATTTCATAAAAATCATACTTTGCAAATTATGTTTGTTAAAAAATGTTTTGGAAAAAATCATCCTTGGTAAAATAGAAGAACCCTCATTCCATTTCAAAATAGTCAATTTTTTAAAGAGAAGTAGAAAATATTTGCAGAAGAAAAAAAAACACGAAAAAGACTAAAACAGGTAGCAAGAAGAAACTTTAAAAATAAATTCACAATTCTCATCAGCAATGTAAAAATTCTCTGGAAGATGGATTTCTATGACATGCAGACCTACATTTGCAGAGCTGGCTCTGAGGATATTTTTGTTTACGTGCTCCTTTGCTGTAATAAAAGCAAATAATAAAATGCTAGAGCTATTTACTGGAACACATCCATGGGGGTTTTTCCACCTCAGATGAGTGATGGCATAGACGGTGCCAGACCATTTCTACCCAGGTTTAAAATAACCCTAAACAATTTCTATAATCTGTTTTCAAGGGCAGCTTGTTGGTAATATGAGATTTTTTCCACAAACTCCAGAATACTTAATTCCTAAACTGTTTTATCGTTTGGCTGCCGAGTATTTCTTTCTCAGAGATGTACTTCAGAGCCTCGCATGGAGAGATCCCAATACTTCCGTGGCTGAGCTCTTTGTAAGTCTGTCCCTTTCCTATACAGAAGCATGGAAGAAGCACACAGAATAAAGGCTGCTTCCCAGTGCTGTGACAGCCCACACTTGGGGCTGCAAACCAAAAATAATTCCCTCTATTTGCCCCACTCTGCTGGCTTTTCCCTTTCTGGGATGTTGCCTTAATTAAGGCTTTTTCCGCTCTCATCTCCATTGCTATTAAATTTTAACCCAGACATGCAGCCTTTCCTTTTTCCACCCCTTTTATGATTCCTGTTACTGCAGCCCCTGGCCCCCCACGTCCCTCCAGCCTCTCGCTCCCCACATTGGATTTTTTCCTCCTTAAATCTCAGGCTCTTCCCGCTGGCCTTGTGCACTACCAGGGAATCATTTGCTTTCATAATTTACATTTTTTTTCTCTCCATCTCTCAGGGTTTGGCAGGGGATGCAGCCTCGCTGCGGGTGCTGTTCGTGGATGGCGAGTGCCCTCTGCAGGAAAACACCCCCAGCCAGGAAAAACCCTTGGAAATCAGGGGAAACAGGAGCAAAGAACTCCTGCTTGATTATGATTTTTACTCATTTCATTCTTACATGCGCTGGTCCCTGAGCTGAATTTCCCCAAGCTGCTCCATCCCTCCCAGCCCCACAGCAACATCCCAGCCCATTCCATATGGAACCAGATCCAAGAAGGGTTTTCCGCTCTCAAGTAATGTTTTCTGGCAGGCTCTAAAATTTCTGCCACATTATTTCAGAGCACAAACACATTCCTGCTTTTGCTGCAGCAAAGCTGCATATGATGGATTTTTTTATTAATTTTTCCCAAAAAATAAGCTTCTTGAAAAATTCCAAATCAAATCCTGCTCAGACCCCTGTCCAGAATAACAGCCTTTCCCGTGGGTGCCCTGCCCATTCTCCTTCTTAAACAGAAAATTCTGATTAGGTTTTTTATATATATATCGATAAAATCAATGCAAAACATTGGCTGGGAGAGAGCTCAAGTGGCAGATTTAAATCAAATACAAAATGAAATAATAATTTTAAAAACCCAACAAAGAGAACACTTTTAAAGCAAGTCTCTAACGAGGGCCTCCTGAAAGCCTTTTAATCAAAGGCCAGGTCCCACACAGGGACCCCACTGCCACGGCCATCCCCAGCCATGACTCCATCGCCAGCCACGACCCCAAGCCGTGTATCTTGTGGCAGAGGGTGGGATTAGGGAAAAAACCCTTCTCTGAAGGAAAAGCATTTTGAAAGACCTCGTCCTTTCCAAGAGCTAATAATGCCTGTGCAGCACAATAGGCATCGCTCACCGTGCCACAGGCAGACTCCCAGGCTCCTTTCTCTGTCTCCCCCTTTTTTAAGGATATCACTTATGCAAACCTCACCCGGCCTCTGCCTCGAGATTGTATATCAGAGCAGCAGGGGGGCTGATGAAGTGCTCATTTTTTTACATCAGTCTTATAAATTGCTCTCCCCATTAATTGTTTCCATGGAAACAATGCATTTGGCTTGGATGGGGATCCTGAAAAATTTTTAATGGGATTCTTAAAAATGTGCAGGAAGCAGGTGGGGGGTAGAGGAGGTGCTCTCAAACACCATCAAAACAGATCCAGCCTAAGTTCTACCAACATGTGCTGCTAATTGCTTGTGGCCCAAAACTGCCGAGCCTGGAGTCAGCTGAGGATCTGAAAACATTATTCAAATGACCAGGAAAAAAAAGCACCAAAAGGGCAAGTACAGATTACGTGACAGCAGAGATGAGAATTTCCAAACACCTCCTGGCAAAACACAGCCATGAGACCATGACCAAATAACAATTCTTTAATGTCACAGCCTTAACTAATAATTTAAGCATGAGCAGTCCTTGATAACCCATCAGATCCTCCAGCGAACGCGGTGCTGGGCGCGGAACCGCCGCGCTGACAGGGACAGCAGTAGTGACATGGCCGTGCACACCCACCTTCTCCTTCCCCTTCCCCACTCTTCCTACGCTTGAGAGGATTTTTCTTTTAATTTTTTTTTCCCCAGCAGGGAAAGTATTTGTATTACAGGGTATGAAACTAGTCCAACATGCAAGCTTATTTAATTTGGAAAATGTGTGGCTAAATGCCACTTGTTATGGGATTAGTTAACAGCTGCAAGTCTGCTACTGTGGAAAGAATTTTTTTCAAGGAAAAAAAAAAGAAAGAAAAGGATTTAACTGCAAGCTGCTATGTGCTGTCTCCCAACATTCTGTGTGGATTTTTGAGTTCCATCGGGTGTCTCAGCTCTCGGTGGGGTTGTCCTCACTCCACTGTCGGCTGAAGCCATCTACACTTACACTTGCTCCTCCCAAGTAGCTCCAAGTGTTAGCAGCGAGCCTGGAACCCAGCCCCGGAGCTGCCTGGCATGTTCAGAGGAGCCAACCCAGCCCCACGGCGTGATCAGCAGCAGCTCCAGCCTCCCTCCGCACGGCCGGCTCAGCCCAGCCACCCTCTGTCTCCAGTCACAGACATCCACAAGCGTCAGGTTACTGGCAGCTCTCAAGTTATACCTCCAGCTAATCCCACAGTGCAGACAGGCTCTAAATTACTTGTTAAAAATCCTGTCCTCGCCCTGAGTGTCCTCTGGTGTCCTCCATCAGCGTGCTGCTAATGAAGGAGCAGATCATCTTAAGCACATCAGTCACACAAGCCAAACCCACCAGTCACTTTATTTTCCATGACCTCCCTGCATGACCAGAACAGATATTTCTGTGCAGATGCCAAGAAGCAAGTTCCTCAATCATAACTTGCTCTTCCCAGTCCCAGAGGGCTTCTCATTAGTATCCCATTGCTGTCCTCTTTCCTACTTAGGAACACCTTATCTTACAATCATGGAATTGTTTGGGTGGGAAGGAACCTTAAAGCTCATCCAGTGCCCCCCAGGCTGCTCCAACCTGGCCAGGGACACTTCCAGGGATCCAAGGGCAGCCACAGCTTCTCCAGAGCTGAGGCTCTTTGTCAGCCTCAATTGTTGAGCATTAACCACAAATCTGGTGCTTGGTTCCAGGCTCAAGGAAGGACATGGAGCCACTCCAGGAGCTGAGAGGAGCAGCCACCTCCCAGGGAAGAAGCTGCCACAAATCCTTGCCTTGAGAGGCGTGAGGAGGAGGATGGCTGGGAGGAAACGCACTGCAGAGCACAGCGGAGGCTGCTCAGACAGTGTCGCTTCCCATTCCAGGCTCTGCATCTCACTGCTGCTCAACCTACAGCACAACAGTCCGAAAGGTCTTCATGGTAAAAGCCATAACAAAGGAAATAAATCCGTTTGTCACCTCCTATGACAGATGTGACCCAAATTATCTTTGCAGAAGATGTATCCTAGTGGATCTATTGCTCGGGGGGCAGGAGGACTTTCTGCTTCTGGGCACAAAATGCTCGAGGCATCTGAGTGAGCCACAGCAGGGAAGGGGACAAAGGAGTTGGCATTAAACCCCTGAAAAATTGCCTGTGCCTGCAGTTGTCTCAGATCAGTCATCTCTGAGCAGAAGGCAATATGTGCTTCTCCCAAGGCTTTGGGGGGCTTTTTCCAGCCCTCAGACCTCTGGAAGTCCATCTCTCCACCTTAGAGCTTCTAACAGAAACCACAAATGGGGTTTTTTTCAAGAATAACTTGAAGAAGGTGCTTTGCAGCCTGTCTTTGGAGCAGAGGAGAGTCTGTACGAGGCCTGAGCTCACCAAACCCCATGTATTAGCTCCAGCCAGTCTCTGCAGAACTGGTGCTATCTATCCTAGCTGAAATTGTTTCAATCCTGTATTTATTCCCATAATGTAGAAACAACACAAAGATATTCACATCACACGGCAGGAAAATTCCTCTTTGGCTGTTTCTTTTGGATACCATAACCCGATTACTTTCATGTCACATGCACACAAATGATCACACTGTGCTGACACACATCCTGCAATTATGTGGACACAGATGGATGTCACGTGGCATTTTTCTGCTGGGAGTGATATCCTGAAAGGGGGAGGACAGAGGTAACTGGACCAAAATTCTTAAAATCACATTTCTGTTATACCAGTACCAATTCCTTGGCCACAGCCTGAGCCAGTGTGCATCTGCTCAGCACAACTGGGATAAAATCATTATCCTGCAGAGCAGACTGTGCAGGAAAAGCTTTTTCCTTGCTAAAGACCACCGAACCGGAGGTCACAGCCAGGCTCCCCTGTGGCTGCACACCCCTGGAAAGGGAGTGAGTGCAGGACTCACTGTGAGGGGTGTGGTGGCTGCCCTGGCAGCATGTGCAGGCAGAGGCTGCGCCTGCAGCTTTGTGCTCAATGGCCCCAGCGGACTTGTAATACTGATGAGCATGTTGTGCTGAGACAAGGTACCAGCAGAGGGGCTGGGAAAGGCCTTTGAAAGATCTTTAAAAAGCACTGGAGATAAAAGCTACACATACACTTTTTAAGTGTATCAATATCTCACTCGCAGTGATGAGCAGAAAACCAGCCCAGGGTTCCTGGTACTTTACAGGGCTGCATAAACTGGATTTGCCATTTCAATTAACAAATATAATCCCCTAATAAAATTTTAAATAAGTGGGGAATTATGACTCTTTTCACAAGCCAGGCTCCCAAAGTTCCATGTGAGTGTTCAAGCGAGCAGCCCCAGCCCCGTGCTCCTGAGTACGACATCGCACGGCGCAGACAGGGAGAGTCCCTGTCCTGGAAAGAGCATCAGCAAATGAACCTTCAGGCACCTCCCCAGCTCCACTGGGACCTGCGCGCTGCAGATGCCACAAGTGGAAAGCAGCATGCAGAAGAAGACTATAATTTCCTTCATTTCCTTTATCTTAAAAGGGTCAGACTGGGTAAATTCTGTTTCTCATAACTCTACAGCAAAATTCTAGTTTTCTGTGATTCCTTTTTAAAAACGACAGAACAAAAACCTTGCTGATGCAGGGGAGGAAATGGGAAGTTTACAAATGTAAAGCTCCAGCCCTGCACAACCAGCCCCGCTCCTGTTCGGATGTGGAGTTCGCTGAAATCGATACAATTTCTCACCAGCACAGTCACACATCAGAGTTTCATATCTGCATCTTTATCAATGCAAAAGCCGCTTTCAAGAAGAAAACATTCTTCACAGCAAATTCAAAGCTTGCCCAGTTTAAAAATTATTTTCTAGAATCATGGAACGGTTTGGGTGGGAAAGGACCTCACAGCCCATCTCATTCCACCCCCTGCCATGGGCAGGGACACCTTCCACCATCCCAGGCTGTTCCAAGCCCTGTTCAACCTGGCCTTGGACACTTCCAAGGATGGGGCAGCCACAGTTGCTCTGGGCACCCTGTGCCAGGGCCTTCCCACCCCCACATGGAAGAATTGTTTCCCAATATCCCATCCAGCCCTGTCCTCTGGCAGTGGAAGCCATTCCCTGTGTCCTGTCCCTCCATCCCTTGTCCAAAGTCCTTCTCCTGGAGCCCCTTTAGGCACTGGAAGGGGCTCTAGGGTCTCACTGAAGCCTTCTCTTCTCCAAGCTGAACAATCCCAATTCTCTCAGCCCTTCCTTAGAGGGAAGGTGTTCCATCCTTCTAAATATCATGGTGACCCTCTTTTCTCCCACCTCATGAAGTCACACAAAGCAAATCCCCACTGCTCCCCAGAAAAAACAAGAGCTATTTGCTAAAGCCCTGATAATGTTCAAAAATATGTAGTCAAACATCATGCTAAGTGGGGGCCTGATAAATGAAAGCCCATCTCTTACACTAACCTTCGAGGTAAAATTAATAATTAATTAGTAAAGCCAGGACATGGAATGATTGCTATCAATATTTTAATGCTTTTACTGCTAATTTCATTCTCCCTCTGTATTCTGCTGCTGGAGAAGCAGAAGAGCTGCGTGTGCACTTTCAGTGCGGTCCCTGCCTCAGGGCTAGTGCTGGAAGAGCAGTGTCACCCTCAAGGGTGCCCCAAACGTCCCCGCTGTCAGAACCCAAACCCATACTTTGTTACATGTGGCCGGCACGAGCACGGCCCAGCCTTCCACGGCATCAGCTGCAAGCCAGAGCCACTCCCATGCAGCCAGCGGGCAAAACTAGGAGGGCTTTAATGAGGATAAGCAAAACTCAACTAAAATCTTCCCCAAGGATTAGAAATATCTATTCTCTCTCCTACAACACAGCAAGGAAAACTTTGGCTCAAGAGGAAAACTGCTGGGAAAGTTGTGAGGAGGTGACTCCAGGCGGGTGTCAGGGCCCAGGAGCCAAAGAAGGGAAATGCGTGCTGCCTTCAGTACTGGAAGACAAAGTGTGTCCTGCCTGCTTTATTTACTCTTTATTAGTCTAATGAGGCTGTTTCCTGGGAGTTTAATTACCATAATAGAGACAATTCCTTTCTTAACCCTCTTTACAGCCTGGAAGAGAAAGAGCCTCTGACAGAGGAATGTGGAACACGAGCAATGCTGTGTTTGCACCAGCCCGAGCAGAGCCCCCAAAGCCCCGACAGCTCAGGCACGTGGCCACAAATGTCCCCCCGTGGGGGGGTCCCTGCCATGGGGGGTCCCAGCAGTGCCCACCCTCGCCCAGCACGCCGTGAATGGCCAAGCTGGAAGCGCCGCAGAGCTCTGCTGCAGAAAAATTAAGAGCACATGATTAATGCTACATAAAATGTGTGGGTTCCAGCCCTTTGAAATCATACCTCTTCATCATTTCCATTTACAGTTTACTAATGAAATTAGATATGGTAAAGGGTTCCTTTCTTTCTTTTTTCCCTTAAATTGACTGTACATTTTTTTAGAGTTAAATCAACATATTTTCCATTCCATATTCAGCTAGAAATTAGACAATTAAATGTGAGAGGTTTTTTTTCTGCTGCTGCTAAGAGATATTTCCATGGTGTTGCCATAATACATACAGCAATTTACTGTATTAGACTTACATGTCTGTTACTCTGCACAACAGATACAACAGATCAGATTAGAAAAAGGTAAAGAGGCAGCAAGGATGAAAAGCACCAGACCTAAGAGGAGAAAACACACAGGCTCTGAAAAGTCACAGCAGAGCTGTGCTCACCCAACCACAAGGCTCTCCCAGCCCACTTCATGCACAGCTACACAGTCCAGACAACACCCTGTAAAAACAATTGCTAAACCCAGAATAAACCTGTGCCAAAGTCAAAAATCCAAAACAAAAAATCCCTGCCTAATTTTCTTCTAATTCAGCCTCACAGAAGGGATAAGGCACAAAGTCTTGATTCCTGGGCTTGATTCCAGTGTTGATGACAGGAAGCCATTAAAACATGGCTGTGAGGTCACAATCAAATTAAATGAGGCAGGAGACAAGGGTCATGCGAGTGTGACACATGCACAGTGTCCAGGTGAGTTATACATGTGCTGTGCCCAGGCGTGTTACACACGTGCACTGTGCCCAGGTGAGCAGCATGCCATGCCCATGTGTGGAACACATGCCATGCCCACTGCAGCCCCAGCTGAGTCCCTGCCAGGACAGCTCTCTGGCATTGCTGGCCTTTGGGACCACTCACTGAGCACTGTCCAGCAACCTTCAGGAGGGAATTCTCAGATTCTACTCTTTAAAAACAGGGGGTGAACGGGTGTTTACACAGCTGTTACCTTAACTAACACTGGAACTGTAAAATGCAGGTGAAATGAAATAACTAAAGGCATTTCCCCTGAAATTCGCATCGCAGAGTTGGCCCAAGAGCAACAGAATTTGGGAGCCTCGCATTCTGATGCCACATGTTTAGATGAACACTATCTTTTCTGCAGTGCAGTTTGAAGGTTTGGGCTTGGCAGTAAGAAACTGCACTCTCACTAAAATCCATCCATGGATATCCCCTTTGAACGCTTCTTGGATGGTTATTTTCACTAACATTGTGTTTATTAGCAGAACAGAGGGAGGACTGTAAAGCAGGATCATGGGAGAGTTTGATTTCCAGGCAGTGATGAATGGCGGGGGAGGCCAGGTCACCCGGCTGCAACATCAAAGGGGCGACTGAACCAGCAGCACACTTGAAGTTAGTTAAAATGCCATCACCATTTTCTGAGTTTTGCTTTTTTCTTACATTTAAAGAAATTATATTCCCTAGTGCTGGCCTCAGCCATTATTTCCAGGTCTCTGATGATACCCAGGACTCTATAAAGGCATTACCTGCTGGTGTGCCAAGGAGGATTTGCCACATGGTTTAATTGTGATATGATGCACTCCTGTCCTCACCATGTCATTTAAAGAGCTTCAACAATGCGCTTTATGCACCTTCCCATGGGCCTGCCCCATCCTAAGGCACCAGGATTAAACTGCCAAGGAATTTGTGTGGGTCTGGTTCCTTTCAGGCTAAAAGATTCTGGACGGATTCTTTCCGAACTCTGCCCTCCTTTTCTGTCAACAGGAGTGAGGAACCAGGTGTTCTTGGGGTAGCACATAGCAAGAGAGGCAAGTCATAAGCCTTGGAGCTGAACCAGACACAGGCTAAGGAAATACACTTGTCTACTATATACACATTTACAGTTCGCAAAGGTAAAAGCAGTCTCGATCTGGCTACTAAGAACAAGATATGCCAGACTGCATTGGGTTGGAAGGGACATTAAAGCTCATCCAGTCCCACTCCCTGCCCTGGCAAAGGACACCTTCCACTATTCCTGGCAGCTCCAAGCCCCGTTCAGTCTGGCCTTGGACACTCCCAGAGGGATAAGGCAGCCACAGCTGCTCTGGGCAACCTGTGCCAGGGCCTCACCGCCCTCACAGGGAAGAATTGCTTCCTACTATCCCAATTAACCCTGCTCCCTAAAGACGTGCATTCAATATTCCTAAATAATTAATATGTGCATTGAATGAACCAAATCCTCAGTCAAGTCTTACTAAAGGCGGGTGGAACACAGAGAAGACCTGTGTAGATCACACACACCTGCTGGGGCCTCTCCTGCGAGCGGACAGCCCCTTCACCGGCTCCTCCGTCTGCCGTCGCTCAGCGGGGCTCTGGCTTTCCCTGGCGGGTCCTTCCTGCAGAAGTTCTCCTTCCCTGGAGAAACGGACCCGTCCTTAACGTGTCCATCCCTTCCATCATTACGTTTAAACAGTAAACGCCGGTGATATTTGTAATTAAGCGGCTCTTCGTGTGCGCCACGTTCCCACCGCACCGAACCCGCTCCAGCGGCTCGGACCCGGCGCGTGCCCCCTCACGAAGCACAGCGCGTGCCCCCTCACAGAGCACAGCGCGTGCCCCCTCACGGAGCGCAGCGCGTGCCCCCTCACAGAGCGCAGCGCGTGCCCCTCAAAGAGCACAGCGCGTGCCCCTCACGGAGCACAGCGCGTGCCCCCCTCACGGAGCGCGGCGCGTGCCCCCTCAAAGAGCACAGCGCGTGCCCCCTCACGGAGCGCGGCGCGTGCCCCTCAAAGAGCACGGCGCGTGCCCCTCGCGGAGCGCGGCGCGTGCCTTCCCCGTTCCCCTCACACAAACAAAGACATACACCGGCGCGCACACACACACACACCGGCGCGCACACACACACACAGTCACACACACTGGCACACTCACACACACTGGCACACCCACACACCCACACCCACTCACCCAGCCCTGCGCGTGCCCGGGCTGTGCGCTGGCGCGGGGGCACCAGGGGGCAACCTCGGCCCGGGAACCGGCGCGGGCGGGCCGGGCCAAACGCGGGTGAAACAACGCAGGATGAATAAACACACAGTAAACACACAGTAAACACACAGTAAACACACAGCCCCGCGGCGGGCGGCCGGGAACGCCCGGGGGGAACCGGGCTCACAGGCACGGCTGCGGCTGGACGGACAGAGCGGAGCGCTGATGGCCGGGGGCTGCGGGGACAAGTGTGACACGTGTGATGATGCCCCAGGGAACGAGGGCAGCAGGATCCTAAGCATAGGGAGAAGAGGAGTGAGGCTCGGCTCTCTCCCTGAGAACTTCTACCTACTTTTCACACATCGACAATATTAGGAAGAACAAAACAAGTTTTTAAAAACCCAACCTCCACCAAAAAGGTTTTGGGAGTCACAGAATCCCAGAATGGTTTGGGTTGGAATGGACCTTAGAGTTCTTCTCATTCCACCCCCTGCTATGGGCAGGGACACCCTCCACTACCGCAGGGTGCTCCAAGCCCCCTCCTACCTGGCCTTGGGCACTGCCAGGGATCCAGGGGCAGCCACAGCTGCTCTGGGCACCTGTGCCAGGGTCTCACCACCCTCACAGGGAACAATTCCTAATTCCCAATATCCCATCTAACCCTGCCTGGCAGTGGGAAGCCATTCCCTGTGTCCTGGCACTCTAGGCCCTTGTCCCAAGTCTCTCTCCAGCTCTCTTGGAGCTCCCTTAGGCACTGGAAGGGGCTCTGAGGTCTCCTAGAGCCTTCTCCTCTCCCGGTCAGTGCAGCACCCACCCAGAAACAGGCTGGGCTCGCCCGGAGTGCTCTGCTTCACGGCAGCTTTCAGAGCACGGCGGGTACATCACAGCGATGCTGAGTGCCGTTGGATCACCAGCTTTCACGGATCACAGGGGGAACACAAAGTCTAGAAGACGTGCCCAGGCCGTGGTGTAATGCTGGACATTCCTGCGCATCAGGCTTTCCTAAATTATCTCCTGGGTAAACAACCTAAAACCAGCCTCTGTGCTCTGACGTACACCGCCTTGTTTCCCTGGGCACTTTGCCTCGGCGAAGAACCCGGGCCTTTGTCCCAGATTTTTATCTGAAGAATTGCATATATTTATCCAGGCTGGTCCAGCCTGACCCGGACTGCAAGGGCCCAGCCCTGCCCCTGCAGCCAGACCTTCCCCCCTTCTCCTCCCTCTCTGCAGTGACAACAAATCCATCGCTACCGTGTTCACCCAGCATTATCTTATCAAACAGAGAGGGGGGATAATATTGATCCTTTTCTCCCATTTTAAAAAGAGGGCGAGGGGGGAAAAAAAGAAAAAAACCCAAGAAGGGAAAAGCGGACAAAGAGAGGCGAAATCAAACCCCTGAGCAACAAAGGAAGAAAACCAGGTGGAAGACGGGAATTGTTTTCTGAAGGCCAGCTAAGTGGAGAATTGAAACGAGGGAGGCTCCGCGAGAGGACTGGGGGATGAAAGGGAGCGAGGGTAAGAAACACAAGGGCTATATAAGTCTGAAAATGGCTAGAAAGAACAAGGGAGAGAGGAGACAAGAATGAAAACCTCTGATGTTGGCAGGAAATGTTGTGATTCTAAAGATGAAACAACTTGTGGGGAAAGAAATTGGGAAAAAATACCCCTGTGTATTTCCTAGGGTGAACTCGAGCAGCAAATGAAGCACGGCAGAGGCAGCTGCCGGACAGCGCTGGGCAGAACGCGGCGGTGCAGCGTCCTCTGAAGGAGAATTCGGGGCTAGGAAATTACATCCCTTCACAAGGCCGGGAGTTTGCCAAGGCTGCTCCAGCTGCAGCTGCAGATGTGGCTTAAAAACCCAAGCAGGAGGCCCGTCCCCTGTGGCAGGACTATTTATGCTATGGCCATAAGATTATGGCCATGAGGGGAATAAGGAGAGACGGGGCTGGAGAGATCCTTATGGCTGCCAAACTCATCTGAGACGAGTAATAAGGGGCATACATGGAGTCCAGGAAGAGAAACCCAACAGCTTTCTCGCTTATCTAGGAAATGATTACAGAAAAGTTTATCGTGCGTATTTTCACTGTCCCCTGCATGTTGAGGGCTCTAATTCCTTTGGACGGGCGCCAGCGTGTTAGGGAAAAAATGCTGGGGAGAGGGAAGGAATAGATTTACTAGAAAAAAACTGCATTCCTTCCAACCTTTCTGCAGCTTCTTAAAAACATACAAAAAGCCTCCTTCAAGCTGCTCAGTGCCATACCAATTTCCTGTGTAGACCTGGATATTAGTATATGTTTTTCTGTGTCTCCAAAGTTTCCCAAGTTACCTAATGCACGCTCAGCATGGAGCATTTTTAAATGAGTTAGTCTTTATTGAATTATGATTTCCAGCAGTCACTAATAACAAAATTCAAATTGCTCCAGCAGACGAGGATTTGAAGAATGCTGAGAAGAAACTGAGTTTTTAAGAGACTCTAGAAGAGCCACCCACTGCTTGTGTATAGTAACCGTGAGCCTCTCAACGGAATACTTCAAATAGTTAATTAGATTTGCTAAAAAAATAATAAAAAATCAGTCATTAGGCGTTCCCACTCTGGAGACGCTGAATAAAGGCTGTTACTGGCACACCTACAGCTCTGGCAAAAATGAAGCTAAAAATAGGGGGGGGTTTAAATAAAGTTTCAGGTTTTCCTCGCACTGTCCCTGCAGTGGGCACGATGCAATTAGCAACACATCTAAAGGAGAAAGAGGAACTTTTATTCCGTTAGGACTTCTTTTTTACCTCGGGAATTTCTTCAGGCTGCTAAAGAGGCATTTTTCAAGCAAGGAATAATAGGGAAGCTCGGAGCCCATCCACAGCACGTGGGGCTGGGAACTGCAGCTCACCTGCAAACTGAATTTGCTCTATTTTGTTAACCATTTATTTTGTCTTTACTGGCTGTTCAAAGGGAAGTGTGATAATCCCACTGTTCCTCACTCGCTCAGCGGGGAGTTTAATCTAATAAAGCTATTACAGCCGAATGGATTAAAGCAACGTGAAGCATTAGTAATTTGAGGAGCAGTTAAAGAATGTTAACGCTGAGCCTCTGCGCGGATTCTTCTCCAAACACGATCCCAGAGATGAAAGCAGAGCTGCTACTCCATATGTCATTTTTCAGGCACAAAATTTAATTCTTTCAGCCTCCTCATCCAGATGTTTATAGTGAGGAGCAAGAGGCTGCCCATTACTGAACAACTGCTGAAACCAGAGGCTGACCAGAATGGGCAGGCTTTCAGTCAACCCAGATTTCATTAATCCTTCTGTTACAATAATATCTTTTTTAGAAAGAGAGATACATGACCAAAGTCATCTGATATGATGTATTAGGATGAGCTGCAGTATTAAAAGCTGAGGGACTTAAATAATGTTCACTGTCTCACCCCCTTGGTGCAGCAGATGTGGAGATCACTGCCAGGAGGGCTGAGAGCCTCAGCATGGCTGGGCAGGGATGGATGGATGGATGGATGGATGGATGGATGGATGGATGGATGGATGGATAAATGGATGGGTAAATGGATGGATCTGGAAATGGAAGTTAATACATTCAAAATTCCTCTTCTGGTCTTCTTTACCATATTTCCCAAGAAAAAAAAAACAGCTCCATGATGACCTATGCATCAATACATGGCAGCAAGATAATTTCTTGGAAATTCAGGGGGAAATTTGGAAACTGGACTTGAAGCATTCAAGTAGCTAGCAGCTTAACTATGAAAAAATCTATTGTCTCTACGTGATGCAAGTTCCACTTAATTCAGTCACTGGTTAATTTGTTTCTTTGTTTAATATGATAGAAACCCCAGGGATCAAATAATTCATAATAAAATTATATTAGTACTTTATTTTTGTCATTTCTGATTGCTCTGAGCAAGCATTATTGAATAGTTTGATCGTGGGATACAGAAAGTTACCATTTAATTAATATGAAAGGTGCCTAAATTTTGAATAATATTGAAGAAAAAAGCCTTAGGACGTGGCAGGAGACTCAGTGTGTTATTAAGTCTCTTGCTGTCTCTGCCATGTTGGCTGTCAGCTTTGGGTGCACTTCGAGTTAGGGATTTCATCTCAAAAGCCTGGAGCTGCTCAGAACGCTGTGGTCTGCACCCAGCAGTTGGACTGACACGATGAGAAGATGATGGGTGTGGGTGTGGGTGTGGGTGGGTGCCAGGGGCTGGCTCCTGCCCCTCGGGGTTCTTGGATTTGGGGGTCACTCATCAGGGATAACCAACCACCAACTGGTGAGCTCAGGAACCAGCAACTTGCTACTGAGACTTCGACAATAACCACCAATGCTGGGGCCACGTGTTCACACAGAAAGTCACACAAAAAATGGTGATTTTTTAAAATTAAATCAGCAAAGTCCACCTGCCTGATGCTTCCATAAGGCAAAAAGAAATTTCGGGATCTGGAAGTTCCCTAAGCAAAAAACAAACAAACAAACAAACAAACAAAAAAAAAAAAAAAAAAAAAAATAAAAACCCAAACTTGTATGAAAGAAGGAGCAAGTAAAACCTGGTCTATAGAGCCTTTAGCCAGGAGGTTTCACAGCATTCCTACATCTGTGCCCACCTTTTAACACTCATATAGTGGGAAGCTTTGTAGGACACCCTGGCCCAGTCGCCCTTGGCACAAAGTAAGTTTATGCTCTTTAATATGGTTGGTAGAAAAGGTAACAGTTAATTAGCAAAGGAGAGGATAACGAGGAAAAAGGGGAATCAGCAACACAGCTGGCAATGAAAATCAGTGTTAATAAGCAGAAGGAAATGTATACTAGAGGCAAAAACTAATGTATTTATAGACTCAACAATATCCCAGATCAACAGGGTGAAAACAAAACATGTTTCTGTAACACATCCTGTTGGAGTATCCCAAAGGAAGTCACTTCAGACACCAAAACAGCCAGATTAAATCAAAAAGATTTCCTAATTAACTCTAATAAGTTTAAAAAGCTATTAGACCTTGTACCCCAGGGTTTTTGTCAGTCTTTTACTACTGGAGCAAAGTAAGAGACACATTTTGGGGTGGGATTATGGGGCAGCAGTGTCCTCTAAGATTCTTGGGTTTTCCTCTAGAAGATGCAAGAACCATTACAGCCAGGGATGAGGATGAACCAACAGAACAAAACAGACTCTGCTTTCCCTCAGCACAAAGTCACATTAGTTTGAAATCCCAGAGTCTCTGATTCAATTTGGGAGCTGCACTGGCGTCCCCTACAATGCAGCTCATCCATCTTACACTGTTTATGCTGCTGAGCCTCTTTGTGCTTGTGAACCACCCAGCTCAGCTCTGCAGCTTTCCTCTCGCTGCGCACGCGAGAGGATTACACCACACAAGAATTTTTAAGGACACTTTCTACTCATATGTCTTCAAAAATGAGGCTTTCTACACACACATCCAGATATTGTGATTTGACATTCCCACAGAAAACTCAATTTTCTCCCCACAGGAACAGGCCACTGAAGGTATTTATAAAGGCATTAGAGCTCATTCTGCTGCCTTCTGAAAAGACTGCACATATTCCTTAATAAAGTTTAGTATAATAATTTCAAATGCAAATTATTCGGTCTTTGTTGATATGACCACAGAGCGGGAGCTGGGATGGAGCCTGAGAAGTTTGCACAAGTTTCTCTCTGTCATCATTATTTCCAACATGCAAAGGCTTTTTCATTGCTGGGAGTAATTGAATAAATGCTCAGGTTATAGCTAATCAACCCAATCCCCATTTTCAGGTCTTAAGCAGCTTGCCACTGCATTGGCCAACAAACACAGGATGTTGCCATTCTCCACCTTCCCTACCAGATACAGAAATGCTGTTTGTTATCAATCAGCTCCCTAAAGAGAGGGTTACAACTTTAATAGTTTTCATTTCCAAATCCAGCTGAAGCATTTTAGAAAGTCCCCGATGCTCATTACCCATCACTAACCAAAGGCCATGGATGTCTGCTCTTCCCAGACCCTCTTTAACCCTGACCTGCACGCAGAAGGTACTGGAATGGCACCATGAGAAAACCCAGGACGAGCTGGTTAGTTTAATTTTTCTCTTGGGACAGTTTATCCAGTAGTCCCAGTTGATTAAACAGGAACAGCACCAAGATGAGCTCCCGTTTGGCTGCAGGAGGCTGAGCTCCTGTGCTGATCCCAACATTCCCACAGCCTCCCTGCAGCACCCTCGCACTGTCAGCGTCAGGCCCTCCACAGAGCGCCTGGGGAGAGCCCACACGGTGCTGGGGAACTTACCAAGGCACATCTCTGCCAGCTCCTAGCACCTGATAGCTTGGACACTTCCTAAAGCGTCAGATTTGGATGCCTTGGGATGTTTATTTAATGTATTTGGGAGCATTTAAGTTATTCCTCCCTACATCTCGACTTTCTTGCTTTGCTGAAATGTCTGGCTCCAAAGCCCCTCAGGAGACATTGTCCCTCGGCAGAGGGAAGGTGAGAAAAGAGCTGGGGCCGGTTCCTTTTCCCCCTCCTCTCAGTCCTGCTATTCCTCCGAGACCTCCAGCATCATCCAGCAGAGTGTGGAGTCAGCCATGTGCTAATTCTGCACTTACTGCTGCCTAATTTAATCGCTCCATTTCCAGCCCTGTAACCAGCAGAAAGTGTTTCTCTCCGCTAGAATAACCTTCCTGCTCGGCCTGGGTGTAGCGCCAGCTCGGGCGACACTTGCTGGGGTGTCCCGGCAGAAGCGCAGCCACCGGGCGGGGCCCCGCCGAGCAGCAGGGACAGGAGGGAGCCCGGGAAGCCGTGTCCTGCCGGGATCCCGAGTGCCCGCAGCTCCCGAGCAGCAGGGACAGGGGGGAGCCCGGGAGGCCGGGTCCCGCCGGGTGCCCGCAGCTCCCGAGCAGCAGGGACAGGGGGGAGCCCGGGAGGCCGGGTCCCGCCGGGTGCCCGCAGCTCCCGAGCAGCAGGGACAGGGGGGAGCCCGGGAGGCCGGGTCCCGCCGGGTGCCCGCAGCTCCCGAGCAGCAGGGACAGGGGGGAGCCCGGGAGGCCGGGTCCCGCCGGGTGCCCGCAGCTCCCGAGCAGCAGGGACAGGGGGGAGCCCGGGAGGCCGTGTCCTGCCGGGATGCCGAGTGCCCGCAGCTCCCGGGGACCAGCCGAGAGCATCCCAGCTCTAACTCCGCTGGCTCTGCTTGGGCCTGGGGCGGGCAGAACAGCTCGAGCTTCCAGTTCCGCCTGTAGCGGGAACTTTGGCTTCGGGCTGTGCTCTTAGGGTGATCAGCTAATACAGGACCATGGGAAGAACACACTCCACTGCAGAACAGGCGCCGAGAGTAAACCTGCCAAGTGATCTCTTTCCACTCTGTCCCGCTCCAGGTTGCCTACGATCCTCCCCGGGCAGCAAATGCCTTGATCTTATCTAAACATTTCTTTTGCCTCTTTCATCACCTTCTGTAGCTGTGCATTACTTGTTTGGCAAGTCACCGTTGCAGCTTGAACAAGTGCAAAACCAAAACCAACCAAGCACCTGCTGGGAAAATAAACAGAAACTGACTATGTTTGTAAAACTTTTCCTCTGTTTTGCCAGATATTCACAACAGGGGATATAACTATCCTCCTTGCAGGTCCAGCATAAACAGTTCTTTTCCTTAAAATTAAAATAATCAGTGTTTTTAATGCCTGTCAAGGCTTTGCAAGTATAAAATGCTGGAGGGCTAGAGAGGACAAAAAATAAGTCTACAGCTGAAAACGTATATTATAACTGGTCCCTTAAACCCTGGTGTGGGATCCTTTTATCATTCCTTCATTCCAAGGTTAGTAGGTTATTAACCTGTATCCTGAGGGAGAAAAGATGCACATCAATTATATCAATTGAATAGACAAATGAAAATCAAATTAAAAATTTAACATGTGCCACCATAATTACAATACAGACCTACTACAAGGAATTTCAGCTGAGGAATGAAATGGAGAAATGCTTCCCAAGTGCAGTTTACAGGAGGAGCAGGAAAAGTAGCCAGAGATGGGAATTCTACTGGAACTAAAGCCCAAACAGGAGAAAAATTATTTTCTAAATCTGCCACCCACTGAGAACTTTTGATTGCAATTTTAGACTAGGATGCAAAAATATTTAGCGCGTTTAAGCAATTAACTGTGCTTATATTGTGTAATTATATGTATTGACATTGGCATATTGAAACAATTAAATAAACAATCTCAACACTTCAGCCTTTCCTGGTATTTAGACAACCCAACAAGTTGCAGCCCCATGAAGCTTCCAGCTGGCCAAGTCCTTCTGGGAACACGGGATGCACAGGGGTCCCTGGCCACAGCCAGGCTGTCACCTTCTACAGTTGCAGGGGCCAGCTGGTGTGGAAAAGGCAAAGGCACAGTCAGCTCATTCCAGGATCCCCAAGGGATGGCAGGGCACAGAGAGGAGGCTGGACAAAGTCAAGCACCTGGAGGAGGACAGGCAGGCGCTGGAGGCACCTGCGGTGAGGCAGAACCTGTGTCTGTAACACGCGTCAAAGGCAGCCTTCAGCCAGCATCCCAGGGCCCAAGGAGAACGACTGGATACAGCTTCAACAGCTGCTTTAAATTGCTGCAAGAGCCATTTAGAGGTTGTAGGAAAATTCTGCCCAAGCTGCAGCAGTAAAGCTCTCCAGGCCTCCCTTGGGGCAGCCAGACCCTTCCCTTTGGGGAACAGGCCTGGCCAAGCCCCTGTGCTGCCGCAGCGCTCGCCTCCCCTTTGCTGTGCCAGCGGCCAGAAACACCTTCCTGCAACAGCTCCCAAACACCTCAGCGCCAGAGCTGGGGGAAGCCAGAGGCTGCACTTGGCTCTGCACATCTGCCTGTAGCCTCAGCACTCCGTCACTTGTGGCTGAGGCCAATTCCTCGGAAACACACAGGGAACAAAGGCGGCGCCGCACCGGAGCGCTGCCATTCTAATGCTATTTCTGTCTGTATAAAATCTTCTGTAATTTGTTTACGACTACCACATTCAACAATAGTGTGCAAATGCAAACCCACTTATGTTAATGTCCTCTCTCGCTCTCTTTCTCAGATCAGATTCTGAATAAAAATTAGGTAAATACTCTGTTTGAAAATATATAAGATGAGAACTGGTTGGGGAGGGAGGAAGAGAACCTCCAAATGCACCGTCCTATCAGCCACGCTATTTTTTTTACTTAATAACTTAAGTGTACTGTTAGTGAAATTACAACCCGCTTGTGACACAATAAATTTACAACAAAACTCATTCCATAAATTATTCAATTCGCTGACTCCAACGATGCTGGGAAATATCACCATGAGCAGATGATTAGCATGTGAAAGGAAAGCCATCTCCAGCCTGAAACAATCACTGTCACACCTCCATTTGAAGATGCCTGGTGGAGTTTTGTAAAATTACCATTAGGAATACACATTTAAGGCTTTGTAGTTTCTATAAAAGCATTAACTATTTGATTTACATTAGATTAATTTGTTCTTTCTTCAACTGTCTCTTTTTCCTACAAACCATAACCATTTGGATAAATGCTGGCTCAATCAAGTGTGCATTAAAACAAAAGAATTTAGGTTCAATAAAAGTGATGAATCAGAACTAGAAGCCAACCTTCCCCTTCCTTTCTCTTCCCAGGCCACAGGATTGCTCCAGCAGGAGAAATGGGCATGTTTGGGAGCCTGGAGAGCAAAATATTCTTGTCCCACATGGACATAAGTTCCTGGAGAGATAACCCAGGTCCTGGGCCTTTGGTGTGGAGTTGTTGGATCAAATGCTAAGTCCTCCTCAGTGATGGGAAGGAGAGAAGGTTGGGGATGAAGAAACATTTCTATGCAGGTAAACAATGGAGCTCTCAGTGGACAAAACTTGGCATTTCCCAGCCTAATCTCAACCACAGCTTTTTGGGGAGCCACCAAATGAAAATTTTAGCCAAAATTCAGCAGTGGGGTCAGCACATTCCCAACTACAGTGAATGAGACTACTGTAACTGGTGCCCAAGCATCATCAGCAGCTACCACAAGCATCAGCAAGATCACTGGAAATGTTCTTCTGCATCCATCCCTTTAAACTGTTCTGATAGAGCAAGGAAAAGATTAAACCCTCCCTCTGTGCTCTGCTTTTAGCCTAATTGTTTGAACAATTCTCTTTATTCACTCTGTGGCTCTGCAGACACGTGTGACGTCGCTGATGAACGACCCACACCCGCCACTGCCACGCTCCACCCAGGGAGAACAGGCCCGGCTGATGGAGGAACGTTCAGCACAGTTTTCTCAGGTGACATAGATGAGTAATCAAAATGCCTCCACACGAAAGACCCTTCTGATCCAGGCCCGTGTAATGTAAACATCTTACCCATTAGAGGTGTTGAAAAGGCTTCCAGCATCTTCTGCCTGCTGGATTTCCCAGGTAGAGAAATTCAAGGGGTATAGGTAAAGAATTTCTTTCCCTGGAAAGGAGGAGGAAGAATTCTTCTTCTGGGAATCAAAATGTTAAATTTTATAAAACACTTTTAAAAATAAGTCCAACAGCAGCAACTAAGTGATTCAAGAGTCAGTGCCATGAGAAAATCCTCTTTCACAGACAGGAGTATTTTGAAATAAGAGCTACTGGTTTTAAGCTGCATAATGACACCACTATGTCAACTTCCTCACCAACCCTGCCCCTTGTATTACACAAATCAAAGATTGTTCCAGAAGCGGTGACTGCAAGAAAAGGAATTTTTGCTCCTTTACCAAGAACTTTATTGGCTCTATGTGTGACTGCACTGCCCCATCCAGTGACAAACTGCTGGTTCCCGAGTTCATTACCAGCACTCAGACTCATTCCCTAGCTCCTTCCCAAAGCCTCTCCCATCTGAAAGCAGGAGCTTACATTATTCATAAGGATAATCACAAATATGCAGGGAGCTGCAGACATGTAATGGAGAGGCTGGCTTGTATCCCATCCAAATTCCACATGCTTCATGGAGCTTATGACTTTCCCATAAATTTTTGCAGCATGGGACTTACCTCCATTCTCAGCCACTCCAGCGGTCCCAAAGCAGGGACAGCTTTGGGAAAAGTTCTCATGCTCCCCCGTGGAGTTTTATTACTTCTGAAAGAAGGAAATCAAGTGGAAATCTTGTGCCACCTTCCTGTGGATTCTCCAGGGGATGTGTTTGCCTACACACACTGACTGAACAGACAGAAGGCACAAACAGTTTTCATGCTCTGAAACAGCATTCTGGAAATTCTGTGGAAATAAATATTTTCAAGACCACAAGAACAGCAAAATCGAGTTACTGCTGTTTCCACTGCCTCCATGAAAAAGCCAGGGAAGGCCAGTGCCCTGCTTAGCATGACCAGCTGGCAGCCAACAAGAGGGCAGGTCTTCTGTAGGGATGTGATGTGGAGGCATTTCTGTCTCATCTGCCTGCAAAAAGCACCTGAGGTAGCCACAGTCCTGTGGCAATGGCTGTGTGAGGAAGAAGGGAGGAGTCAAAGTCCAGTCAGCCTAGAAGAAAAGAATTAGATATGTCTAACTTTGGGAGTTGGAATGATATTTGCAGGAGAGATGATGAAATGAGGACAGATAGGAAAGGTGTGGGACCCTCATAGATGTACTACTGGAAATATCCCAACTCCTTTTAGACAAGATTATTAAATGCAAGTAATAAAGTAACAGATTAAGAAAATGGAGGTACTTCTAAATCCCTCAAATCTAAGACCAAAAAAAAGATTCTTTCCCTTAAGCTTCGAACCATCCTGAGCAGATCCATGTCATCGGATGCAGTCCAGTAAGGAAGCAAGAGACAAGGCATTCACAGCCACATTAACAGTAATAACTGTAACTTCTGCAGAAGACAGAATTATGGAGACATTAATAAGTGATGAGATCACAAAACATCTGGAGAAACGTGAGCTGATACAAAAAGTTGCCAGCAGAGTCTTATAAAGGGCAAATCTTGTTTGACAAATCTGCTGGAATTTTTTTAAGAGGTAACACAGACTCCAGACAGGAAGAAAACATGGGACATAATCTGTTTGGATTTTAAAAGGTTATTTGACACATCACAGCCCGCAGGCCAGTGTATTAAAGTACATCAATCAAAAAATGCACCAACTTGGAATGGACGAATGAAATGAAGGAAGTTCACGGCCTGGTGGTACCATCAGCACAAACCACAGGGAGCAAAGTGAAGCCAGTTTTGTTCTGGGCATGTAAGGTGGAGAAGAAAATATCATAGCACGAGCATCCCTCCAGATGGATCACATCTACCCACGACATGGAGGACATCAATTAACACACTGTAATGG
Organism: Onychostruthus taczanowskii; assembly: GCF_017590055.1. Lineage (NCBI taxonomy): Eukaryota > Metazoa > Chordata > Aves > Passeriformes > Passeridae > Onychostruthus > Onychostruthus taczanowskii. The sequence goes on along the minus strand of NW_024499017.1, from coordinate 13,540,742 downwards.
CCATGGTATTCATTTTAACTGGAAAATGAGGGTTTTTAATATTAGAAGCCTTATATAATGGTGCCTTTGGAAGACACACAACAGAAGAAACTGGGAGAACCTCTAGGAATAGCTGCAGAAGGTTTCATGGTGGGCAGGAGGCTGACAAGACTGATGGAGCCACACATGACAGGGAAAACTGAGCCCTCCATGAACAATGCTGTGGAGAAAGAAGAGCCACCACTGCTGCATGGATGGCCAAGCCAAGGACTGACCCAAGAAACAGCCCAGACGTAGGTCCTTCTGAAGTAGCTCCCTGGCAGGAAGGTAGATCTTCTCCAGCCTCTCTGGAAGCTGCAAATCAACAGCAAGCTAAGCACTGAACAGCCAGCAGCAAGGAGATGTCCTCTTCAGCAACAAGGTCCATTTATCTCTGACACAGGGAAGCCATTCCCCCTCATCCTGGCACTCCAGGCCCTTGTCCAAAGTCCCTCTCCAGCTCTTTTGGAGCCTCCTTGCGATGTGACCAAACTGGTCCAGAAGTACCATAAGACACAGCACAAAGTAGGAAGAAAGCATGACAATAGGAATGTGCACCCTGGGAGGGGAGGCAGGAGCTTATTGTCAAGTATTAAATGTTTTCTAACTGCAATACGAAGACTTAAAATAATTTCTACATAGGCTTTCTGGGTAAAAAGCACAGTCAGGGAAAAGTTACACTAATTTAAACAAAATTAATAAAGAAATGTTCTGCTTCTTTTTATCATCTTTCTACCTCTCATCATTTATCATGCAAATTAAATTGCAGTAATAGAAAATGTAAAGAAAACAAACTCTGCAGTATATTGAAACCTCCATCCAGCAAGAGATAAGGTTGAGTATTAGAAGGAAAGGTGCAGAAAATTAGCTGTCCAGACAATAACTGGGAGGGAAACTGGTTTATTTAGCCTGGAGGGAATTTTGTTGCAAACTGACTAAATTAAAATCCAGACTATTATACCCAGTATCACACCAGAAAACGCCTTTTCCTTGCACTTTTAGATAAATTTTCATTGATCTCATTTTATGCATGATTACATTTTTAATGAGATGTACAGTATTTCGAAGCTAATTTTAAATGCCTTCTCCCTCTCCTTCCTCTGCTCCCCTCCCTCCTCCCACCACATACACACTTATGCTTGTTGGATTAACATTTCTGATAAATTGCTCGGCCAGAAAGGAACATTACCGAGAGGAAATAAATTACTTCCATCTTTCGCAGCTCTGGCACAGTAAAGTAACCTTTAAAATGGCCACTGTCTAATTCTGCCACTTTGCAATTCCTTCCAAAAGCGATCATTCTATTTCATGGAATGATTGTATTTGTTGTTGGTCACACTGAACAACATATGGAGCAAGGGAAGAAGTCACTTTCCTCCACTGGTAGTTCTGGCCAGAAGAAACAGCAATGCCTTGAAACTCAAAACTCTCCTGAAATAAGGAGTTTTATTGTCAGGATCTCTGACTCTTGTGAATAAACTACAAAGCAGGTGAAGGTGGGTGAACTGGCCTAATGCCAGAGCATGGGGGTCTCGCCGTGAAAATAACTGGGCAATAATTGATTTTCAGCATGGAAAACTTGGCTTGCTCCAAGAAGTTTTCAATTTTATTTTCTTCCTTTGACTATTTTTGGTAAAGTCACACCCAGTAAAACAAAGGGGGAAATTGCAGGGACAAAGTATGAAATAAAATGCTGCCTCCAGCCCATCATTAAGGACCCAGCAGTTTATTTCCCTCTTTGATTTCAGGCTGCTTTTTGTGAAGAGAGGCTGGTTTGTCCTGCCAGTTTCTCTCCAGTCCGTGCTCAGGGAGGGAAAATAAAGGAATGAATAAATATGGAGGCTTGGGTCTCTCCTAAATGAATTTCAACTCTGTAACTTGCAGACGTTTTGCAAACTCTCCAAGGCTGGGAGAAGAGCCGCTGTGCTCCTTCCCTCCGCCAGCCTCGCTCACTGCGGCATCGCACCCACACCCGGGAGGCGGGGGATGCTCCCGGGAGCTGGGGTCACTGGACACCATCTGCATTTGCCAGTGTGCCCTTCTGTGTTTCTCCTCGTGCCTGACCCCCAGCAAGGGCCAGCAGCACCTCTGGCACTGCACCTGCAGCGGGAGCACGGGCGGCGAGCAGGAGTCGCGGGCTGCGAGATGGGACAGCCCAGTAAAGCAGCAGTGGAGAACAGGAGAAAACTGGCGAGGATTGCAGGGGAAGGGAAGAGGCCTGGGACGGAGCCTGGGCTCTGGAAACCACGGAAATGAAGGAGTAACGGAGAAGTATCAGCTCCAGCTGAAGCATCAGGAGAGGGGATTAGGAGTTTAGACTTGGGACAGTGGAAATGAAGCTGAGTAAAATGTCCCACAGACAATGGGAGCAGGAAAGAATCTTAAATGCAAATCCACGTTTCACAAAGGATTTATCATTATCCAGCAGTGCTTTGAGAATTAAGTGTTTCCATCAGAATTCTTGTCCCAGCGCACTAACACGACAGACGGCGTGAGCCTTTCCAGATGTGGGAGTGGAGATGGGCTTACGGGCCCACAAAGCAAAATCTTCCCACTCTCCCCAAATGGATGAATGGGACTGTTACACAGCCTGTGAGGAATTACCACTGCCGAGAAAGCAGCGCTACAGGAACAGACAACGGGATCCCCAGAGCAGAATCCTGTGTGAAAACACAAAAAACAGTTCCAGAAAGGTAAACAGCTGAAGAGAGGGAATGTAGATCATTGAGCAAAATACCGCCCTTAGGCTGCACCCCTAATTTTTATTATCAGAGAGCCAGAGAATCCCAGCCACTTTGGGTTGGAAGGGGCCTTAAAGCCCATCCAGTCCCCCCCCCTGCCATGGGCAGGGACATCTTCCACTAGCCCAGGTTGCTCCAAGCCCCAGCCAGCCTGGCCTTGGACACTTCCAGGGATCTACATTTGCTCTGGGCACCCTGTGCCAGGGCCTCCCCACCCCCTGAGGTGGTTAAATTGTGTTATTATTAAGTTGTAGGTGTGAAGGTTAAACAGCATCCAAGTTTTCCATGAATAAATGACAGATCTCTGTGATGAAATAAAAAATGTAACATTTCCACAGATAAATGACAGCAAAGAACTGCTACTCCAGGTCAGTGGGTACCTCAGGGAAGCACAAACCCTCCCCACACACAAAAAGCATTTTAGTGTTTCTCCCACCAAAAAGGCTTTTCTGGCCCCATCTGCATCCAGACCCAGCCTTTTACCCCATTGCAGGGGTGGATCTCAGACTGGGGCTGCTTTCAACAGAGCATGTTTTCCAAATAATCCCAGACGTTTGACAGGGAAATTGCCAAAGCTGCTTGTAGGCTGGATGTAACTTTTAGCATTTTAACACACAAAGCAATTCTTGCCTTGGTTTCCCTGGCTGTCCAGAAGGATCCCCTCGGTGTGCTGGCAGTGGGAGAGCCTGCACCACTCCAGCGTTCAGGAATGTGAACTCTTGGACAGTGCTGGATGGAAGGCTCATCCCTGGGCTCCCCCTGCACAGAGGGCAGCCCCTGGCTGGGGACAAGGGGCAATATCACACACAGAAACTCCTTCTTGGGACTAGGCACAACCAGCTCCCCCCTGGTATTGCTGCTACTGCTTTATTAAAATGCATAAAGCAGCCAGAAGCAAAGACACCAATAAATTCTTCTGTAAAAGCAGAAATGTTTTTTTCAAATGGTTCCCCTAACACTAATAATCACAGCTCTCTTATGTGTACTTGACTCTGGTTAACCTTTTTCTGGCACTTTTTAACTTCTCCAAGTCAGGTACTAATATGGAACTAATGTGGGGTTTATTTTCCCTATAGGAATAGCAGAAAGAGCACTGCACATTAGCGTAATCACGCCGGCTCCTTCCAGAAACTGCAGGACTTTACATCAAAGCAGCCGCATTATGGCACAGGAAAAGAATTTAATAACAATTGGGGGACTAAGCATTTTTTTAATGTTAAGGGGGTTTTATTGAATATTAATCCTATAAAATGCTCCTGAAAGTTGGCAGAAGGAAAACTGATGTCCCAAATAGTTATCGTGGCCTTCCACAGTGCCGGCGTGCAGCTGCAGTGTAATCAGAATTCATCATGCCATTAGCAGAAGGACAACAGGAAAGGAGACACTTCCTCCTGCATCCTGGGGCTTGAACAACCAGAGCTGTGAGAGCAGGCTCAGCACTGACAGCCTCAGCCAAACTCTCAAAGTTTACATGGTGTTGGGTTCAGAGCTTGCAGTTTCTTTCAATACAATTTGGTATTTGCACTCTGAATTTTATCTTCTGCTAAAGATTTCCATTATACTTTCCTCTCTGAGGGGGTCAGAGGTGCTGGAAACAGGTCTGTAGTGAAAAGGAACAAGAAGCACCCAGAGTTTTTTTTCCCCCTATTTGTAAGTGCTGGATACTTTCCTTTTTCTTTTCCTTTTTTTTTTTTTTTTTTTTTTCCCAGGAGGAGGTCACTCCACTGCCCGGCATGGCTGCAGCCATGCTCCAGCCACATTAATTCCTGCCCTGCTGAGCTGCTGGAGAAACAGGAATTCATCTGGCACCAGCAGGGGAAAGACAGAAGGAAAAATGAAGGGGGGAAAAAATGAATAAATAAATAATTCAGGCAGAGGATGAATACTTGAACAAAGCAGGGCCTGTGTGCAAGGGAATGCTGGGCTGCTCTGGAGCAGAGAAGAGCATCAGCTCACAAAGGTGCACTTTTATCCAGGCACAATCAGTGCTCCTGCCCAGGGGCTGAGCAGAGCTGTCCCCAGGCACCACCTGGACACACACACTGTGCCCTGGGTGGGACCTGCCCCCACCTTGGAGCTGAGTGCCTGGCACGGGCCCTCCTGTGGGCACATGCCCAGGTTTGTGCCAGTCAGGTCAGCTGCTCCTGGACAGACACTCAGCACAACTCCTTTCCCAAGTGTCTCGTGGCCCCCCTTCCAGGCCTTAGGATTTTCAGAGTAACTTCTGTGGGTCACCCCTGAGGGCTGGGCAAAGGACCCACACGTGGAAAAGGCCCTGTGCTTTAACCTCTATCTCAAATACTCTTTTCTCTCTTTTTCTCCAGCCCAGTTCTAAAGGGGTGGGGTTTTTTTCCCACTGCACATGCCAAAACAAGGTCAGGAGCACAGAAACCACTTGTGCAGAGCCTGATGCTGGAAGCAGGGCAGCACAGAGCCCACAGGGGTCCCCGACACTCAGACAGTGTCTGAGGACACACTTGGTGTTAGTTTCTTGCTCTGGGATGCCTCCAGCTTCTCCTTCACTGGAAAAGGAAACTCGTTCATTATGTATCACAACAGAGTGTTAACAGCTCACGGCCTGAAATGAAGCAAGTGCAGAAAACACTTTCATCACCGTTTCCGTCTCGTCAGCCGGGAGTTCGCTGGCACTCAGCGGAGACGTTTCCCCACCCGTCTGCCATACAGATACCCCCCAACAAGGAGTGGAAGAGTGACCGACAGGTGCAGTGCAAAGGATCAGCTGTTCCCCAGTCCCGCAGCCACGGCCTGTGCCACGAGCGCTGCTGTCACCGTCGGCTGCGGCCGTGGTGCCTTGGAGCAGCCCCATTGACCTGTCGGGAGCATCGAGGCCGGGGCGGAGCAAAGAACACGTTAATAAATCTTGATATCAGCGTTTTATCAATGTGGTCTTGTAAGTTTACGAGCATTTGGCTTTGTTTTACACCAGACAGCTCCACGCTGCTCCAGAGCAGCTGCCAGATGTGCAGCATTTCCCTCTGCAGCCTCATTGCTTGTGACGGGTCAGGTCCAACAGGAACCTCCAGGGGAGCCTGACTGCTCCCCTCTGCCCCACAGCTCCTCTGGGCACTGCTCTCCCAACAGGCTGACCACACTTGTGACCTCTCTGGGAGTTACTGTGCAGACAGGGTGCTGCTGCCACCCAGCATCTGGGCCTGGGACGCAAAATTGTGGTCAAAAACGTCTGAAAGCCCAAGAAGGAGGGTGCTGCAGTAGGGAGTGAAGTGTGAAGTCCATGGGGATCCCGGGAGCTGCAGAGGCAGTTCCATTCATAACCATGTACAGGTTTCTCAAGATTAAAAAGTTAAGCTTGCGCCCATGCAATATCAAAAAAATCTGTGTGCTGTCAGGTGCCCACAGGAATCTCTCCACATTTGGCATTTGGGACTGGTGGGAGCATCAAATGGTTATGGATATCTCAGCAGCATCCAGCAACCCAAAGGCAGGCATTTTGTTGTGGTGGGAAAAAAATAATCCAAAGGGTGATTGCCATTTTGGCAATCTGTTACAAAAACCAGCCAAAGGGAGAGTTCTTGCCCAAGTCCCTGTTTCATGTGCCTCACAGCCCACTTAGTTACAGAAACAACAGACCCTCAAAAGCTGCTGACAGCTGAGTAGTTTAAAGTTGCTGTAAGGCAATTTTTTGGCAAGTGGTCATATAATTGTTTGTTCTGGACATCTGCATTGACTGCAGGAGCAGTGAACACAAGACTGTAGGAGTTTTGCTTAAATGTGGACTGAATGGTCTCTGTTTCCCAGCAGTTTGTCCCAGCTTAGGCTCAACTACAAGAACTCTCTATTTTCAGAAATAAACTTTAGTCTTACAACACCAGGTGGCTTAAGGCAAAAGCAGGTGTTGACTATGCCCTTTTCATAAGGCCAGAGATGCCCAATCCCAGGCTACTGAATACCTCAAGGAGAGGAGGGGGCTCTTGGATTGGCACATCCTGTGAGCAGACCCTGAAGACGGGCAGGGAAAAGCCTCCATGGATATGTGCATCCATGGAATGTCAGCATCTCCAAACTGCCTTTTCCAATATCTGCTCCAGACCAGCTTTTGTTACAAGGTACATCTTTTGTTATACCTCCTTATGTTACAAGGAGAGAAAAGAAACAGGACTTAACAGAGTTGTGGATGTTTGAGCTGTCAGTCACTGACAGAAGGAGGCAGATTTCAAAGCCTCAGCTGCCCAGACTTTGGACAGCAAGGAGTGTATTCAGTATATTAGGACCAAAAAAAATTCCAAGAACCGGTTTATTGTTGGGTGTATATGATTATATTATTAATAAAGAAGCAGACAGGGCAGAAGTGGTCAATAAACATTTTGTTAGGAAACTCAGCCAGTGCACTCAAATCAGATAAAAACCGCAAGCCCACCAGAGAATTTCTAGGCACAAGGAGCATCAAACAATCTAAAATCGAACAGCCTCTGGGTGCCTTGTGCTCCCACACTGTGAGAGAATTGCCAGGAGAGATCCCTAATCTGTCAATAGGAGTGTATTCAGTATATTAGGACCAAAAAAAATTCCAAGAACCGGTTTATTGTTGGGTGTATATGATTATATTATTAATAAAGAAGCAGACAGGGCAGAAGTGGTCAATAAACATTTTGTTAGGAAACTCAGCCAGTGCACTCAAATCAGATGAAAACTGCAAGCCTACCAGAGAATTTCTAGGCATAAGGAGCATCAAACTAAAATCGAACAGCCTCTGGGTGCCTTGTGCTCCCACACTGTGAGAGAATTGCCAGGAGAGATCCCTAATCTGTCAATAGGAGTGGAGAAGTTACCAGAGCAGGAAAATCCTGGAACTCTGGAAATGCCGTAGATTATGTCCACACTCAACCAGAGCAAGCAGGACTTGTAACTATAGGTTACTTAACCTGACATCAATCTCAGCAGAAAGTCGGGAAGTTAATAGAGAATTTGATCAATAAAATATTAGAGGATGGGAATAAAATTAACTCAAGTCACAAATGTTTTGTACAGACTCTTGTTGAGCAAACATTGATTTTCTTTTTTTAGGTTTCATAGTGTTGTTTCAATTGACTGACTCAGAGTCAGAGCCTTTGGGCAAACAGGGCTGCTCCATGCAGCAAAATCCTCCAGGATGTTCCCTGCCCTGGCCCCAGGTGACCAGTGACAGCAGGTGACTGTCCCCAGTGCAGAGGCTAAGATATGGCCACAACACGGGGGTTTATCACAGCCCAACAGACCCTCACCAGCACAGAGAGCCACTTCCCATTGGTTTGAGGGCAACAAATGCTGTCCTTGACTTAGGCTGATCCTCTCACTGAATCACAGGATGGGGCAGGGACCACAGCAGGTCATCTGGTCCAGCCTCGCTGCTCTAGCAGGGTCATCCCAGAGCACGCGGCACAGGATTGCATCCAGATGGTTCTGGGATATCTCCAGGGAGGGAGACTCCACAGCTCTCTGGGCAAATTGTTCCAATCTCAAGCAGACCTCGGAGTACTGGGTTGCACCACTGACAGAAACACGCGGCAAATTCTAAGAAAACTGGAGCTTTATCACCTCATAGCAGTAGGGAAGCCTCCCCAAAGACACTCCTCACGGCCACCACCGCCGCCTCTGCTGCCCGCGGACCACAAACGCTGCGCGACACCGCAGCCAGTCCCGCCGAGAAAACAAGAAGCCAAACAGAAGTTTGGCCTCGATCCACTGAAAGAGGGGGCTCATCTGTAAGTGTTACAAGGTGTTCCCATCCCACAGTATGGCCAGACTCCAATTCGTGCAGAAGCTGAAATAATGGCTTTTACTAAAGGAGGCCGAGGCCGGTCCTTGGCTCACTCCTGCCTGAGCTTCCAGAGGAGCAGAGGAGTGATGCTCGCTCGCAGGAGACTGGAGCTGATGGAGCCAGAGAGCTGAGCTTCCACTTGCTCAGGTAAACCCAACTTGAGCCAAAATTTTCTTGAAGTTAAATTCTCCTTCACAGATTTACAAGTGACCAGCTCAAAATTTTAATTGCAAGCAGGGAATGATGAAGCTGCTTATTTGAAAGGCAGAGCGAGTCTGCTGCCCCCAGGTAGCACCCTGTAACGGGACAGCGAGCCTGGGCTGGCACTCAGCTCTGCAGCAGCCTCGCCTGTGGGCAGCAGAGGAAGGATAATCACCTGCTGGAAAACTGCAATACTCACCTGGGCCTCCAAAGACATTCATTACTGCCTGGAAAACAGGGAAAGCTTTGGGGCAGCCAGGGAAGCCCTGCAAATACCACGTGTGGGGTACCATGGTGAGCCATGCCCTTGCTGGATGGGAGAGGAGGCAAAACTCAGCAAGGGCTGAGCTGTGGCTGGGTTTTCTTATTTAACAGCATCTTCTGATGCTGCAAGGTTATACAGTCATTTAAACCACAGCACTTTCACTGCACCCACTATTGCCAGTCTATCTGTAATTTATTTCATAATAAAAAATAAAACCTCCTCTGCAATCTCCATCCCTTCATTCATCCCCTTCACTACCAGCCTGACACAAGACACCCACTCCCAAACAGGCACAAACCCCCACAAAACGAGATCCAGCAATTGTAAGATTCAACTTCAAAGGCATTAAGAGACATAACATTTTATTTGCCTTCTGCTTTTTAACTTTTGGGGTCCACTCAGGTAATGCTTTTGAATTTTTTAATTAAAAATAAAAGCAAGGCTGCTTCTGCTGTAATTTCACTTTGAAGTTGGACATTTAAATATAAAATCTGTTACCTGAAGACTCTGCTAAAGCTATGAGTTTAGGAAAACTGCCCAAAACATGTGTCTCAGCAGATCTGGACACTTACTATGGTTTGAGCTGGTTTTATTTTGCCTAAAACTCTTCCTGTTCATTCTTTCAGCAATTTTGAAGTGATTTTGATTTCCATGCAGTTTTTCTCTTTGCATTTTAAATTTAAATCAGAATCATAGGATCACAGAATAGTTTTGGTTGGGAGGGGACCTTAAAGCCCATTCCATGCCACCCCCTGCCACGGCCAGGGACACCTTTCACTATCCCAGGTTGCTCCTAGCCTTGTCCAGCCTGGCCTTGGATGCTTCCAGGGATGGGGCAGCCACAGTTGCTCTGGGCACCCTGTGCCACAGGGAGGGATTTAATGAAATTTAATGCATGCATTTGGTATCATGGGGACGATTTGCCTCCATTTCCATCCAGTCCCAACCCCCTCCTCGCTCAGCCCCTTCCCACCATCGCTGACAGTTCACATGTCCAGCTGGACCACTGAGGAGTCAGTTCCATTGACACGTGGGAGCAGAGCAGGGCCAGGGGCTGTGCTTTCCTAACACCTTTGCTGCCAGGTGGGGATCAGTGCCCACCTTGACAAAGCCCTGCAAGTCCCGTGGGCCCCTCCCCAGGCAAGCAGTGCCGGCAGCTGTGGCTGTGAGAGCGAGCACAAGCCCCCAGTGTTCCTGCTCCCCCCTAAGCGCAGCGGCACAGCAGCACACCGCTGTAATGGGATCCAGCAGCAAAGCGCTCTTTCTACCGCAGGACTGGTATATTTCATTGCTGAAAGAACTGAAAACTTCTGAAGCCTCTCCTTAATTTTCAGTGAAAAGCATTTGGTTCCAGGGTGACAGACGAGGCTCTTAAGAGCTGTTACCACCTGAGGTAATTATAAAATGACGGAAGGGAAAGGGAAGAAAGCAAGCGAGGGCCAGATTAACACTCAGTGTGTTTGTGCAGGGCTACAAAGGCACTCGCACGGCTGCCTGCATGAGAGCTCGGCTACAACAGCTTCCAGTTGGAAAGAAAATTAAAGGAGGGTGGAAGTGAGGAAAGAAGAAGTTGCAATTAAAAACTGAAATGAATTCCAAAATAACATATGAACTGGAATGTTACAAAATACTTTCAAAAAAAAAAAAAAAGGAAAAAGGAGACTTTTATAGCAAACTGAAACCAGCCCAGATTGGAAAGAAGAGTCAAAAAAGCTCTTGTGCAAGCTTGGGGCTGGCTCAGGCCCCAGGAGCTGGAGGAGGGCTGTCCTCTCCCTGGGAAGCAGGTAAATCTCAGCAAATTGGAATTTCATTTTGACACTTCACTTAATATACTCTATGTATAACTAGGGGGAAAAAAATTAAAGCAAGACAAAACCATGCAAACAGGCTAAGCAAAGCCCAATGAAATGAAATGAAATGAAATGAAATGGTTCCAGCAGTAATAATTAGTTCTTTAACTACAGAATCCCAGAATGGTTTAGGTTGGAAGGGACCTCAAAAACCCATCCTGCCCCACTCCCTGCCATGGGCAGGGACACCTCCCATTATCCCAGGCTGCTCCAAGTCCCGTCCAACCTGGCCTTGGACACTTCCAGGGATGGAGCAATATGGTGAAACCCAGTGAAGCACGAACACACAAACCATACAAGAAACATCATGTAGAGGCACAATCCTTTGGTAATAGACAAAACACAGCAGCTCCCAGTGAGGAGGGGTGAGCCCGAGGGCGGGACCAGGCACTGAGTGACTGAACAGGGCAGAAGCAGCAGACAAGGGGCATCACCAAGTTCAGTAGCCTTCAACTTTGGATACCCTGCCCTTAAATCTAAATTAAACGAGAATAAAATACAAGATTACTAGCCTATAGGTCCACATAATAAATTCCTCCTGAATTCTGCCTCCTGCCAGCAGAGCGTTTATAGCAGCGCACGTGGAAAAGCTTGGAAAGCCCGTATTTTGAGTGGCCGCACCCAGTGCCAGCCACAGCGCCCACGGACACCAGCTGTGCCCACCCAGCCCAGCCTGGAGTGGCGTGCACAGGGGCTGGTGGCAAAGAAAGGGCCTTTAATAAACCAGCAGCATAATCCAGGACTCTGTCCTCTTTATTTTTTAATAGAAGCCTTTCACTATATGGAACTAATTATCGCCATCTGCCGTCCCCGGTCTTATATTTCCTCTCTCACAGCTCATTCTTCAAAAACTCAGTAGCTTCCTCCCCTTACATTTGTAAATGCTGTTGACTATGGATAAAATCCATGTTTACTTTGTATTCAGGGCCCATAGGAAAGCTTGTTTTAATCATCAACAGATGTTACATTCTGCTCTGCTGTGCTTGGCACACAACTTCAGAGGGAAATAAAAGAAAAATCTTTATTTTAAATTTAAATTGTAGATTGTTACAGACTAAATAAAATGCCAAATTGTTATTGGAAACAACATGGCCACTGTAATAACTGTAACTGACATTTACTTTTTACAATTAGGGTTTTTTTTCTGGTGCTGTATAACACAAGATGGTTTCCACATTTTGCGAAGGACTTTCTTTCCCTTTGCTCTGAAATGATTTGCAATCAAGCCACAGACATTTGTAATTTATTTTTATTTAATACTTTCCTACGAGCTTATGAAATACTGGGATTATTATGCTATATACAGTAGATAGTTTTTGAATACATACTCTCCCTCTGGACTCATATTTCAATACACATTATCCCCTTGAACTCATTTATAAACACCCATTATTCCCCCAGACCTCACTATAAACATGGAATATCTCCACAGACTGTTCCAGCCTTATGGTCCTTTTTATCTCTGGCTTCTTTCCTATTTCTATTCATCTTTGATGTCCGCTCCGCGCTCCCTTGGCCGCGCGTGCCCGGGGGACGCGGTGCCCTCGGAGCCGCTGGCAGCGGGACCCGCAGGCACGGCCGCTGCTGCCTCTCGCTCCCGCCCCAGCTGCTGGGAAAGCCGAGCCGGCGGCAGCGGCTGGCTCGGGCACCTGCCGCACGCGTGGGGATTGTGGGCACAAGGATGTTCCTGCTGACGGCATCCACTGGTGGCATCCCCTGATGCCATCATTCCAACACCATGCCAGCATTCCTGCTGACGGCATCCACTGGTGGCATCCCCTGATGCCATCATTCCAACACCATGCCAGCATTCCTGCTCATGGCATCCACTGCCACTTTCTCTGTCACCGTGTGAGCAGTGCCAATGTGATCCTCAAGCCTCTGGTGCCTGAGCGTTCATTCCTCACCCAGTTACCAAACTGGTGTTTGCTTTGATTGTTAACTTCTCATTTCAGTTTTATCTCCACACCACTGCAGAAACTAATTATGAAGTTATTTTGGGGTTCAGTATTGCTCAGAAGCAAAATGGAGCAAAATGTTTGAACAGGAAAAACTGAAATATTAGGCAGGACAGCTCTTCATTGTACCTTACTGTGACAGCGATTGCAAGCGGACATCTTCCACTAGACCAGGGTACTCCAAGTCCTGTCCAAATTGGCCTTGGACACTTCCAGGGATGAAGAAAAATGGATTTCATGCCAAAAGATGTTTTAAATGCAAGCTTTGTGCATCCATGAGCTTATGCATAAGAGTGTCCAGGAGTTTTTAGAGCAAGTCTGTAAGGGAGCAGAGGAGCTATGCTAGACCTGAATGACGTGGTGACACTACTGGGGCTCTGAAGGATCAGAGTTGGGGGCTTAGATGTAAGAGAATTAATTTGCAAAAACGCAGTGATGCACACCAAGGGCAGATGTTGCACATATTTGGGCAAATCTTAAGCACAAACAAGTTTTTAAAATTTTCCTCATGAAACTTTGTGACCTAAAAAATAAACCTCAGGAGGAAATAAATCCTTTTCTTTTAGAAATTGCAAACTCCAGCACAATGCAAACCAGCTTGGAAAGCACCAGACGGCTATTTTACATCGCTGGTGAATACTGTTATGAATTAACAGCTCATTAAGAAAAAAACCTTTGCATACCATGAATCTCAAAAGAAAGTCTGAGGAACTGTCATCTGCAATCTCCAGTGTGTGAATAAATCTAAAATCCATCAAGGGACGGAGTTCTTCCGAGAGCCAAACAAACAGGTGTCCCCTGGCCTCCCGACCCCAACATCAACAGCGCAATAAAACTCTTCCCAGTGCAGGACCAAACCATTTGGTACCAGTACATGGGATAATACCTGCTCCTTAAAACACGGAAACACGGATAACAAATGCCTCTCAAGTCCCAGAAGAAACAGAGACGTGCACTGTGAAGTATCCCCCCAGGAATCCTGTAAATCATACCCAAATTTCACTTGTCCTGGAACAGGTTTGAAAATCTGTTTGTGGTTTCTCCTACATATTTTGAGCTGTACCTGGTCAGTTCAGAAATGAAAGAGTCCTTCAAATTCCAGTGGAAAGAACCCTGTACGTGTTATTTTAAAATAGCCTTAAACTGCAGACAAATTTGCTCTGCAAACTCAATTATTTTTATGGTTTTAAAAAATTTACTCTTTTTTATCACATTTGATTGATCTGTACAGTCAAGTGCCATTACTTCATCCATTCATTCCTCTGTGCCAGATTTGTTCGTGTTGGCACCCAAAGGGCAGTGCTACAATCGTCCTGGGTTATTCTCTGCTCCCTGAGCTCCAGCATTCCCAGCACAGCTCAGATCATCTTCGGGCAGCTGAAAGCACCACGAGCTTCTCCTGTCGGCTTCCATGAGCCTGGTCTCGTCTCAGCACCAGAGGGATGAAAACCTCTGCTCATGCAAATGGTGACCCACATTTAATTTCTCTATCTTTCCATCCATCCATTGATTTCTCTGCACTTGAAATGTAACACCAGCTTGGAAAGCTCTCCCAAGATAACCTTCAGTGTCACTTCCAAAAGGCCCCTCTGACTGAGGGTGAGAGCTCAGCCCCTCTCTGGGGTCGCATCTTTGTGACTCGCTGGGTTCACTTGGCATTGCAGCACAGCTCAGCCAGAGGAGGATTTTTACCAGCACAAGTTTACCTGCACTTTATTAATATTAAACCCTTTCTCTCCAGTCACTTCTCCCAGCTCCTTGGGTTTATCCCATGGCTACCCTAACACAACGTTCTCACACAGCTGTGGTAAACACCAAATAATAAAACACACAAGCCAATGTTATGACATGCACAGAAGGCAGCAGAATTGGAGCTGGGAGTGTCACTCTGTATCACACCACGTGTGACACGGGGTGCCACCGCCACATAAAGCATGGGAGATTTAAGAGAACAGATAGGCATATGCAAAAAGGCAGAAACATCAAGAATTTTTTTTATTCTATTTTCCTGACAGCTCCTTACATTTATTTTCTTTGTTTCACCACTAAAGAAATCCCTGTTCAGACAATTTGTGATGATGGACTAAAACATCATGAAAAACTCGAGCTGGTAAGACTGAGTTGTTCAAGAAAAAGGAAATTATGAGAGGTCATGTTTATTCAGAAACAAAAGTGCCTTGTTAATTCACCGGACTCAAGATAATGTGATTATTTGATCCAATACTTTGCATAATACAGGCCACTGGAATTTTCTGTATTACTTCCAGCTTAAAGCTCAATAGTTGCACTTGAACTACAGGTTTAGAAAATCCACTCTTGATGCTAAAATATCCACCATAACAGCCATTCAGTTGTTCCAGTGATTAATCACCTTCCCTGATTAACATGCACATTATTTCTAGTCAATTTTTTGTCTACCTTTAATTCAATTCACTAAATCTCTGTATTTTTTTCTTCTACTCTTAAGAGCTCTCTATTTGCTCATTCTTTTTGCCCATGTAGGCACTTATTGACAAAGTTCAACCACCTCTTTAGTGCCTTTTTGATAACAGAAGAGTTGAGTTGATTTTTTTTTAAGCTGTCACCATAAGATTAATTTTTCACTTATTTAGTTCCCTTTGTGGATTTTCAGTGCATCTGTTTTGGTGCCTTTTTCCCAGTGTCAGGCCAAGAAATGGACACAGCACATGAAGGCACCAGAGGAGCTGCAGGGACTCCCAAGATTAACGAAAGGGAAATTATCAGCATACAGAAACTTTTCAGCAATTATTTTTAATTTTTCAAAAGAGCCATGTACTTTTAAAGTGCATTTCAAGAAAAGGCAGTATTGTTTGTTTTATATAAACAGACAACTTTGAAATGCATTCTCTTTAAAAATTATACCACTTCTTCACATCTTAATTAATGCCAAAACTCGATTTTCTTTCTTAGCAGTGTATTAGAAAACTGCTATTAATATAATTTAATTTTTGTAAGGACCAGCATTTGTTTTCTATTTTAAAAAAATAGGTGGTTCTGAAATGTTGGTCTGTCAACATCACTTAGAACTTTCCCATTCCATGCCTCTATGTAATAAATTAAATCAGAGTTTTAATTGTGCCCATGCTTTGTGGTTCCTGGCAGTACAAAAAGATCTTCTGTGAATTCACGTCCCAAAAAGTCCTACTGAGTGATTAATTACTGGTCTGGAAGATATAAATATGCTTTTCAGGGAAGTCAGTATGGACTGCTGGAAGCTTTGGTCTTATATATGGCTGTAGGTGTCTCTCACCCAGCAGACATCACCCTAATTCAAACAAGATTCCAGTTCCAATTTTTACTGGCAGTACAAACCCCTTTCCTGTCCGCTTGCCCTATTTAATTAACACAAGATCTATAGATCTGAAAGTGAGGAACACGAGATATGTTTATCCATATTTAAGAATTCTCTGAGTTTTCCTCAGCCTGGAAGAAGCCACCAGCACGGTGTCTTCAGTCCTGCATGCTCTGGACAATGAAGCTCCTGCAGAACTGATCAGCATGGGAGTCCAGCCCAGCCCAGCTGTCGGTCCCAACCCCATGGATCACTTTCCTCCCCACGACTCAGGGCTGTCACAGCCGGTGGCTTTGCTCTCTCCTCAAACTCTTTCTGTGCTCCAAGTCAATTATTGGGGCAGCCCATGGTATTTGCAGTCTGCCCCCAGAGTGCCATACAATAAACACACAAGGAGCTTTATTTTCCTTCCCACCACAGCACCATCAATATTAAAACCAAAACCATCCCACCTGCACATCTGGAGCAAGTCAGTGGCACCTCAGCCAAGGGACGGGGTCCAGCTGGAGCTTCCATCACCCCAGGGGAACATCTCCCAGCAGGGTGAGGAGCAGCAGGCAGGAGATCAGTCAGCAAAAGGAAAACTGATCAAAACCAGCAGTGATTTGAAAGGACCTGGAACCACTAAGGCGATACTGAACTTCTCACAGTCGGGCCACCAACACAAGCCAAAGCAACCTAAGTGGAGATTACTGCCTAATGGCCTGGCAGAGGCAACTGAGGGATCACAGTCCAGCTCCTTGCTGTAAGGAACACCATTTATGTCACTACCAGCAAGAACATGACAAACAAAGACAAACAAAGACTAACTCCATCCTTCCTCTTTGAAAAGGTCTCTCCATAGTCAAGGAACAGAGTGAAATGTGAGAGAGAAATGTGTTCCTGTTTGGGGGATAGAAGACAAGAGCTTTGCAATCCTCTGAGCACCAAAATTCACTGAAATCACCAGGGCCATTGTGATTGCTCATTAACAATACACATCTTCCAGCTGACATTTTCCATTTGGACCTTGTGAAAACCACAAATCAAACATACATAAGAAGGTAGCTAACTTCAACCAAGGAAAGGTCTTTAAAAAACAAGAAAGAAAATAAACCTTTGATAAAATAATTGCTTCTACTGTTATTTTTTTGCTATTGCTTCAAAAACAATTTCTCTTTCTTTCTTGTTCATCTGTCTGGTGTCCTGCTGGTGTGCAGATGAAAGGTCCAGTCTCTTTAAAATTTCATGCAGGGCTCTTCAGAACATCTCAGTTTTAAATGCCCATGGCAAAGACAACAAAATGTACCAGTAAATGGGAAGCAGATGAAACCCCTGTTTATACACTCCGTAAAGGTAGTGTGTGCAGGGTCTGTTTTCACACCCACACACACTGGCAAGAACCAGCCAAAAAATCACTAAACCACACCACTTACATTCACCAGTACTGACCACGACTCAGCATCCCAAAAACTACCTGAGACTTAGCAAACCCAGGTGGGTACAATTCTATCACCTGGTAAAGAAAGTTTTTTTTCTCTTTCTGCCCTTCCAGTACCTGAAGGAGCCTCCAAGAAAGATAGAGACAATTTACAAGGAATGACAGGACAGGGGAGAATGACTTCACTCTGCCAGATGGCGGGGTTAGATGGGATATTGAGAAGGAATTCCTGGCTTTGAGGGAGGTGAGGCCCTGGAACAGGGTGCCCAGGGAAGCTGTGGCTGCTCCTGGATCCCTGGAAGTGTCCAAGGCCAGCCTGGACATTGCTTGGAGTGACCTGGGATAGTGGAAGGTGTCCCTGCTGGTGGGACTGGATGAGCTTTAAGGTCCCTTCCCTCCCAAACCATTCCAGAATTCTGTGGTATAAATGATATTTCCTTCAAGTGATTTTGCCACTCACTGAGAGCATGTTCTGACCAAATTCAAGACAACAGATTCTCACAACGCACTTCAAGTTTCTACGGCTCGTGAGCCAGCATGGTAACCACCACAATTTAAGGCTGCAGCGTTCAAGTCTGACAGGTTTGTGTGGGTTTGTAGCACCTTTTTCCATCTAATAAGTCTAAAGTACTTTGCCAGAACAGTCACTGAATTTCAACCGGAAGCCACAGCATCTGTTTCCTATATCTCTGCTGTTGCTGCTCTCATTTACAGTGTTCACAACTCTGAGCACTCATGAGGAGATATTTCTCAGCTCACTGTGGAGTTGAAGCAGACGATTCACATCTGTGGTGCTGAAGCAGCTTGGGAGAAACCAGTGGACTCCCTGTCCAAAAGTGGAAATATATATAATTTTTAAAAAAAACACAACAAAACACAAAAAAAAATCAGAGGAACCAGCTGTCAAATACTGAGGCACTTGAGGAGGAGCAGAAATTTACTGACTATTTTTCAGAGAGCTGTTCCAACATCTAATGGCAATCTAGATTCCCCTTAGGAAT
This sequence comes from Onychostruthus taczanowskii, assembly GCF_017590055.1. NCBI lineage: Eukaryota > Metazoa > Chordata > Aves > Passeriformes > Passeridae > Onychostruthus > Onychostruthus taczanowskii. The sequence goes on along the minus strand of NW_024499017.1, from coordinate 13,522,199 downwards.
AGGGTAGTTTTAGGTGCATAAACTTGTTATGAGTGGAGTTATGTTTTGTACACTAACAATGAAAAAAACAAAAACTGCATCAAAGTAGGTGAGATGGAAGGTTTGGACTCTCAACATCCGGACACAGAAAATGTTACCCTGCAGGAGTCACTTGCATTAATCAAAGCGCTCTGGGAGTGATCTGCACATTGAGAACAAAAGCCAACCACTCAGGTGTGTGATGGGGACGGCTCAAAGTGAGGATGATTCAACAACAACACATCTCTGCTGCACTCTAGATGTTCAGTTTGGAGAGCACCCACAAGGAAACTTTTCAGTATCTCAAGGAGCTGCTATCAACAGGCTCATCCTGGATACTCTTGTGCCAAGGCAATTCCAAGGAGACAAATCAAATTCATCAGATGCTCAACAGAGCAGCCCTGTAGATGAAGGGAGGTATCACAGAGTGACACACGAGTGAGTCATGGGCTACTCCATGTGCAGAAGTGAGTCATGGCTCAGTAAATGGGCCTGCTCTGGCCACATCCCTTTGTCACATAGTGCTAATAAGACCAACCCCCGCTAATTGCATCAGCCATGGCAGAGGAAACAATAAAACTCCTTCAGTCAAGCCTGAGCTCCTGCATCCAGAACAACACCACCCCAAGGGATTTTTTTGCAGCCAAGTGCTGTGAGGTTATGAACAGGGATGTGAAGCACAAACCACTTTCTATATTACCAAGTAACGACAGAGGTGAAAAAGCCTGGAGAGCTCCAACGGGGAATGAGTCCATTGTGATTTGCTCCACAGGACTTAATACACACAATCATTCTCAGAATCTTTCTGCAGAATCATTCTCAGGAGTCTCTGCCCCAGCTGGGGGGGACACATTTCACTTTGGACTTTTAAGGCTGAAAATAACACAGGTGATTTTACGCACTAATCAGACTGGTGCAATATTTCCACCCAAATGGCATCTGTATGACCATAATGGAAGATGTAAGTAAAAGGAAATCTCTGTTACTCATCCCAGAATTTAATCAAATGAGAAGGATAAACCATGTTTTCTTTGACAATTATGTCTATGGTACATGACCTGCTGTCACACCAGAACAACCTTAATACAAAATGAAGAACTCAGGGCTATTTTATGTACGTAAGAGAAGAAACTTGGGGTTATCCTTTTAGCTTACTCATGCATTATGGACTTAATAGCTCAGTCTTGGTTTTTCATATGTTACTACTAATTAGACACGGTGTAGCCAGAGGCAGAAAGCAATCAGAAGAAGCAGCAATGATCCAGAGTCAACGTGTCCCCCTCCACAGGGCCCTGCTTGTTGCCCGGCTGGACCCTCACTGCCTCTGACTGCCCAAGAGACACCTCTGGGCATGAAATTAGTACAGAACCTGCACTACCTGTACAGTCTTGGGCCAGTACAAAACCTGTACTACCTGTACAGTCTTGGGCCAGGACCTCACCAGCTGTAAAGCTGCTGTTCTCTCTAAGGGAACCATGCCAACAGCTGTGCCTCCAAAGTCCCTCACCTGCAGTTCTGACCTGTACATCCCAACTAAAAAAGGCTTCTCTCTTCCCACTCCAGCATAGCAGCATCCCAGAGGGATGCATGGAGAGAGGTGTGAGCCCCAACAGCCACCTGGTTTTGGTATTAAGGGTGGACCCAGGTTTGCAGCCCATCATTCCCCAGGGCAGAGAGGGACCATCCCTAGCCTCAGGACATCAGAGGTGCTGCTGGTAGGAGAAGGGACCGTGATAAAATTAATATGTATTAAAATACCACAAACTCCATCCCGTGACCTTGAACTGTTCCATTGTCAGACTGTGGCACCAAGGACCAGGCCCACAAAGTTTTCAGCTTCACAGGCAAAAAAGCTACAGCAATAATTCTGATGGACTTTTTCAAACACACCCTGAATTATCTGCACATTACCTATAACCCTCTGCCAAGTCCCAGTGGTGCTCTGCTGAGGGCAACTTTCACCAACACTTGACAAGAGCAGTGCCTGGGTGCCTCCCACCCTGCTCTGGGGACACCCTGTGCCCAGTCCCTGTGCCCAGTCCCTGTGCCAGTCCTCGTGCCCAATCCCCATGCCCACCAGCCCCGATGGCCCCACGCACGTGCAGCCCATGGACAGCTGAGCCCCAGCACAGGGCTGCAGGAGGGCAGCAAACCAGCCCACCTGGGCACAACCACCTCACCCAGGAGCATCCTCATTAGAATCCTCATTAGCTGCTCCGTGTAATTAGCTCCAGGTAGTTGAAAGCACATTTTTGCTTGGCCTTTCTACATCTGTGTTTTCCTCAAAGACTTAACTACCTGGTTTAATGCTCAAACACTAAAACTCAGCTCTCCTTCCATAAAGTATTTTAATCTAAAAATAATTTGAACCATGTTTATTTTTAAGAACTTTTACCCTCCCAAAAATAATGTTTAGAAGAAAGCAACTTTAACCATGAATACAGAGTAAATAATTGCTTTCCTTGCAAATAAATCACTTTTACTCTGATTTTTTTTTAAAAAAAAAAAGATCAAAAGTAACATTAATCATGCTAGCCAGGGAGCAAAAGGACATTCCCAGACATTAACTGCCTTCCAAATATGAAAAACATATTAAATATCTCTCTAAAACAAGATGTTTTCCTCATGTTTCCTTTGAGGGAAAGCTGCTGGGCACATTCCTGCTGGGCTAGGCTGGGGGGGCACCTGCAGTGTGCCACCCCTCAGCACACCTGCCCCACAGGCTTGGCATCCAGCAGGCTCTGGCCCTGGGATGAAAATGCTCTGGTGGCATCAGGCCACCTTACCTTTACTTAGGAATTCTGCACTGAGAGTTGTCCTGACTGTGCAAATTGATTTTTTCCCAAACTTTTGCAAGAAAGCACACGCATGGAAAATCCCATTCATCTGGCTGCCAGCACGGCACAGGTGGATCAAACACCACAGATTGTGCATTTACTTAATCATGCCCTGTGATTTCTGTTGCATAGGATCGGAGACACAAGGGAGAGAAGCCTGCTTGGGCAGTGTAAGGAAATACAATTAGAGTCAGTCCCAAAAAAGACCCAGGAAAGCTGTACTTCCCTCAGCCTGGCTGGCCCAGAATCCCAGCACACCCTCAGTAGCCCTGAGCCAGCAGGAAGGTGCCAACTGCACCCACAGTTCCAGTAGCAACACTAAACCCCACAGTGTGGGTTTGTCATTAGGACAAAAGAAAGGGCTGACACTCCGTGCTGGGCATCGCCCATGGAGTGAAGGCCATTAAGAGCACTACTGCTACAGAGGGGTTTCATCCTTCCCCTTCCCACCTCCAGAGACTTTTTAATGCTTTAAAGACACATTAAGAAAACACGGATGCTTTCTTCCCCTAACGAGAACTGGGGAACTGAGCGGTGAGTGCAGCCCCTGAGCCCCACGCTGGGACACACCATGGGAGATGCCACTGGCTGCCAGGCTGGCACACCCACTGCCAGTGCCACTCCATACCGCAGTGCTCAGCTTCTGGAACACCCCTGTGCCCTGATCCTTGGAGCAGACACATGTTAGACCACTCCTGCCAGGCACCTGCTGCTACACCACACCTCCATGGTGAGGCTGCTCGTGTTCCTGCTCCCAAAGACAGAGCTCTGCCTAAAAGGAGAGGGATGAGCTTGGTGCCCCAGCAATAAAGGCTTCTGAGCACCATCAGTAACTCTTCTTCCCCTTCATTTCCCTGCTCCCCGCCAACAGCAGGAGGGACACACAGACAGGGAGGCTGCAGAGCAACAGCCAAATCTCCTGTTGGATTTGCTGTCTGTATTTCTTTGTTACTGAAGTCCCCCTAATTACTTTGAAAGTCTGTGGATTCTGGTCGCAGGAATGAAGGGTTTCTGTCAAAGCAATTTTCCAGAAAAAGCTGGAATAAGCTTCTCATCTGCTAATCCACCAGTGCCGCAGTTGCCGGCTGGCCCAAAACAAAAGTTTTCCTCCCAGATACCCTAAGGAAGAATTTTATTAGCAGCATACATGTATGATTAGAATAACAGAAATAAGAGTTTATTTGTGAAAGAATTGACATCAAACCAATACCTAAGTCCTCCGAGGACAGGGTAGATGCCTTTGAGCAAGAAGCTTTTATAAAACTACCAAAAAGCACACAGGTCCCTCACTTTTTCCATCGAGTTTCTTCTCTGTGTCTTACTAGTATCCTTTACTTTTAAAGCAATAGTATTTGAACTTGCACCAACTCCTAAAAATTAGGATTTTACATGTTTATCATGTCTCATAAGAAGAAATTCCCATATATCAAAGTGGCAAACAGCACAGAACACAAAGCGATAAAACTTGGCGGAAAGTTCATAAGTGCGAATCTTTAAAATGTTTCATGTGAAAGAGCTGATAATGCAAAAGCAAACGCAGTGAGTGAGCATCCCAGGATTTGTGAGTTAAAGCCCTTCAGTACCTGACATCCAGTGCTACAGGTCCTGTTAGAGCAGGAATTGGCTGTCCCTGACTTACCTGCTGTCCCAAGCGGAGCTCTGCTGACACCGAGCCAGGCAGCGAAGGTGGGCGCAGAGGCTGCTGCAGCTGAGGGGTCTCACAGCACCAGGGCTGGCAGCGAGGCTCCCTCTGCACCCTCGTTGTTCCAGCTGGTCCTGATGGCACCAGTGGAGTTTGGGAGGTGTTTGGGATCACAGCAGGACAACCTGACAACGCCTGTCCTTGGCTGTGGTGAGAGCACAGTCCTGAGGGGACCAGCCCAGTGCCCGGGTTGTTGGAATGTGTGCCCTTGGCTGAATTGTAGCACCAAAAAAGGAGCCTACAGAAATTATTGTTTTCTGGTTCACTCTTAGACTAATACTCAAAGATATACAATCTCAAGTTATTTTCCAAACATTAGGAGTAGAAAAAACAAATATTTAATAAATTGATTAAATTTCTGTTGGGCACAAGTACTTCAGAGCATACCCTGAGCTGCAGGTGTGTCTGTGCCACCCCCAAGACTGCCAGCAGACCTTGTGCAGAATTGGTACAGTAAAAAAAAAAAAAAAAAGAAAAGAAAATATAAATACATGAGGCTTCTCCTCAACCTGTTTTCCTTTCCTATGAAGGAGACAGTTATCCCTGCTCCAGGAGGAGGGAGATAAGCACACACAGAATGCCCACAGGCTACAGTTTTTCATTTTCCTCTTGGCCGATCTACAACTAAGCTGCCAAAATAAACAAACTTCGCCTTCCAGTCAGGCTCAAAATGAACCAAACTGAATTTTTATATCATAAAAGGAAGCAAAAAAATAAGCAGGAACAGTTAAAATGCTTAAAATATCAACACTTTTTTCCAGAAGGGAAAATAAATTTCTGAAGACAAGCTATTAAGCACTGATTTCAGACACTAATTACACAGTGCCCAACACATCCAATGCAGTATCTCAGTCACAGTCGCCTTCCTAAAGTCAATGAAGTGAGAAAGTTTGACCTAATGACATCAGGGACCAAACCCAGACTTTTTAGGTCAGAAGAGGACCAAGCACATATTTTGACAGCTACCTCATTTAATGGAGCTTTGCAGAGCAACAGCTTCATTAAATGACAAGTTTTTTTGAGTGGCATTTTTGTGGCCCAGTGAAAGCTCCAAAAGGAACTTGGAGAGAAATCCAAAGTCTCCTCACTGACTTAGAGCAGCAGGGATGCCCCAGGGCCACCTGAGCTGCCAAGAGCCAGCTCAAAGTGCTGGTATTTTCTGGAGACACTGAAATTTCTCTGGAGGATCCAGACTACTTTCAATTTTAGATCTAGTATGAACTATAAATGATTAAACATTTCATTGTGTACTGAAGACCTGAAGGATGAACTTTTCTAAAATGCTGAAAACACGATAAGCACTAAGACACAGACACAGAGACTACCCCACAGCCACGCCATCTGTGCATTTCCCAGGGTTCTAACCCAGCTCTGCCTCTGGCAGGTCAGGAACCACCAAGAGTGCTCAGCCCAGTCTGCGCAGGCTCCCCCACACAACAGCTCACATGTGCTGTATGGCCAACCCCAGAGGTTTCCCTGAGCTGTTGCGTCGTGCACTGCCTCCTGCAAGAGATTTCTCCAACCACCCGGCATTGGCATTAGAAACTTTTAATTATCTCCTGCAAATGCCTTGCCCTTCCGAGCTGGGAGGGGCAGTCCCCGGGAGGTAATGCCCATGCTGGCCACTCCAGCAGGACCGGATACCTGCGGAGTGTGACAGCTGAGTGTGACAGCTGAAGTGGTTTTGGCCATGGGACGGGGGAGAGCACTGAAGGTTGCTGCAGCACCCCTCCCACCTTATCTTGGAGCAGCCCAGCACTGTTTTAACTTACCAACACCTAAGGCACCAGGGAAGTTGTACGCAGACAGGAAATTCTCCAGCAGCAGATTATTTCGTAAGATATCGAGGAAAAGGAACACGAGGAGCATCCAAGATCTCAGAGAACCCTTCAGAGGCTTCCTCCTCCCCGCTCCTGTGCTGACTGTCCCCAGGCTTCACTGACCTGCCGGTCTGAGGCACAAGCACACCAATCCATCACGATGCTCCATAAAGCAGTGCACAAATACCTGTTTTAAAGAAAAGCCCATTTTGTGAGTCACGTAGACAAAAGTACAAACTCCAAGTACCTGCTGTGTCAAGAAAAATACATACGGCACAATCAGAAAAAAAACCATCGGAAAAATGTGAATGCCAAAGCAGTCTGGAAGAGTAACTTAAAATGACTGATGGGCTGCTTGTCACTTTTGTATGTATTCTTACCCTTCTTCCACTCACTACACTCATTTCCCTTTTTTAAAAACCTATTCCCCTTACAAAGTGTCTTTGATCCTTTCAGAGTATGACACAACATTAATAACAGAGGTAGACAAACATCCAGACCAAAACAGAGCATGTCATCTATCACAACTGGTTCCTCACAAAGTACAAGCCTTAACTGGAATTTGTGTGGCCAGCAAGACTGAATTGTCAAATTAATTCACATTTTTCAATTTTTTTCCTTGTTATTGTAACAGGAAAATAAAATAAAAAGAGGAATTATTTTCACAACAAATATCTCATGACAACTGCAGATCCGGAAGGTTGGAGAGCACCAGCCTGAGACACCAGCCCCACGCATGCAGCAAGTGGAACCATGGCAAGCGTAGCCTCCGTTCTCTGTAAAAGCAGAGTGGAAATGAGTGGGAGGCTGTGCCGAGCAAGCGGCACCGCACACCTGGAGCGCGCGGGGCTGGGAGCGCGGCCCTGTGCTCCAGCCCCGGCGGGAACGCGGGCACTGCGCTCCCTGAGGCCAAGGCCAGGCTGCTCTGGCGGGGCACGGGCTCACCCACACGTCCCGCTCGGGGTTCCAGCGATGACAGGGCTGGTGGCTCACAAGTGACTCCCCAAAGGTGTGGCCTGTCCGTCCCTGCACATCCAGAGCAAGGCCTGGGCCCCGTTACAAACACAACGCGTTATGAGCTCCATGAGGGACCACGGGCACAGCTGGTGGCTCCGCAAACAGGGCTGTGGAAAGCTTTGAGTCACACAGTCGGGATAATTTTCTATTTCATCTCATGGATGTTCCAACTGACCCCTGCTCCTGACATTGCCATAATTAGAAGCATTTGACATTACATTTTAACAACATTCTTCTTAGTTGGCATTTTTGTGAGCAATTAATAACCTTGACTAAAAATAAAATTTATGTATATATACACTGTGCTATGAAAGCCACAATATTTTAAGGCAGTGTTTCATCTGAATACTTTCTTGAGGTCATGTGGAGCATCTTTGTCTTTATATGGATAACTAGAAGCAAAGAGGAATCTGTCGTGATAACATGCAAATAAGTACGGTGCATTCATACGAGACCAAACGCTAGAGTAATAAAAAGGAAGGAAAACTACACAGCAGGACAGATATTTCCAGCATTAATGTAGCATTTTCACCTGCTGTGCAGACACAAATTCTGTGTACATGAATTAACACTTGCTCTTATTTGTTTTCTCACCTTCTTTATAGACTGGAAGCCCTACGTACGTCTTTACTTTCAACTAATATTAAGAAGCATCCATGGCTGCAAAGATTATTTCCATTTATTCATGTGAAAAATGGGGTTGTTGTGTACATTTCCTAAGGGAAAAAAAATTAAAGAGTTATGACAAAAAATAAGACAAAAAGTCTGTTAGACTCTCATCATTTATCACCAAGATACCTTTAAAAAAATGACTCTTACATCCAAGTAATGGTCACTCTATTGCCAATAATAAGGGCTAAATCAATTTAATCACAGAGCTTCCGTACTTGCTTGTTGAGCGAAGCTCAGCAGGAGCTCCTGGGCTTCATGGAGGCAGAGACTGTCCTGTGATTTCTTATCTTAATGTTTTACATTAACATTCTTTTAATATTAACAGGAGCCTGAAAACAGCCCTGTATGTGCAACTGGATCATGTGCTTATTTCCATCAGCGTTCTTCTCACAATCAGTTCCTTGTAGACAAGATTTCTAAAATAATTAATACTTTCATGGAGCCAGCTATGTTTTAATGTCAGAGACACGCAAGGAGATGGCTCTGAGGAAAAAAAGTTATCACTTAAACAGGTAATTTTTACTGAATTGCTGAGGGGCTCCAGCACATGGAATTCCCTTGGCTGTGCTGTATGTTTGCTATCAGAACATACATACCTCACTCAGCTTGGCTTATAAAATCCAAGTGTGTTAAACCTCTGGTGATAGAACAGTCCTGATTGCCTTTCTTCTTCTAATTAGCAGGGAAAAAAACCCTTGGAACAAGTTTTTCCCAGTGAGTGCGTTAGGGCACACATAGTGCAGTAATAGCACCACAACAAACTTGTGTAACAGAGAATTCTGGCTTCCTGCTTTCTTAAGCCTGACACAAAGCTGGAATAATTAGGGTGATAAAGTCGAAGCAGCCCGAGTAAATTCAGCTAAATCTGGTATCACCACAGTTGGGACACTTATTTGCATGTTTAAATTACTCAAGTGACTAATTTTATAATTTCCTTTTCAATTGCTGAATGCCTTACGTCTCAAACGAGTCCCCTGGGAGGCAAAGGCACAGCGCACGGTGTGTTAAACTTACAAACTTGTTATACTGCACCAGATTAGCATAATATTGCATATGTTATTCCTTATTTAATAAAAATTTAATTGTGCATATAATTTGATAATTCAATACCAATAATTTGTTATACAAATCTAGAATGCACTCATTTGGTTTCTTCCTTGGAAAAAAGTTACTTGTGAGTTCCCTGTGACTAAACATTCTCACTGGAACTCCCAATTTTGCCATATTTTACCTGCAGGCTTCCTAAACAGGACACAGCTCACAGCCAGGGAAATCATAGCCTTTTACTGGCACTCAAATGTCCTTAAATCCAGCCCCTGGGCTTTGCGTGGAGGATGCAGAACTGAGGCTGCAGCTCTTTGTTAATGATGCTCTGATGACACTCCTTGGGCACATCTTTCACACAAAGCCAGGGAATGACCATGGAAGGTGACCAGAACAAACAGCATTCTGCAGCCAGGTTCTCCACAGTCTGATGCCATGTAGAGACTTCAACCCCAGACTGCAAACAGCCACTGAGAACATCTTAAAAAGCGTTTGGAAAATCCCATCGTTACATCATTCCCAATTACCAACCCTGGCAGACCAGCCTTTTCACCGGTTTGTTGACTTGCAATTTGTTTTTCCATGTCCTGGAGGGAAACTGTGATCTTGGGAACCTCCTAATGAAAGTAAAACTCACTCAACGGGATCACAGGAATGACAAATTCATTCTCTCCTGTAGAAATTAGCAGAAAATATTTGTCTCAGGTGTTCTACTAACATGTTCTTTCTTCCTTGTTTTCTAGCTCTGTGCTCCGGAGCTCATGTAAAGCTTCTGACACAAAAATGAGGGCAGGCAGGAGCTCTCCAACCCCCAAGGCAGCCCTGGGGATTTAACACCCATCCACCCACCCTCTCCCCTGGGTGCCAACATCAAGTCCCAGCAATGCATTTTAATTGAGAGCAATCACTCCACCAATAGAGGAATGCCAGAGAATGCATTTTTTCCATTGAAAAAAAAAGTCCTAATAAACAGCCACCTTCATACAGGTGTTAAACCCATTAACCCCCACAGCTGAGACAGGAAAGGGTTCTTTCTCTCACATGAAAGCAAACTTTTTGGAGAAGTTGCAGTAATGCAGTTTTGTCAGAGCTGCATTAACGTCCTCACCAAAGGTCAGTGCAGCTCAACCCAGAACCTCCCAGAGCCTGCTGAGAAACCCTTTCCATCTGCCAAGCCTTTTTGCAATCTCAGAGTAACACACAGGTCACCTTCCTAAGCTGCTCTACCTTCTCTACTTTTAAATTATTAGTATCATTTATTTAAGTTTCCAACTTGCTGTGGAGTATTAACATATTGAAATTAACTCTGCTGGCTGTAATCACTTTAACTTAATAAAACAACTTACTAAGAGAAGTTTGATAAAATTATAGTACCTCCTTGTGGTGTTACCTTCGTGCCCCAATAGAACACCTTTTAATATTATATTTTTAAAAATCCTTTTTCATCAAGCTCAGTGGAGAATAATTAGCCTTTTCTAGAATGGAACAGGAGCAAAGGGAAGTAAAGGGACTGTCACCGGAATCCAAGAATGAATGAGCTAGAACACCACTTTTCCATGAGCCAAGGGAGTAATATTTACTAAAACTGACTCATTTTTACATCAACAAACACAGCTTATGACACTTTAATATGAAAACATCACTTGGGCAATTGTCTCCCTGATGCAAAATCAGTAAAGAATTATTTCCATTAAAAAACCACCAAACTTAACAGCCAGAACGCAATCAGCCCAATCAGCTCACCAGTTAAAATAATTTGGGGGTTCACCAGTGATTATACCCCAAGGAAACACCCCCCCAAACTGTATACAACCTCAGAGGCACCTCCTTATAGATCCTGAATATCCTGCACCACTGTGCCGCTGCTTCCAGCACTATAAAAACTCATGTGGGACAGCTTCGGTACCCAGGAGTTCAGGTGCCTCCAGAACCTGAAAATATGGGAAAGTGGGAGCATCCAAGAGCCTGCTCAGTGGAATTCCACAGTCGGGGAACCTTGCTGGGACAGCCAGGACGCATTCACAGCTATTTGAAACCCATCACCTACCAAGCACGACCCGTAACCTTCCATCACAACATTAAAAAGTTACTGTCCCTGTTCATGACAAATGGAGCTCTGCAGACACAACCTTCCCAATATTTGGCTGCAGTCTAAGAATGGAAAAGAGACAAAGTCTGGTAGAAATGCACCTAAGGAGATTTTATTCAGGGAAGAGAGGACCTCCTGCTTCACACACACAAGCCATTAAGATTTTACAACCAAATCATATGGAGCTGCATGCACGGAACGTGTTCCTTCTCCCTTCCAGCAGCCCTGATAAAGGAGCCTGGCTCCGGGCTGGATGTGTTTCCTTCTGCTTCAGGACTCAACTCTGCCTTTCTTTTTGTTACTGCCTTTCTGAAATTCCATGGAAAGCCATTGTTGTTAAACAGCAGTAAGTGTTACTCTCCCAGCAGCGTACACTAACAATAATTCAGCTCTGTGTCAGGGGAGGCTGTGAGTTCCTAGCTGAATTTATTTGAAAAATAAAGTTTGTTCTTTTTCTCCAAGATCTTTCCTTAAGCCAGCATGGAACTCTTGTAAAAGAAAACTGCCTCTAAGTACCAACTACCCAAGGAACAGCCTTTTTATTTTATTTTTTTATTCCTTGCTCACCATGACAACATAATAAATGAGCCCTGAGAGACTTGCAGTGCTTAACTATTTAAAATTGTGTATTTTATCTTTCACTGTAGGCTTCCAGACATAACATCCATGATCTATTTTCAAACCCTCTTCAGTGTCTCTGAGTGAAATGTGCCAATTTTCACCTGCGATACGCAATGATCAGAAGGACACCTTGAGCAGGGACTCTGGTAACACTTTACAGAACTACTCTTACAGTATTTTTGTGATCTATTAATAATTACTCGCTCCTGTAAAAGAAAGGCAACAAGGCAATAGTTTCACCATCTGCTTTTTCCATTTTTGTTTGGAATTCTGCTGGATGGCTCTGTATTCTTTCATACATGACTAATAGGAAAGATACAAGACTAATAGGAAACACAACTGCAACTTCACTTAGGGTTGGTTTCAGTTAACAGATGGGCTTTAAACTATCCAACATAAAAGCATTCATTTCAGAAAAACTGACCCCAAAACTGCTTCATAAAATGAAGTATTTCCATTTTTTTTCCCCCTCAAAGCTTTAGGATCTTTCATGACACTACAGTATAAGAGGCCCCTGGGTTAAAAAAAAAAAAAAAAGCGCACACACACACAATTTCTGACCTTAAATCTCAGAGACTAAAGGTTTTGCAATAAAAGTATCAGCAGTAACATACACGGCTGTACAAAAAGCCTTCAAGACCACAGCTTTCCTTGCTAAATTTCAAGTGCCAACATAAAATTACAGGAAAGAGATCTCCAAAATCCCTTTTTTAAGTCAAGTGAAGCTCTAGTTTTCCAGCAGCCATGCAGCAGCTGTGGTGGGGCTCGGGGCCGTTGCAGCAGCACTTCCCTCTGGATGAGGAACTCCTGCGAGGCAGCCTTGGAGGGACACGGGCTGGGGGCAGCAGCACGAGCCCTGCTTGCAGACCCCTGGATGTGGAGCACAGCACGTGGAAAACTGCTCGTCACACACACACCCGGACTGGTGAGGAGCATTTACCCAAGATTAACAAATAGGTTTGTCAAGACCCCTGGACGTGCCTGAGGCCAGGCTGGAAGGGGCTTGGAGCGACCTGGTGTCCCTGCCCGGTGTGGTGCCAACTTCAATCCCAAGCAGGCTCGACACCGGAGCTTTCCCAGCCTCCTGCTCCCTCCAGCCCAACCCACACCACAGTGCTGGCAGCAGCTTCACACAGGTTTACACTGACAACTAAAAACGTTCAGAATTGTACTCTGTAGTATTTCTTGCAACTTGCTTCTCCTACTTTCCGTCCCAAAGGCCAGCGCAACCCCCGCGGACGCTGAGAGTGACGGGGCTTCCCAGAACTTCTGGGCAGAGCCCGCAGGTGGCGGCATTTTCGTGTGGAAAAGCCAGAATTCCCTTTTTTATGGTCACTGCACAGGCAGATCTGAGCCCGCTGGTGACAGGCAAAGGTTCTCCCCATCAGCTCCGTCCCCAGGCGGGGCTGGGCAGCGCCCGCACAAGCAGCAGCATTTCCCTCTGGACCAGAAGCACAACTTTTCTCGCCACCGCCCTCTCCTTACTCTCCATTGCTGTTAAGGAGCATCCCAGGAGTCACCAAAGCACAAATTTAGAAGCAGAGGAAGCAAGTGAAGCTTTCCAAATCTCACTGTACCCCATGAGCATGGATCTTCATTTTGAATACTTTTCTTACTTCCTAACCAGAATTCTCTGAGCTTTGCAGAGAGATATAGAATCACCCAAAAAATAACAAAAAAAGAACACACCAAAGAAAACTCCACGAACCTTGTAGTTTAAAAAAGGCTGTTAAAATTTCATACAAGAATTAACAATGGGGAAAAGTCAGCGAATAGGACTAAGTAGAAAGTAAGTTCCTGTGTTTCCAGCAGTGGCTTTGCCAGATGCATCATCACATCTGCATGTGAGCAATTTTTCATTATTTATAAATGCGTAACAGGAACACGGCCAAGCTACAAACCAAGGAGTCCAACACACGTTTTAAAAACCAACCAGGGAATGTGTCTTGGTTATAGAACAAAAGAATTCATTTTATCACTTGGCTTTAGCGCTGGAGAAAATGGCTCCTGGTGCGCTGAACCCCGTGATGAATGTGCCCCCTCCAGATCTTTATTGCCCCTGTAAATCACCGCACTGACAGCACTTAATAAGAAAGCTTTGGAGTGGGTTTGAAGTTTTGCTTTGTACAAATAAAATCTCATATTAAAGAATTTGCTAGTCCTCAAGGTGTGGAAAAATAAGTATGACTAGAACCTGTTGTGCTTGCTTTTTTTTAACTGTTTGTTTCCACTATTACTTTTTTTAATCATTTTGTAGCAAAGGGACCAGAATAGCATAAGGAAAACGGTCTGTATTAAAATAAAAAATTAGAGTCAGGACTTAGTTATTAAAACCCTGTATTTCTGATGTTTCTATATCCTGTGATGTCTGGACAGGGCAACAAAACCAGAGGCATAGAATATAAAACATTTAATATCTTCCGTGGTGTGATATGACATGTTGACAATGCTCCTGGTTTTTAACTAAAGAAAGTGAGGATTTGATGTCCACAGTTATCGGTCGAAATTCCACTCTTTGAGAGAGGGCAGGATTATCTGAGTCACCTGCTACCCCCCAGGTGGGAACAAAAGGGTTTAAATCCCTTGGCAGCAACTGCAACAATATTCACAGATGTGGTCAGTAACGACTTCTACATATATATATATAAAATTTTATATATTTATACACAGCTTTGGTCAAGCACCTTTTTGGGAAACAGAGAAATAAATTACAACACAAATATTTAAAGTTCATATCAGAAAGTGAGTAGACTCATTTATAATTAGATAATGTAATTATAATTTCTTTAGAGATGACACTCTAGAACAGATATTTGAGGGGGGAAATGACTATTTGGAGGTGCTCAGTAGCAGAGTGGAGCCTGCTCAGGCCATCATGCACTGATAGACAGTGTCAGCACATCCCTGAATTACACTTTAGCCAAAATAAATCACAGTTCATGTGGTGGTGGCTTTCTGTTCTGCTTCCATGACTTGTGCTATCCTTGCTCAATTCCAGGCAGCATCATTCCCTCTAAACCAGTTTATGGCACACCCTGGCTGAGGAAATCTTAACAGGAAACTACAGTTATTTGGACAAAGCTAAATGTATTTATAGGGAAATAAATGTATTTCCTGTTCAAACTGGGAGCACAAAGATATTATGTGACAGACTATCAACAGGTCTGGAGGAAGTCCAGCTTCTCCTGACGGATAAAACACATCTGAGGAGGTACCTCAAGTAAAACACACGCTAGTGGGCATGGTCTGTAAGTGTAGGAAAAATAAAGGAAGGTTTTTCCCTAAAAACAAACCCAAGCAGTATTAAAGGAGCACATCAGTAAGAGTCCTTTAGGATTAGGATCCAAAGTATCAGGTATCAATCTTTCCCAGCTGCATGGACCTTTCCATGGATCTTTTTCTAGCTCTCACCACTGGAAAGAACATCTGCAAAGGTGTGGCCCCTGTGCCACGAGAAAGAGTAACCTGGCACTTGGGGCCAGGGCACAACCCCAAACCAAGCAAAAGGAAGAGAGTCGGGGCAAGAGGAGGAGAATCAGGGCACACGTGGATTTGGAAGGAAGTTCCAGGTTCACCATGTTCCCCCCCAGGGACCCCCTGATCTGGACATGGAGCCAGCACAGCCCCCTCCCCTTCCATGGACATTCCCTGCTGCCCACTCCCCGTGCAGCTCACCGAGGCAACAACCAGAGCCCGCTTTAACATTTACAATCATCACTTTGATTTTTAAACTACTTTAAGATGGTTTACTCTTATTTCCCAAACCGGAAACCATTCTTAAACCTCTGAGAACAGCTGTGTGTAACTTTTGGGGGTTGTGTGTGGGTTGGATTGGGGTTTTTTCAACAAAATAAAAGCCCAGCAAATGCTGCAGGAATCACTTGTTCCATCTTAAAGAGCAGGTCCCCTGCTCCCTCCATCCCCACTCCAGGGGGGTGCCAGTGCTCAGGGACAGTCCCAGCTCAGCACCCCGGAGAAGGATCCCCTCTCGGTGTGGGTGTTTGCCACTCCGCAGCTCAGCCACCTCGTCAGCTGCTTGGCATTGAGCACCAACACTCATCACTGACTTCTCGATTCTGGGATTAAGTGGGATGCCCGGCCTGCATCTGCCAGCTGATTAGCTCAGTGATTCTCATAATCTCAAACCCAGGGAAGGGAAGGGAAGGGAAGGGAAGGGAAGGGAAGGGAAGGGAAGGGAAGGGAAGGAGCTGCAGCCCCCGGGAGCCAGCTCCGTGCACCCCTGTGTGTACAACACCAATACCCCAACCTCCCAGCAGCGCAGTCCAGAGCATCCGACTTCAAACGCGCCAAGTTCCAGAGCAATTTCAATAAAAATCCACAACGGGCCGTTCAAATGCCCCTACACCGTGTCCGTGCTGCTCCCGCCCCGTCTGGCCCCGCTGGAGGCTTTGGAGCTGCTCTGGGAGCTGCAGGAGCCCCGGGGTGACCGAGGTGGCTCTGTCACGGCCGGGGACAGCCCCTGGCCCTCTGCCCCCGTCCATCTCCTCGCTGTCCCCCGTCACTGCCGGGCATGATTTAACAACTCTAATTCCTTATTTAACGATGTCAAAGGTTTTTAGGAAATTGACTGTATTTCACCAACGACATATTTCTTCTCGATGACAGAGTGGTTAAAATGATTTTTAAACCAAGACAGCAAAATAAAGCAGTAATAAAATCAATAAAAGGTGCTTAAAACATTTCTTCTATTAGGTAATGGCATTTAAAATATCCGTAGCTTGTAATGGCACTTAGGATATGCCCGAAAATCAATGAGCTAAATTACTTATTGAACTAGTTAATTTGAACATTGAGTTTTATATGTATATTGATAAAACAAGTGACAAGAACCCCGGCTGTGTTCGAATTCCACGGTCAGATATCTCCCTCTGCCGGGAAAAAAACTCAGAAAACTCCACTAGAGACTTTTTTTTTTTTTTTTTTTCCAGCAGGAGGACTAAAGGATGTAACAACTGAAAACTCCACGAGAGGTCTCAGACTCTGCAGGGTTTGTAAATTATTGTTGTTTTTGCCAAAATCTCTGAAGTTTTATGATGCTGATTAGCAACACAAAACCTTCAACTGCGCCCAAAACATCATTTGGTATTTTGAAATACCAAAATATTACCACTATGTACAAAAATATACAAAAACCATGCGGCAACAGTGTAAAAAACAAGGGGATATAACAGAGCTTTAAAAACTGTGAGATCACCCTCAACAACTTTGATATTTTTCATGTCAGTAACTCCTTCATGTAGACGCTGAACTAACAGCCTAAGGTAATACTTTCTCTTCTTTTTTTTTTCTGGATTGTTTGGGGGGGGGTTTTTTTGCTGTTGTTGTTTTTTGGGTGTTTTTTTGTTTGTTTGTTTGGTTTGGTTTGGTTTTTGGTTTTTTTGTTTTGTTTTTTTTTTTGCTAGAAATAGAGTGTGAAAGACAAGATCTGTGTCAGCTTCTGCTCCTGAGGCGCAAAAACCCTTCTCCAAAGCCCCACCTGAGCCTGTTTCCCTTCTACACACAACAAAAACCTGTACAAAATCTGAGAGGCTGAAGGGCAGTGGCTTTACCTGACACTGGGAAGAAACCAAACACTAATGACGGTTTCTGCCTGTTTTCGTGGACTTTTAGCGCTGCCCTAGCGGGATTCCTGCCGTCCTCTGAGGCCCCGGGACGATGGCGCTTGCCGGGCCGGGCGCGCCTGAGGGCGAGGATCAAACCCGGCGGGGGCACTTTGTGCCAGGCTCAGCCCCTGAGGGAGGGCAGGGTGAGAGCGGGGATTCCTCCCTCTGGGAGAGGGCTCCGAGATCCCGGAGCCGGGCAAGGGGGAACGCCACCCGCATCTGCCAGGGAGCGGCCATGAGGGGCCCGGACACTGAGGGGAGGGATGGGGGAATGAGGGGAAAAGGTGGGGAAAGGGGAGGGGAAAAGGAAAGAAAGGGGGAAAAGGGAGGGGAAAAGGAAAGGAAGAGGGAAAAGGGGAGGGAAAAAGGAAAGAAAGTGGGGAAAGGGAGGGAAAATTAAGAAAAAAGGGGGGAAAGGCAGAGAAAAGGGGGAAAAAGGGAAGGGAAAAGGGAGGGGAAGGGGAGGGAAAAAGAAGAGTGGGGAAAGGGGGAAAAGGGGAGGGGAAAAGGAAAGAAAGTGGGGAAAGGGGGGAAAGGGAGGGAAAAGGAAGAGAAAAGGGGGGAAAGGCAGAGAAAAGCGGGAAAAACCGGAGGGGAAAGGGAGGGGAAGGAGAGGAGTCCGCCCTGAGGGCCGCCCGCTCCCCGCCCTTTCCCCACCTCGGGGCGGAGCAACGCCGCAGCCCAAGATGGCGGCGGCACCCTCCCAAGATGGCGGCGGCACCTTGCCATTACGGCGGCGTTACCTTCTCAGCATGGCGACTGCCGCGTCCCGCCCCGGCCAATCCCCTCCGAAGATGGCCGCGGCCCCGCCCCGCGCCGCGCGCTGCACGCCGGGCGCTCGGGGCGGGCTGAGGGCGCGGGGCCGGTCGGGCCTGCTGCGGTCGGAGCGAGCGGGGCCGGGCCGGGCAGGGCAGGGCGGGCGCCATGCCGGAGCTGGCCGTGGACAGGGTGGTCGTGCACCCGCTGGTGCTGCTCAGCGTCGTCGATCACTTCAACAGGTGCGGCCGCGCGGGAGTGGCGCCGCGGCGCTGAGTCACGGCCGGGCCGGGAGCGGGGCCCTGAAGGAGCCCGGGGCCGGGAGGGGACCCGGCGGAGCGGGAGGGTCCCGGGGCCGGGAGGGGATCCGGAACCCCGGGTAATTTGGGCCTAAGTCCGCTCCCTGCCGCCGATGCCGAGCGGTTTCAGAGCCAGAAATAAGCCCCGAGTCCCGGGAGGTGGCCGAGCCCGCGGTGCGTGACGCTGGGGTCGGGCGCTGTTCGCAGCCGGGGTCGGGGTCGCGTCCCCCGTGAGTGACATCGGGCCGTCCCTGGGCACAGGCTGTGGTTCCGAGGGCAGCGGAACGCCCTTTTGTGGCTGGAAACACCAGCGGTGGTAGCACAGCCTTAACCCCCTCTTCCACCCCCGCTGTGGCTCCTCCGACACGGGGTGGGGGTCCCTTCTCCCGTCCTCCCCGTTCGTGGCAGGGACTGACAGCCGGTTTTCCTTTTAGAATAGGAAAAGTGGGAAATCAGAAGCGAGTGGTTGGAGTGCTGCTGGGCTCCTGGCAGAAGAAGATCCTGGATGTGTCCAACAGTTTTGCAGGTGAGGTCGTGTGTCCTGCCCTTCTCCAAAGCCACTGAATTATTTAGTGGATGGTTGTGTTGTGGGTTTTGAAGAAACCCTTGATCCGTCCATGTACCAATCACCTCATATCCAACAACAAATGCAAGCTGCTGTCAACACCTAAGTAAATCTCACTCTCCTTTAGCAGCCAAAAATACCCAAACCCGGAGCATTTCAATAAACATTTTAATTCAGGAAGTTGGACTCTTAAACACTGGTGTTTTGTTTTATTCCCAGTACCCTTTGATGAGGATGACAAGGATGATACCGTGTGGTTCCTGGACCATGACTATCTGGAGAACATGTATGGAATGTTTAAGAAGGTCAATGGTGAGTTGAGATCTTCTGACAGTCAGGGATATGCTCCCAAAAACTTTCAGGGCTGTGGAGGATGGAATTCCTGTGAATCACAGAATCCTTGAGGGGGGGAAGTACCTGTAAGATCATCAAGTCCAACCATCAGCCAGCACCGTGTTCTCCGCTAACCGTGTCCCACATCCACATGGTTCTGAACACTTCAGAGATGGGACTTGCATCTCGAGATGTCAGATGTGCAGGCTGTCAGACCCCGAGAGCCACACAATTAACGGAAGCTGTTAATTAGCAGTGAAGGGGCCAGGAGAAAAGCTGTGGGTCAGTTCCGGTGATGAGCGAGTGCGGTCACTGCTCAAGCCATGGCCTTGTAATCCACTTCCCTCTCCTCCACACAGATCAGGCTCTCACCCTCCATCAGCCCACCCAGTCTCTGCCCAGCTCTCTCTGCTGGGGCCTCCCCCAGTTCTGATTCCAAATCCTTTCTGCTTTTGCTCAGCCAGAGAAAGAATCGTGGGCTGGTACCACACGGGCCCGAAGCTGCACAAGAACGACATCGCCATCAACGAACTGATGAAGAGATACTGCCCCAACTCTGTAAGTGGGGCCACCTTTGGCCTGTGGGGTTGTTCTTGCCTCCCTTTCCCTAAAAGGGGCATCTGGGAAGCCTTGTCCCCCACCTTTTTTGCTGGTGGCACAGCTGTAAAGTGATTGAGGAATGGGATCAGGAGTTTTTTGAATCATTGTCTCAGTGCTTGAGGTTACTCCTCTGGGCAGACTTGTGCTGGTGCTGAGGAGGGAAGAGCTGGTTTGGGTATTTTTTCCCTACTCCTTGACTGAAATCCAGTTTTTTGCACGTTTTCTTTCTCCCCAAGGTGCTGGTGATCATTGATGTGAAGCCAAAGGACCTGGGGCTGCCCACAGAAGCCTACATCTCCGTGGAGGAGGTCCATGATGTGAGTGTTCACTGTGTCAAGTGTCACAGCCGTGGCTGGGAGCTCTTGGAGGCTGTCACTCGTGGGTGTCACAGGCTGCAGGTGCTCCAGGTGTGCCCAGTCATTGTGGGCCTGCCCTGAGCAGCTCACTCCTCACTGAGCCCCATGCAGACAAACAACACCCAGCAGTGAGTCACTGTAATTGTTGCATTTAAATTAATTCTGGATGCATATAAAACAGTGGATCTTGTTGCCTTTCTGAGGCCTTCACTGCAGAGCAGGAGCTGCTCTCCCAAAATGCAACAAGGTTGGATCAGGGAAGAGAGAAATAATAGAGGTATTTACAATTTCCATTCCTCCCTCCAGGCACAGACCAGCAAAATGCAGAAATGGGAAGTTAACCAGAGCAGGAGAGATTGCTGGGACAGTCAGTGACACTGATTAAATCAAGAACATCCAGAGCTGTTCCTCTCAGATCCCTTGTGGCCTGTGTAGGGCTGCTTTTCTGGTTTCCTTGGTGCAATCCCTCATCCCCTGGCTGAAATCCCCCGTTTGTGTCCCCCCTTTAGGATGGCAGCAGTCAGTGACACTGATTAAATCAAGGACATCCCAGCCAGAGCTGTTCCTCTCAGATCCCTTGTGGCCTGTGTAGGGCTGCTTTTCTGGTTTCCTTGGTGCAATCCCTCATCCCCTGGCTGAAATCCCCCGTTTGTGTCCCCCCTTTAGGATGGCACCCCAACTTCCAAGACCTTTGAGCACGTGACGAGTGAGATTGGTGCTGAGGAGGCTGAGGAAGTGGGTGTGGAGCACCTGCTGAGGTGAGGGGACAGCTGTCCTGGGCCCTGCCACGCTCCCAGCGGCGTTCCCGGTGCCACTGCCCGAGGAGCACATCAAACACGTGGCATAAATCCTGGGAGCCTGCCTGCCACCAGCCCTGGGCCCTGCTCACACGGCTGGGAAGGTCCCAGGGGGCGAGGCTCTAATCCCCATTCTCTCTGGGTTGCAGGGACATCAAGGACACCACGGTGGGCACGCTGTCCCAGCGGATCACAAACCAGGTCCATGGCTTGAAGGGACTGAACTCCAAGCTTCTGGACATCAGGAGCTACCTAGAGAAAGTAGCCCTGGGCAAACTCCCCATCAACCACCAGATCATCTACCACCTCCAGGACGTCTTCAACCTGCTGCCAGACGTGAACCTGCAGGAGTTTGTCAAGGCCTTTTACCTGAAGACCAATGACCAGATGGTGGTGGTGTACCTGGCCTCGCTCATCCGCTCCGTTGTGGCCCTGCACAACCTCATCAACAACAAGATTGCCAACAGGGATGCGGAGAAGAAGGAAGGACAGGAAAAAGAAGAAAGTAAAAAGGAGAGGAAAGATGAGAAGGAGAAGGACAAGGAGAAGAGCGATGGCAAGAAAGAGGAGAAAAAGGAGAAGAAGTAAAAGGTGTAGTTTTTTTTATTTGTAAATTAAAAATCTTGTAAACTAAGTCCCTGGTGCTGGGGTCTTGTCTGTTGTGCTCAGCACTCTGCTCCTCCTCACCAAGGCAGGGCTGGGGGGAGCCATGTGGAGGCTTTTGATTTGATGATGCTGTTACACAGCACTTCTCCTTCCCCCAGTGTGTCTTCGGGGGTGTTGATGCCTCAGCTCACGCACACTCTGCTCTCACCGAGCATATTCCCATGTTCCAGGGCTAATCCTTTGCCACTAGCCAGTGTTGTGCACCCTCGGGGTGTGGCACAGCGGGGATGTTGTCACTGCTGTCACACCTCTGGGCCAGTGAGGCCCCAGCCCCTCCCTGGGGACAGCAATGATGGCCCTGTCACTCCTGGCCGGGACCAAGCAGCTCTAGGGGCTCTGGGGAGGCACTGGGGCCCTCACCACTGACAGAGCAGGCAGGGACAAAATCCATGGGATTTGTGATCCCAGTGCTGAGCATTGGATGCCGTTATGGCCCTGGAGCCCCAGCCCTGCACAGACCCCACCCTGGCAGACACACACTGACCCAGGAGAGGCGCAGACCCGGGACACAGAGGGACCCAGGACACACACGGGGACCCAGGACACAGGCACACCTCGGCAGCTGCTTTGTCGTTTATTGCACACGAAGCCGCGCGGGGCAGGCGGGGCCGTGCGGAAGCGGCCGGTTCCCAGCCCGGAGCCTTGCAGGGTCCCGTCTCCTCAGGCCCCGGACACACGGACACAGACACGCTGGGTCTGCCGCCCGCACGCACGGGAGGGACAGAAGTGACAGCCGGGTGATCTTGCCCTCCTCACTGCAGAGGGAACAGGAGTGTGGGCAGAACCCAGGATCTGAGCGAAGGCCGGCAGCGCCCCAGCAGAGCCCCCGGGGCTGCTGTGGAGCACCAGCTCCAAGCAGAAACCGCATCATTTAAATACAACCGCCCCGGGGCCATGGGCTGCACATCCCTGGACACGCCAGGGACACCTCAGCCAGGCTCTGGCTCCAGTGGCTGCAGGTCTGGCCTGGGAAGGGGCTGTCCTGGCGCTCAGATGGTGCACAAGAGCCTCTCAGAAGCACTGTCTCAGGGCTCCCTGTCACTGTTGCTGAATGCTGGGTGCAGGATGGGGCCCAGAAGTCAATCTGAGAGCCATTTTCCCCCTCACCTGCCACATTCACCAAAATGCCGTGAAAGGCAGAAAACACGAGGGGGAAGAAGAGCATCTACCAAACACTTAACAGTGTCTGCAGAGGGGGCTGGGGAGCCCCAGTGCCCCCTGTGCTGCCCCCCAGCCCCTCTGTGCCAGCCCTCGCAAGCCAAGCCCTTGTGTCCTCCTCTCCATCACACCTCGGGTTTCCTCAGGGAGGGAAACACAGCCCCGTTCCCCCAGGGCCGTGTCAGTGCAGACCTTGCCCAGGAACAAAAGCCACAGTGTCCATAGGGGCCCGTGCACATCCCGGGGAGGGCTCGGCCCTGGGCACCGGCCGGCAGCGCTCCGGGAACGCCCCACAGCTCCATCACTCCTGTCCAAACCCTTCTGTCTCCTCAATGGCGTAAAGCAGCTTCTCCTTCAGCTGTTCATAGCTCTTGTAGGGAGGGAGATCCAGGCGGTTGAAGCTGGGGAGAGAGCCGAGGCTGGGACAGGCCAGGAAGAGCAGTCCCCTCCCATGGGATGGAGAGCCCCGTGCAGCCCCACAGAGCTCCCTGCCCCCGTCCCCGCGCGCTCCGGCCAGGCCGAGGGGCAGTGACTTACCACGTGTGACTCCGTGGCAGCCACGTCTCTTTGCCAACTTTATCTATGCAGAATTTCTGAGGCCCGTTGCTGCCTGTTAATGAAGAGCACAGCAAAGTTCTTTACACGACCAGGAGCTGAAAAAGAAACCCCACCCACACACCAAGATCCACCATCATGGCCCTACAATCTCAGAGGCACACAGGGCATAAATCCACGGCAGCAATCCCTGCCTGGCTGCAGAAAGGACATTCAATAAACAAAGGAGAAAGCAAAAAGCAGATTCACAGCACAGAGGAGCAAGAGCACCATCTCTGAGCACGATGGCTCCATAGCAAGTGCTAAAACTCATTGATCTGTAAACCCTCAGGATTGTGTGAGTCCATCCAAGTTTTAAAGGACCTGGCACAGCAAGTCTGAGTCACTAAGGTGGTTTTTCAACACAGTGGGAATGCTGGAGAGATTCCAGGGGGTGGAAAAAGCTAATATGCCAGCAAGAACAACTGAGTGGGTTAAGCAAGCTGGTTGGCTTAACACGAATGCCAGGAAAGTCAGGGAAAGGCTGGTATAGGCCCCAAAAAGCAGTAAATTAAAGGAGAAGTGGAACCACACTGTGGTTTTCTGAAAAAGAGGCTTTGTCGCACAAGAATGAAAATTGAATCAGAAATCCAATCTCATTCAGACTGAGATCACAAACCAGCCCCACAAAGTTAACCCTGGTGGGACCCTTTGGCCAGAGAACGTGTGTGGAAATGGCACAACACCAGAGCACTGTGCTCAGACCTCACAGCTGCCTTCCTGCTCACGGGCTGCCGTGAGCTCTGTGTGGGGACAGGGACAGGAAGGTGCCACCCCCCAGGACACACCGATGAGCTCAGCAAAGCCCCCGACGGGCAGGCGGCAGGTCCCCGTCACGAACTGCAGCAGCCGGATCCTCTTCTCGTTGTCCATCTCCTTAACCACCTGCAGCAGGAACGCAGCAGCTGAGTGGGATCCTGGTCCCATCCTGCAGGATGGCTCCTGCCAGCGCACCCCACGCCCTCAGCTGGGCTCAGACTGACCTGCCAGAACCACTGGATCTGTTTGCTGTTCTTGGTGTAGTGCCTGTAGATGGTATTTTTCTGCCAGTCGTTCATGTCAATCTCCTGCATCCCGCACAGCATCAGCTGGGGACAGGGGACACTCAGCAGGGGACAGATGGGGCCCTGCACCCACGCTCTGAGTGCCAGCCCCTCTGGTGCCAGCCTTCACCTGACCCAGGTGCCAGTACTGAGGTGTCTGGCACAAATTCCTCCCATCCAACGGGATGGTCTGTTGCCAATGGACCCAACGAGCCACCCCCACAGCCAGCACACGTGGCTGTCATCAGGGGATGGGCACAGAGCATGAGCAGGGTCACCATGTGCCTCTCTCCAACCACATCCCCACCCCAGGGGCCAGCTCACCTCCAGCTCCTTCTCGTCGAAGTAGCGCAGCCACTCAAGCGGCACCACCTCGTTGAAGCCGTCCAGGAACGCCTTGGTCTGCTCCTCCACGCCCCGTGTGAACCTCCAGTCTGTCAGCAGCCTGGGGAGGCAGACGGGGTCGGCACAGGGCCAGCACTGCTGGCCTGGCCCTGGGAAACCCCAGGATCCCTCCCACCAGCAGGGAGGGCCCAGGGAGTGTGGGGAATGGGAGAGGGGCTCCCTCAAAGTACCCCCTCAATTCCCACTGGTGGGTTTCTGTCTCTGCCCCCAAACCCATGAGCAGCATTCAGCCCCGACAGTGGCCTTAGGAGCTCCAGGGGTGCAAACCACATCCCCTGGCTGGAGCTGAGCTGGCCCTGGCAGCCCCCAGGCAGGCAGGGGGAACAGCCATGGGATGGGAAAGCAGCCTCAGCCTCTCTCCCCTCTCCTTTTTCCTGAAAGTACTGGCAACTGCCCAGCCTGCAGCAATCCAGACCGCAGCAGAGCTCGGCCAGCCGCGCCAGCCCGGGCTTGTCACAGGCCACGTAGCCCAGGGAAGCGGCCACGTCCCAAGCCCCGCGGTCCCACCCCTGCAGCCGCTGGGGGCGGGTGCCTGACAGGACCCTTGGGACAGCCACTCACATGATGTACTCCTCCTTGTTCTCCTCCGTCACACGGATGCTCTCGCCACCCTCCTTCAGCTCGTGGGTGGTCACCTTGCCCAGGATCTCCATGTCCTGGATGAAGTACAGCTCCAGGCCGCACTCCTCCAGGCTGTTCTCCCTGTGGGGGACACCGGGATGTGATTCCTGATGGAGGCACCCAGCAGCAGTGAGGGGCTGTGGGGAGAGCTCTGCAGGAGGGATTGCAGGGCGCTCACTTGGTCCAGACGATGGAGTTGTAGAACTCGGGGTCGATGGACTCCAGGTCCTTCAGCGTCGGGCGCTTGTTCAGCATCCGTTTGTAGAAGGGCAGCGTGAAGCCAGTGTCGATGAACTTCCCGTGGTACAGAGCCTGTGGCAGGGAGGGGACACCAGGTCACAGGGGACCCTGGGATGCAGCCCCGGGGCAACACAACGCTCCACCCTGGGGCAGCCACAGTGCAGAGGGGACTCATTCAGGGGTTCCTGAGCTGTGGCACTTGCTCCTCACTGGTACACATGGAGGGGAAGGGTGGGCTGCCCCAACAGCACTTCCCAGGCCGGGTGGGCTGCAGCCCCTCTCCCTCCCCACGGCAAATTCCACTGCATCTCCCTCTCCCCTCACAGCTCTATTAAGAGCACTTGTTTAAACAGAGCTGTGCTGTGGCTTCCCTGAATCCCTGGCTTCCAGGAGCCCCGAGGCAAAGGCAGCCAAAAATAATGCAGACGCTTGTCTAGAACGGCCCAGCGGTGAGTAATAGTCTGGGGTTTTATTGGTATCCTGCGAGGCGGGGCAGGGCAGGGCAGGACAGCGGGGCCGGAGCCGCCTCCGCGCACACCCCGCGGGGCTGCGGGCCAGGGACCCTTCCCCGGGCTCGGGGAGCCCCCCTGCCAGCCCGGGGCACACTGGCCTTGAGCAATCCAAGACAAATGGGAGGAGCTGCTCTGGAGCTTGGGCAGCTGGAAAATCTCACACTGCTGGGACTAAAAATAGTCCCAGGAGCTGCAGACCCGACAGCACCTGGGGTGACAGCCAAAGACCTGGAGCCGTCCATCCCCGCCACAGCTCCTGGGAAACCAGGTCTCCTCTGGCCCCACAGCCGTTCCGTGGATTCAAAACGCATCACCCCACAGCACCCCCCTGAAGGCCCATCTCCCACTGACCCCCACGTGGGCAAGAAGGGGCTCAGGGAGGGCAGCAGCACGAGGCCAGCACACCCACGGCACACCGAGCTGCCCCTTGCCCTGCTGCCCACCCTGTCCCCTGCTCCACACGGGGACACAGACCCCTGGGGCCATCCCCCGGCTCTCACCATGGCGATGAAGCGGCCGATGAAGCGGAAGTAGGTGAGGTGGTCGGGGTTGATGGAGGAGGCAGGGTTGATCTGCAGGCAGTAGTTGTTCTTGCCAGCGTACTCAAAGAGGCAGTACATGGGGTTGAGCACCTCATGGGACAGGAGGAAGAACCATTCCCTGGAAGGAGACAAGGGGAACACGGTGAAAAGCAGCTCAGGGAGGGGACAGTATTGTCCCTGCACCAAGCGGGTGCCCACCTCCCCAGGGTGCCAGGCAGGTGCTGGGCACTGGTGTGACTGGGCGAGGCTGTTCCCCTCCCCAGGGTGCTGTGTGGGGTTTGTGAAGTGTTTCTGGAGATGCCAGCTTGCTGCAGGCCCCACTCAGAGTACTGGGAACCTTGGGAAGTGCCACACACAGCCCCAGCTGGGCTGTCCCACACACACACACCCCCTGAGTGCACCCAGTTCCTCCGCACGCGCTGCCCTGGGAGCCCCACGCCAAGCTCGGGACAGCACCATCCTGGCTTTGCTCCCCCGGCCGTGCAGGCAGACAGGAATCCTCAGACGTGGAGGCAGCCCCGGCATCCTGTCCGTGGTTCTACCCTGTGGTAGAACAGCATGACGTAACCTACCATAGGGTAAAACCACTGGCAGGACACGGAGAGAGCTGGAGCAGGAGCAGGGGCCGGGGTAGCCGCCCCATGAAGGGCAGCAGGCGAGCGTGGGGTGGCAGCGGGCAGGGACACGCCAACTGAGCTCCAAGGACATGTCCCAGGTGAGCCAGAGGGGGCTCACAGGGACACAGGACCCCTTTCCAGACAAGCCACAGCCCATGCCCTGTGGTAACATCATCCCAGGCCAGCAGCAGGGCTGCAGAAACCACATCACACCCTGCCTGCCCTGGCACACACTGACTGTCTGGGGCCTGTTTGCTGCAGGGAGACGAGGCCACTCAGCCCATCACCCCCACAACTGGGGGCAGCAGGGACTCCCAGCTGGGTTCCCTGTGCTCTCACTGCCAGGACAGGCTGGTGTGATGCGTTCAGGGTGTCCCACCACTCCTAAAAGCCAGTTGCCCATTTGAATGCCCCTGGTCTCCTCTGCTCAAGGGCTGGGAGCCCCGAGTGCAGCTGCCTTATGCGTGCACTGCCCACAGGACCCAGGGCACAGGCAGGGCACGGCCCTGTGGCCCGGCAGGCCACGCTCACCTGGCGATGCCACCGTAGTCCAGGCCCTCCTCCCCTCGCATGATGATGTACAGCCGGCGCCGCAGGTCGTACGGCTTCATGTTCATGATCTGGGGACAAGCAGGGCAGTGTCACCACAGCCAGGGCCAGCTCCACTCCTGCTGGCCAGCTCCATGGCCCGGCTCCTGCCCGGCTCCGCGGCCCTGGCACCTCCCTACCTGCTGGAAGGAGTCCTCGAAGAGCGTCTGCCGAGACACGCTGATCTTCACATGGCTGGGCAGCGCGTTTGACTGCAGGCAGGGCAAAGGCACGGGGCTGTGTGAGGCTGGTACGGTTCTCCTCACCCACACCTGCCCACAGGGCTCAGGGCAGCCACACAGCTGCCCACAGCCGCTCTACTCACGTGGCAGAGGAAGCGGAACTGGTGGTACTTCCAGCGAAAGCTCCGGTCGTACGCGCCCGGGGAGCCGCCGTGCTTGCTCCTGCCAAAGCAGCAGGGCCAGGGTCACACCCTGTGCCTGCCCTGAGCAGCCCCCGGCAGGAGCCAGGTGGGATGGGGGTCACTGGGGCGCAGCTCCCCTCAGTCAGAGCCCCCAGACGCGCTGCTCGGGGCTTACCCGGACTCGAAGCCCGGGCGCGGGTCCTTGAAGGTGGTGGTGCGGGTGTTGTGGTCCACGAAGTACCGCACGCTCTCATTCGTGTACTTCATCTCCCAGCCCGGCGGCAGCGGCGGCTCCTGGATCATCCTGCTGGCAAGGAAGGGCTCAGCAGACAGGCCCTTTAGGCAGTCCCCCCCCAACCACAGCTCTGTGCCAGGCAAAAGGAAGGATTCATGGCATGGGACTGGCGAGCGACTGTCCACAGCCCAGGAGAGGAGTCCTGCCTGGGCAGCGCTCTGGCCACGGCCACGGCACTGCCAGAGCTTCGAAACCACCCGTGGGACACATGGCCTCAGTGCAGGCCAGGTCCCTGGAGAACTGCACCTTCCCAATCCCTGCTCCCCCCACGGCGAGGATCCCACCTACCCCTGCGTGCGAGGATCTTCCCACTGCGTGGTCCGGGTGTTGTGGTTCACGTAATACACTCGCCCATTGTCCTGTCTCTTCTCTAGGAGAAAAGGGAAAGAAAGAGTTAGCTGGAGTCCTGGAACAGCCCTCCCCTTCCCAGCTCAGAGGAAATTTGTCAGCTCCCCCATTCCACCTCCCTGGTTCGTTTGGAAAAGGCAGGATAAACCCCACATTCCTTCCGCGTGCCCGAGCTGCCTCAGCCCGGCAGTGCCAGCGTGGGGAGGTGCCAGGGCAGAGGCCAGCACTGCCAGGCCGGCACAGGGGCTGTGCTCAGCCACACACCCTCGTGGCACACACACAGCCCCTCCTGGGACACGCAGCAGTATCCCTCCACATGGATCCACAGGCGCTTTCCCAAACTCCCTGCATGGCCGTGCTCCAGTGCACACGTGTGTGAACACACACACCTCCCTGTGCTGCACACAGGCACAAAACAGCTCCAGCACACACCCCAGCCACCCCTGCACACACCCCTGCCTCCCCAGCACTGTGTGTGCCCTGCACCTCCTCCTCCTCCTCCATGTGCTGCGTCACTCCCCCATGCTCAGCCCTGCACCATGCAGGCAGGGACACCTTGTCACCTCCCTGTCGCCCTTGTGGCCAGTGCCAGCCCCTTGCTCCATCTCACTCCTGGACTGCGGGCAGCAGCCCCCAAATGATGGCCAGGACCGCAGCCATCCCAGGGATCCCATCCAGCCTGGGAACCCCCACCCCACGGTGCTGTGCCTGCCCAGCTGCCACTGGGGATGGGTCCCCTCTCCTTGCTGATGGATGGGGGGACACCCAGAAAGGGCTCCACCACTGCCCCCATCAAGACACTGTCCCTGCAGACTGCCGGAGCAGCCTTGCCCCCTCTGTCCTGCTCCAAGCTCCCACAATTTTAACCCTTCTCCTGCTCTCTCTGGCACAGCACAGCCCAGCTGCACCCACAAGCATCCCAGCCTGCCCTCTCCAGGGATGCTCTCACCATGAAGGGGTTCTCTCTGTCCTGGAGGTGGCACAGGGACTTTTCAAAATGTCCCAGCACACAATGCTTGGGCCATTTGGGGATGACCAGCTCTGCTCCTGCCAGCTGCCAGCCCTGCTCCAGAGCCAGGCAGAGCATCCCAGGAGGCAGCACAGCAGCGGGACGGATCCCTGCTCGCCAGAGGGGTCCAGGGACAAACAAGGACTTCCACCCCCAAGCTGGGGATCTTCCCCAATCCAAAGAGCAATCTCAAGCACTTCTGCATTCAGCAGCTGAGAGAGGCTGGGAACTCCTCCAGGAAAAGAGGAAGGCAGGGGAAAAAAAGCTGAATTTCGCATCAGAGATCGTGCTAGTCACAGGCAGAGTCAGTCCCACGTGCAGCCTAGCACAGGGAGTGCTGGCTCCAGGGTCACCCTTCACCCTTCCCAGTAACGCCAGTCACGGGAGCCAGGGAGCTGCTGGCAGCACGGTGCTGCCCGCGGGACAGGCAGGGTCCTGCCGCGGGTGACAGGAGTGTCCCCTGGGGGCCACGCAGGGGCAGGTGAGCGGTGCAGTACTTACCCCAGCCGGGAGGAAGGGGCCCCAGAGGATCATTGTCGGACGGGGCTCCGGAGGACTAGAGAGAGCAAAAACACGCAATAAACCCCAGAGCCGGGACGGCTGGGAGGAGCAGAACACAGAGACGAGCCGGCCAGCCCCGCTTCCACTCGCCTCTCCTTGGCCCACAGCTCCCAGGGAACTAAAAAAAAACTTGCACACTCAAGGGGGGGTTTAAAAAAAAAAAAAGAAACAAAATAAGCAAAAGAAAATGAAAAAAAAAAAAAATTAAAAAAAAAAAAAAAAAAGAGCCTAGGAGCTCAGGCTAAGCAGGGCTGGGGCAGCCAGGGGGCAGCGGGGCAGGGGCAGGGGCTGTGCCGGCCCGGGGCAGCGGGACGGCCCGGAGGGCTCCGGACGTGCGCGGCTGCTCGGCTGCGCCGGCGTCCCCTGCACATACACCTCCAGCCTCCTCCAAGAACCACACACAAGAGGGGAAAAAATATCGCAGGCCTTTCCAATGAAATCATTCCCACAAGCGCTGTCCACGCCCCGCGCTTCCTGGCGGGACGGCGGCCCCCTCCTCCCGGGCCGGGCTGCGGGATGCGCCGAGCCCGCGTCCCGCCCGCGCCGCGGCCCCGCCCGCCCGCACAAAGCCCCTTTCTCGGCCGCACGGGCACGGCCGCCCTCCTGCCCGCTGGGGCAAAGCCCGCCCGGCCCCGCCGGGCTCCCCGGGGATGGAGGGTCCCCGGGGTCCAGGGCAGGAGGGGGCCTGGAAGAGCCTTTAATGGTTAAATGAGAACGCATCGTTACCCAAAAGGTGAAAAGCCATCTGCTGGAGGGGGGCTGTGTCTCAGCTTCCCGCGCCGGGATGGGTCCGACTCACCTGGGCCCAGGGAATGCCACCCGCAGCCAGACCCGGCTGGGAACCGGGGCAGCCCCGGCCCCCCACTCCCAGAAAGGCACCAAAACCTGGGTGGGTAGAGCTCGTGGCAGCCAGCACCCCGAGGGTGGCCTGGCACAGTCTGTGCCCCTCAGAGCTCTGTCTCTTGTACCCACCCCCTGTGCCAGGACTGGCGTGGCCAGCACAGCTGGACTTGGGGCAGTGTCCGCTCCCTCCCGCCAGGACAGGCTGCCCACACAGCAGCCGAGTCGTGTCCAGGGGTACCACCTCGCTGGCACCTCAAAACACCTAATGAAAGCAACCAGGGCAGAGCACCAGGAGCTCCTGCTGCTCCCCACAGCCCCTGGGAACAACCTGCCCCCAGACCCTTTGTGCAAAGCATGTGGCACTGGGGCATCTGCCAGGAGAGCGGTCCCAGGCTCCACCTGAGCCCCCCAAACTGTGCCTTTCCCACCTCTGCCCCACCGCTCATCATTCCCCTACCGTGCCCTCCAGCAAGGGCAGAGGGATGCTGGAGGCAGGAGCAAGTCAAGCAGCAAGCCCCTGTGGGGCAGGAGGCAGAGCAGGAGCCATCACTGTTGGCAGCAGAACTCAAACAAAAAGTACAATCGTTTCATCAGGCTAAATTTGGAGGCCGAGTCCCTCCCTCGGCAGAGCGTGGCCAGGGCGCGTCGCAGGGCCTGGAGCAGCTCCAGGGCTGGCGCTGGCAGGGAAGAGGGACAGCCCCGAGCCCCGCTGGGCACGGTGGCAGCCCCTCCCAGGGGAGCCCCTGCTGAAGGCAGGGCCAGCACAGGATCGGGGGGGAGGGACAGCCCCGCTGGGCACGGTGGCAGCCCCTCCCAGGGGAGCCCCTGCTGAAGGCAGGGCCAGCACAGGATCGGGGGTCCAGCTCTGCCTGTGAGGCTTGGAAGGATTGGAGAGACATCCAGGGAGGGAGAGGCAGGGGGAGGAGGGGGCTGAGCTGCTCCCACAGCCCCAGGAGTGAGCCTGATTGTGTCCCACACAGAATGCACTTTGCTCTACACCCCCCATCAGAGAGCAGCTGAGCTCCTGGATGGAGCCCTGAGCTCACTCCAGTCCCAGCTGGGACTCCTGGCTCTCTCTGAGTAGATAAAAGGCAATGAGAAGTCGGTCCCTGTACGCTGCCCACCTTCCCTCCACAGCTGTTCACCTGCCTCTGGCACCAGTGCAGGTTCACCCCTGCGTGGGGCTGGACTGCTGCTCCAGGAGGCAGAACTGCTCCAGCCTGGCTCTGTCCCTGTCCCAAGCACTGCTCTCCCTGCAGCCCACAGCCACCAGCACTGCTCAGGTCAGCAGAGGTGCTCACCCCTCCACAGCTGGGTACAGATCCATGGCAAAGGTATGGCCAGGACAGGAGTGGTCCCTGCCCAGGTAAAAGTCAGCACAGGTGCTCACCCCTCCACAACTGGGTCCATGGCAAAGGTATGGCCAGGACAGGAGTGGTCCCTGCCCAGGTAAAGAATGGTTGAGACCATTCCCTGAGCAAGGAAATTCAAACATTCAGCCCAAACCAGGAACAGAGGGAAGCAGCAGATAAAGCAGGAGGGTGCTGGCCAAGTCCAGCTTGCTCCCTGCACTCTCTGGTCCCTGGCTCCTGCAGCCCTCTCCACTTGTACCCCAGGCTTTTAGCTCCAGGACCCAGCCACGCTGGCCTCAGCCCAACAGAGACCTGGAGAGGGACGAGCTCAGGCCTCAGAGCCTCCTGTCCTGCTACACACCAGGCTCCCATGGCTCCCTCCTGACAACAGGTTCTGCAGCCCCACAGGTCAGCAGCAAGGCTTGTCTGAAAGCCACAGGAGAATGTGTGGCTGGCCACATTGGCACTGGAGAAACCTTGGGGACAGGCTGCTGAGGACACCTCCCACCACCCTTCAGGGCCATGCAAGCTTATAAAAAGCAAGTCACTCCCCCAAGGCCTCTGCAGGCAGCTCAGTCTGTGAGCTCCCATCCACACACTGCTCTGAGCCGGCACAGACCCCACACAGCCCAGCAAGCGCCTTCCCGCGCCCCGTGGCTCCCAGGCAGCCCCGGTGAGCCCGGAGGGAGAGGCAGGTGAGACCCCAGCTCTCACCTGGTACAGGAACCTCTGGCTGAACTGCTGCATGGCCCCTTGCAGCTGGTTGCGCTGCGACTGCCACTGCTCGTAGTTCCTGACGTACTCGGCCGTGGGGCGCTGCCACGTGGTGGTCCGGGTGTTGTGGTCCACGTAGTAATACCTGCCTCGGGGATCCACGCGTTTCTCCCACCTGGAAGCACCCAAGGAAGCTGTCACTGTGTGGCTCACCCTCCGCCACGAGGGCTCCGTGCCCAGCTCCACAACCACTGCTCTCACACCCAAAGGGGCTCTTCTGGGCAAGGACCCACCAAAAGGAAACACAAAGGATGAGTAACTCCTCGAGTAGCTCCTGCAAGGGCACACGAAGCCTGACAGGATGCTGGGACACCAGTGGAGCTCCCACCAGGATGCCATGAACGTCCATCCCTCCAAGACAGCGACCGAGCCAAGGCCTGGACCCCCGAGCCCCTTACCCTGGAGGAAGGGGTCTCTCCCACGTCGTGGTCTTGTTGTTGTGGTCTACATAGTAGACTCTGCCATTCGGCAGCTCCCGCTGCTCCCACCTGCAAGGAAAATGAAATCATGAGGCAGGTGACACTTGCTGGCACCAAGAACACCCAGAGAGCTGTCCCTGCTGGTCAGGGAGCCCAGCCCCTCACATCCTTGGCACTCCAGCCTTCATTTGACAGGTTTGCGTGGCAGCCACTGGGCCTCCTAGATGGGGAGAGGGGCTGCAGCACTCTGCTTCCTCAACAGGCACAACTGGAGCATAAATTCCTAATTTCCCTCAGAAAGGTCAGCATAGGATTTCACAGAAGGTCAGTTTTATGCCCTGTGTTTCTGATGGTTTTGTTTGGTTTCTCTTAATACATCTTCAAAGGGGAGTGTTTGAGTTGGGGCTGGGATCTGTCCCTGCAGCCCTGGGCTTGCTGCTGACAGCTACAGCTTAAACACACGTTGGCCATGGTGCTCAGGCTGGGGTGGCCCTGAGGACAGCCCAGTGACAGCAAGCCTGGCTTCACAGGGCCACGCTGCACCCACTCTTTGTGTGCATTCATTCATTCATTTACCCTGGCAAAGGTAAATGCTCTGTGGAGCCTGTGCTTTCTTGTCAGCTTTTATCCTGCAGCAGAGGAGGCGAGCCAGCAGCTGCTGACAGATCAAGTGTTCTCCTGCCACACTTCTGCTCCCACAGGCCTCTCTCCCCATTCAATCATCTGTCTCAATTAATCACCACAAAAAGCTCTAGGAAATTAATACACCAGCTTCTGTGAGGCAGCAAGGGAGCCAGCCCAGGCTGGCAGGCAGCAGGCAGCCCGGGGGATGGAGCTGCTCCATGTGCTGGTACCCCACAGCCTGGGCTCATCCCAGCTCGGCCCCACAGCTCCAGGGACAGCAATGCCATCACCACAGCCACACACCTGCAGTGACACAGCTCAGCTGCACTGCAGCCTCTGTGGAGCCAGTGCAACACCTGCACATGTTGCTTCCAGTCAGCAGCACTGGACCTTTCTCCTCCCTGGAACGGGTCAGAGACACCAGTGGGCATCCCTGAGGGAGAGTCCAAGGCAGGGCCTGCTGTGCCCCTGCACCATAAGGGTGAGGGGCTGCCAAGCCTGACACCACCTGGTTTTCTGGTCACAAACCATGAACTTGGTGCTTCATGAACATAAAAGCACCAGGACAGGTAAAACAAGAAAAGTGAAATCTCTAAAGAGAAAATCAGCACAGCTGGGGTGTCCTAAGGCATGAGCAGGTCTACCATAGCCATGAGGAGGATGGCAGAAGGTGTCCATGCACTTTGAGGGCAGTGGAACTGCCCTGGACAGCTCCTCCAGTCTCATTAACAACAGATGCTCTGATCCATACAGCTCTGAGGACTTGGAAGGTACCATTCCTGCGGCTGCAGAGACCAGAACTCCCATGATGAGAATTCCTCCAGGTTTCTGGATCCCTCTGGGTGCACTCATGACTGCAAAGAGCCACGTGGGACTGGGGAGAGCTGCTGGTGGTGGCAGCTACTGCCTGATGTCCCCTGCCCCCACCTCACTCTCTGTAAAAACACTGATGAGCTCAGACTGCTCACCAGCAGCTCCTGGGTGATGTGAGGAGTGAATCTGCTGAGAGCTGGCTCTGTGAGCCAGTGCTGATGAACCGTGGTTATTGCTGCCACACAGGGATGGGGACACTGGGGACAACCCATCGTGGCTCAGACACCTTGCCCACTCCACAGGGCCCCCAGCAAGGGAGATCCATGGTTTTGGGAGTGCTGGACGGTGGGAGCTCACCCCACAAGCACCACAAAGCACCCAACATGCCAGTCCCTGCCAGCTCTCCTCCAGCTGCCCACAGGCTCTCGATGGCCACGGATGCAAGGAGCCACAGGCACTGGGAAGTGGCAGAACTGAGGCAGCCCTGCAGTCCAAACAAAACGCCCTCCTTACGTAAGAAACCACAGCCCGTGGGCTCTGCCAGGCAGCATAAAGCACCTCTTTGTGCGGGCAGGGCAGCGCCGCATGCCCCCCGCCCTGCTGCCTGTCCCACACGGGATCATCCCTGATAGGATCCAGATGCAGGAGCCAGCAGCCCCCTCCCCTCCCCTCCCTCTCTGCTCGGAAAGCCCAGCAGGAGAGCTGGGACCCCAGGCTGGGACCCCCAGGCCTCGGGCGCTCCACGCACGCTCCCGGCTCCGCGGGGGAACGCTGCCCAGAGGATGTGAAGGAGGCTTTGGGCACTGCTGGGCTGGAATTACTCAGAACTCCTTCCAGCCCTCTCCAGCCCCTAGGACAGACTCCCAGTTGTGTGAGGGATGCCTTTGAGCCGCCACACCTGGTGCAGATGTTGAGACACAGAGATCTGAGCACAGCAAATCGCTCTGGACCCCCAGATGAACCCAAGTGTCTGTCACAGCCCAGAAGGAGCAGGGAGGCTGAGGCCACCCTCCAGAGGCTGAAGTGAGTGTTCCCCATGCTCCCAGGGAAGGAAGGAGACACTCAGAGAACAAGGCAGGGCTCGGGAGGTGCCTGGTAGCTCTGCAAGGACTTTGCTCCTGGAGTGGCAGAGCAGGAGCCGCCCCCGTGGGCCCTGCAGTGCTCTCACAGCCAGCCCAGCAAGGGGCTCTCCTGCATCCCCATCTCCCAAGCTGGGCCCCAAACCACTAGTCAGAATAATTCCGTGGTGAGGTGAGCCCGCCAAAAACCGGCCTCCCTGGATCAGGGCTCAAGAACTCCAGAAGCTCATTTACACCACCCCAGGGACAGTGTTGTGCAATCCCAGTTCAGCAAATCCCCGTTAGCCCAGGACCTGCTCTGGCAGCTCCCTGGAAGGGCTCACACCGTGAAGACCCCAGTGCATTCAACTCCCCACTCTTGTTCACCTGGGAAGCCCTCGATCTCTGGTCTCCCCTGCCCAGGCCAGCACAGCACAAGCACAGCTCATGGTGCCCTCTTTCCCCCTACAGATCCCACAGCCAGCGCAGAAGGTGCTAATCAAAGGTGTCTCCAGAGACCCAGATTCCAGGAGCTCAGCCTGGAGAATGTCCCTACCCTTCAACATTCCTCTCCATCCAGCTCCCAAAGCACAATAGCTTTATTCTCCTCCCTGCTCTGACACACCAATTCTCTGGTGTGAGCTCCACAGGGACATGGGCAAGGGGGACATGGCCACCTTTCCATCTGGCTGGGCCAGGTAAACCCAGCCTGGTGTGTCTTAGAAAGCAGTGCCCACAGCCTTCAGAACCCAGAGTTATCTGCAGGCTTCCCCACCCCAGCAGAGAAACAACAGCCTGTTTCCAACCCCAGGTGGGGAAAAGGAGACCTTCAGTCTACCTGTAGGAGCAGAAAGGGGCTTAAGCTCTGGCTGGAATAAAGGCCTTTTTGAGAGCACTGGACTTTTCCAGCTGCCTGGAAACAGGAAGCGCCCAGGCCAGGAGAACAGAAAGCCTCACACACCCTGTGCATAAAGGCACAGTGAGCCGTTAACCCTAATTACCTGTGACTGACACGCGAGCGGGGCCTGACCTTCCAGGCATCGCCTCAGCCAAAGCAAAATAAACAGCTCCCTTCATCCCAAACACAGGCCGTTTCACCCCCCGCCCAGAATTCAAGGGGTCTGACACAAGGGGAGAATGGTGCAGCTGCAGCACACTGGGGGCTCAGCCCAGACCCCAACTGCTGCCCCCCACCCTGAGCCAGCAGCTCCCCCTCCCCTCCAGCCCCCTCCCGATGTCCCCTGGAGGAGGAGGAGGATGAGCAGCATCCATACCGGGGAGAATGAGCACCACTAGGGTCCTGTCCCCCTGTCCCCAGCAGTGGCCAGTGCCTCTGTGGTGTCCCCAGAGCATGCCCGTGCCCTCCTGCTCAGTGGGAGCTCCCTGAAAATCCACGCTGTCTCCTGGGCGTTCTCCTCTGACTGATCCCTTCAGCAGCCCTGTGAGAGCCAAGGGCTCTGCTGCTCCACGGGCACAGAGATGCCACCCACTGTTGAGTGCCCAAACACCAGTGGGCACAGGCCAGACCCCAGCCCAGAGCGTCCTGGGCAGGCAGGCAGGACAGGGAGCCCCGGCTGTGCCAGGCACAGGATCCCAGCACCTGCCCCGGGCCCTCCCTGTTCTGCTGAGCACCAGCACCTCCATCAGCTGCTGGGGCAGCTCTTTCCCTCCCTGGAACAGCCTCTGGTCCCGGCACACAGCAGTGCCCCAGCTGGCTCCTGTCCCCCTCCCCGAGGGCCGCAGGCAGAGCTTACCCGGGGGGCAGAGCATCCAGGGCGAGCACGGCTGCCCGGGCCGGGGGGGCGCTGGGGCCCGAGGCCGCCTCCTCCGCCTCCCTGGAGCCGCCCAGGGCAGGAGGGGCGGGAGCAGAGGAGCCCTCGGCCGTGCCGGACGCCGCCGGGGTCGGAACGCTGGCCCCTGCTGCCGGCCTGTCCTCATCCATGTCCGCGGCAGCCACGGCGTCCCCGTTCACTGCAAGGCAGAGGGGAGCAGGTCAGCACAGGGAGGGCACCAAGGCTGCCTGACCTTCCCGGGAAGCAGAGCACGTGGTGGGTGACAACCCGAGCTCGTGGTGGGTGACAACCCGAGCACCGCACTCTCAGTGCTCCCAGCCTGCGGCAAAGGCAGCACCTCTGGGAACCACTGCCACTGCCTCCATCCTGAGATGGTACTTTGCATTTGTGCCCAGGGTCTCTTCTGCCACTGGAAACATGCTGCAACCCAGATGGGAACTCGGGGAATGAGCAGGAGCCCCAAAACAGTGACTACAGGATCTCCCCCTGAGGCAGAGTGAAACCCAGGCTCCACAAGTCAACAGCACTGCAAAGAGCTACATGTTGCTGGATTCCACTGAACCTTTGGAAAAGGAGAGGGACAAAGCAAAGGAGAACTACAAAAAAAAAACTGTTGAGGAGGAAAATGCAGAGCAAAAAATGAAAGAGAATTTGTTAGAGGAACATTTATTAGATACCAAAACCCCAAGATGTGGCAGCCCAGCTGAGGAGAACCTTTGGTACAAGATAACCTGGCTGGAGTGGTAAAGCAAAAGCTTTATAAAAACCCATGAACAAGGAACAAAGGAGTGAGGGATGCAGACATACTTCCAGGAGCTAGAGCTGAGAAACGTAAAAAACTGTAAGGAAAGCCCACACATTTAGAAGCATTGTAGGAAAAAGCAGTACAAACCCTCAAGGAAAGGAGACTGAAGAGCTACAGACGCTCTGTAGAAGAGACAGAATGAGACCCATCAATGCACAGGGACAAAATTCCCAGGCACCACAAGATGCATTATGAATCTCAGCAGGGACTAGTTTTCTCCCCAGTGAACAGCCCCGAGCTGTGCCCCACCTCCCACGAGCACTGGTCACCTGTGCCATTGGCCACGCCGTTGGCCGTGCTGGTGGCCGTGCCGTTGGCCATGCTGGTGGCCACGCCATTGGCCATGCTGGTGGCCACACCGTTGGCCATGCTGGTGGCCGTGCCATTGGCCATGCTGGTGGCCGTGCCATTGGCCATGCTGGTGGCTGTGCTGGTGTGCTGTGAGCTCTTGGCCTGCTGCCGGTGCCGGCTCCTGCCGCTGGGACTTTGCTCTCCACTCCCCGTGTTCCCCCGGGCTGCCCCGGCCGCATGTCGGTGCGTCCTGCAAGGGAGGGAGCACAGGAGGTGAGACATGTCACGTGGAAAACACCACTCCTGCCTTTGCACCCTGGGCTTCTGCTGCTTCATGCTGCCTGCTCAGATTTGCCCAGAGTCCTGGCACACACCCGCTGGTGGCACAGACCCATGGAGGAGTCACCTGGGTGACACCAGCTTGCTTTGTTCACAGGTGGTCACTCTACGTGCCAAGGAATGGCCCTGGATGCTCACAGCCAGAATCCTGCTCACCACAGTGGATCCCAGCTTTGCTCCATCCACCCCTGCAGATCCCAGGAGATCCCACACCAGCCCCAGGTCCTGCACCATGGTGGGGACCCTCTCCAGTGCCTCGTGCCTGGCTCCAAGCCTAGCGCAGAGGCAGGTGAGGAAGGTGCTCCCAGGACAGCTGTGGCCTCCAGAAAAGGAGAGAACAGTCAGGAAAGATGAGAGCTGAAATCCCAGCATGAGTTGTGACCAGCTCAGGTGCAGCTGCTCCATCTCTTGGGGGTCACTGCCACCCTGGAGCTCACCTGTCACTGTCCTCCACGGCCAGGGCAGCCCAACCTGCACTGGCAAAGCACCTGCAGCTCCCCCAAGCAAACTCACTGCCTTGGACCATCCAGGGCGCCCAAGGCAGCACAAAGGCATTCCTGAAACAGCTGGGTTTCACCTTAAGAATTCATTCCTGCGAGGGAGATGCTGTCATCCCAAATCTGGGGGGCCTGAGGAGCAGAGGCAGAGCCCAGACACCTCCACCCAGGCTGGCAGCCCAGGCAGCAGCCATGGAGGGTAGAGACTGCAGGGAAAAGGACATGAGTTTCTCCCAGCCAAAATCTACCTTAAAAGGGCAAAACCCACAAACTGTCCCCAAGTCTCAGGGCTGGTGCTGGGAGGGGACAGCAGCTTGGCAGCAACAGGGCACAGATCAGTCATGCCACTCTCAGCAGCTCCAGCAACTGGAACCCTCCCACTCACTCCAAAGCTGCTCTCCTCGGGGAGCGGCTCATGGCAGGGCTGGGACTGGGAGGAGACATGGGAAAGCAGGAGATGGTTGTTGAAAATAGATTAGATGAGAGCCACGGGCAGAGCAGGAGCTGCTGTGACCACTTGAGTGAGTCACAGACCCCTAGAAGGGCAGCCCCAGCCAGGGGCTCCTGGAGGGGCTCCTCAGACAGTGAACTCCCCGAAACCCCAGCTGGCCCCCAGACACAGCTCCATGCTGGGGTTTGCTTTGGCCACCAGCACCCAGCAACACGGGGCATCTGTGGGGAGAGAACAGGCTCCTCTTCCCCCATCAGGAGGTGAAGGGGGCCCCTCACTGCCGGGGCTCAGCAGGGCACACTGGTACCACCCAGCTCCCAAAAGCTGGCTGGGACCTCTCCCCACAGTTCCCCCCTTGGGGAGGCCAGAGGCAGCACAGCCCCCAGAGCCCTGGCCAGAGGGGAGCAGGCAGGTGCCACCAGCCTGTCCCACTGGGAGCAACCTCTCTGGCATTGGATGGCTCTGGTCCCTGCCCTCCTCAGCACAGATGAGCTCAGAACTGCTCAGGGAGTTTTTAGAAACCAAAACAGGATGTTTCCAGCCAGCGGCACAGGGTTACCAGCCTGAATTAGCCAGCCCGCCGCCCAGCCCAGCCCTCCTACGAGTGCTCCCATCTGGGCATTGTCTTTTAATAGACACTGGAAACAAACCCAGCAAGGCCACAGAGCACGGCGGGATGGGAGCGTGAGCTTAAAATAGGAGCAAGCAAAAAGCAGGCAGAGCACAGATGGGAACAGACAGGGTGGGATGGAGAGGGGTGTGTGGGAGGGGGGCAGCCCCTCTCCCACAATGGGGACAAGACCCTGCTGTCCCCCATCGACTTGGGGACCTTGGCTGGCTGCCCCACTGCCCCTCCCGGGCTGGGGCAGATGATGCCAAAGAGTAAAGTGGCATCAGCCAGGTGACATCAATCCTTCCTCTTCCCCTTCTGCCAAGGCAGAGTCCCCTCGTGAGCACAAACCCCAGCCAAGAAACTCATGAATGGCCAGTTCCTGCAGCTGGGATGGCCAGAGGGGCCCTCAGGAGATGCAGCAGAGGTGACAGTGTGTCTCAGTCTCACTCAGCACATCAGAGCCCAAGCTGTGGACGAGGAGGAGGGCAGAGCACAGGCTGGAGCCAGCGCTGGCTCTGGGGAGCAGGGCACAATCTCTGGGAAACAGAGAGAGCCTCAGTGCCATGCAGGGGGCGAGAGCACAGCCCCCAAAACATGGAGCTGAGAAATTCCCCCAGTCCCTGCCAAAGGGGGGAGGCAGCCACATCCCCCAGCACCCAAATGAGAGAATCATGGAATAATTTGGGTGCCAAGGGATCTGAAAGCTCACTCTCGTTCCAGCTCCTGCCATGGGCAGGGACACCTTCCATTATCCCAGGGGGCTCCAAGCTCCGTCCAGCCTTCCAGGCTCTGTCTGGACACTTCCAGGGATGGGGCAGCCCCAGCTTCTCTGAGCAACCTGTGCCAGGGCCTCCCCAAACAGGGGCTGTGGCACCCATGGCCCCAGCTCTCAGCCAGAGCTCCCTCTCTCCCTGCACAGACGGCTGTGGAATTTCACACCCAATCACCAAGATTAGCAGCAAATCCCAAGATGACATTTGTTCAGGAGAAGAAAGAGAAGCCCTGACCAAGCAATTTCCCTTGCAGGGACAGTGTGGAAATAGCTGAGGAGCAAAGAATGCCCCTTTTCTTCCCATCCTGCCGCTGAGTGACTTTGCCAGCATCCATCACCAAGCCCAAGAAAATAAACACGGCTCTGTGTATAAACACAGCAACCATCAAACATTCCCAAGTGCAAGGGACCCACATTCCACCCTGGAGCGTGCAGCTGTCTCCTCTGTGGGTATGGAGAGCAGTGCTCTGCCCCACAGAGCAGCACCACATCTCACTGAGCAGGGGTGTCCAGAACAACCCCACATTCAGGTGAGTACAGCATGGATTGAGAACTAGCTCGGAGGTTTCCACAGCAGGGCAGCCAGGGGATATGGCAGGCACACCTGGCAGGTGTCTGAAGGTGCCCTGCACAAGTCCTGGCCAGACTTCACCACACTCAAGGTGACAGCTGAAGCACAAACTCCTCACAGATAATGGGAAGGCAATGGGGAATGGGCAACAAGCAGTGCCCAGGCTCAGCCTCCCAAACCAGAATTTTTTTGCAGGTTTTCTAGCACCTCCTGAGAGCTGCTAAGTGCCTGCCAAGCCCAGCTCATTCAGATCACTGAGCACTTCCCACCCCTGGGGAGGCTCTACCACCTGGACAGCAGGAATCAACAGGAACAGCCACCAGAAAGGGGCAGAATCTGTGGTCACAAACTGCTCCCAATTTCCATCCCTCTCCCTCCCCGGGTGGGAGATGAACACACAACATGGAAAGACAAGGTCACTTTTTGAGCCAAAAACATCAACTCTGGTGTGTGCCCAGCACATAATGCAGGAGCAGAAGAGCTCGAGGTGTGAAGCTTGCAGCTGAGAGTGCTCCTGAGCCTGGGCCACGCAGAACCCCCCACGGACAGGCTGCAGGCGCCCTCTCCACAGCCACACTCCTACCCAGAACATCTGTACAGGCTGCTGGGCCACTGCCATGCTCTGGAAATATAAATAGGTGTTAAATTCAACTCCATGTTGACAGTGTGACACGTCTCTCAGTAACCACAGCTCCAAAAGGAGCAGCACTCGGCCACTCCAGCCCGGCAAGGAGGCAGGGCAGGGCAGGGCACAGAGCCAGCTGCAGGATGGCCTGCTGCCCAAGCATCTCACTTCCTTTGGAAGCAGCTGCTATTTCCCTGCAGCTCTGCTTCTCCTGCTCTCCCTGGACCTTCATAAGCATGTCCCTCTGGCCATTGCCTGGAGGAGCCCTGTGCTTCCCAGCCTGGCCAGGGCTGTGCTCAGGTGCTGGGGTTCCTGTGATCCCCATTTGAAGGGACCCCACTTTGCTGGTTTGCCTCACTGCCCCACTCTCAGACAGATCATTTTTTCAGCTGCCAGCGGAGCAACTGGTGGGAAACTCTCTGAGCCATCACAGACTTGCTGCTCCTCGAGACACCAACACTTTAGGAGAGGCTCAGGCCAGCCACAGCCCAGCTGTACAGTCACTCCTCTGCTGTCCCCCAGCACAGATCTCCCTTGTGCTGCAGGACAGGGGCTCACTGGCAGATCTGGAGTGGGGTGCCCAGCACAAGGCCAATCCAGCACAGCCACAGCGACCCCTCAGCAATGGACACACGGCATGGGACCCTCACCTCGGCCTGCTGCCAAAGCAGTTGGTGCTGGGGGGTTGGTGCCGGCCCTCCGTGGCCACAGCTGTGCTGCTGGGGTCCCGTCCAGGTACCTGGGACCCTGCATGGGGGAAGAACAAGGGGTGAAGAAAAGGACTGAACCACCTGTAGATCCACCCTCCTTCTCTCCCTCCTGCCTTCCAGAAAGGAGCCCCAAAAGCACAACAGCCCCATCCCCGGCAGGAGAGACCCCCAGCAGCCAAGGACTCCCTGCCTCACACCACTCAGCCCAGCACCTCCTGGCCCCCCCAGCACTCCAAGCAGGACACAGGAGTCTGCAGAGCTGGCAGTGCCAGGACAGCACGGCATCCACAGCTCCCAGATTTCACAGATTCTGTCTTCCAGTAACAAAGAGAAGGAGCCAAGTGAAAGCAATGCACCAACCCCTGTTCTGCACAAGCTTTGCTCTCCTGGCAGCCCTGAGAGATCAGCCACCAGCCCATGACCCCACAGATGCTCTGGCATGGGGAGCTCTCGTGAGTGGA
Organism: Onychostruthus taczanowskii; assembly: GCF_017590055.1. Lineage (NCBI taxonomy): Eukaryota > Metazoa > Chordata > Aves > Passeriformes > Passeridae > Onychostruthus > Onychostruthus taczanowskii. Next base: position 13,477,675 of record NW_024499017.1, on the reverse strand, counting down.
TCAGCAGACACTGACACCATTTCCCAGCCCTCACAGCCAGCGAGGGAAGGGGCTGATCCAGTGAGGGAAGGGGCTGACCCGCGTGGAAGGCTGGAGGAGGGCTGGAGAAGGGCCGCTCCTCCCAGGCTGCTGGGGAGGCAGCTGTGAGCCTGTGGCTGCTCCCGTTCCACTCCTGCCACAGCTCACCCCTGCGGGAGCCCACGGGGCTGGCCCGGGGTGGGCAGGGGTCTCACGGGGGGCAGAGGTGGGGGCTGGCCCGGGACACCGGGCTGACACCGAGCCTCGTGCGGGCCGGGCACTCACCCTCCGTGCCGGCACTGCCGTCGGGAACGCTGCCCAGAGCAACAGCCGGCCCGTCCAGGAAAATCGTCAGCTCTCCGCCCGACACAATGCTGCCTTTGTTCTCCGTCTGCAGGTCCAGGGTCAGCTGCCTGTTCTCCACTGCAGCAGACGGGACACGGAGAAAGAGACCCCCGGTCAGCAGCGGGTACCGGCCCTGCCAGGGGTGGCTGCACCGCCCCAGCCCCAGGCCAGCCTCCCGGGCCTCCCCCATCCCCAAAGGACAATGTGCCCATGCTCTCAGGGCCACCAGTGCTGGCCACACACCTACACACACCTACCAGCCCAGCCAGTCCCACCAGCTGCTCCTGAGGAAGATCATTTTCAGCAGCCCTCAGGGTCCCTTCACCCTTCACTGGGGCTGCAGCTGCCCCAGGGGCCCTGGCTGTGACACCGAGACCCCCATCGCTCGCAGATCCAGGAGCTGGGGCTGTAGGGCAGATCCCAGCAGGAAAGCCAAGGGATTTCACAGAACCACCAGGTTGGAAGAGACCTCCAAGACTGAGTCCACCCCATGCCCCAACACCTCATCTAAACCATGGCACCTCCCTGGGCAGGCCATTCCAGAACTTTATCACTCTTTCCATAAAAAACTCTTTCCTAATATCCAACCTACATTTCCCTTGGCACAGTTTGAGACTGTGTCCTCTGGTTCTGTCAGTGCTGCCTGGAGAAAGAGACCAACCCCACCTGAGCACAATCACCTTCCAGGAGCTGCAGAGAGTGATATGGTCACCCTGAGTCTCCTTTTCTCCAGGCTGAACACCCCCAGCTCCCTCAGTCGTTCCTCACAGGAGTTGTGTTCCAAGCCCCTCACCAGCCTCGCTGCCCTCCTCTGGACGCACTCGAGCGTCCCAAAGTCCTTCCCAAACTGCGGGGCTCCTTTAAGATGACACAAGGGGCAAGAGGGGTCCTGCAGGGTGGTGAGCATCCCTCCATCCACATCCCTGTGCACTGGCTCCACTGAGCAAAACCAGCACGGAGGGCTGTCCCCAAACAGGAACGCTCTGCTGCAGCACTGGACTGCATTCACAGAAGGTTCTGGAGAGAGTGCCACGAGCTGGGAGGCTCCTGGAGACAGCTGCCAGCTCCACTCCCTCCTGTGTGAGCCAGTCTGGCTTCATCAGCTTGGCTTTGCTGGTCCCTGGGGGCAGTGGGGGCACAGCACAGCCCTCAGCACCCACCCCATCACAGCAACGCCTGCCAGTGCCAGCCAGACTGAAACACCCGTCACAGAAGGCCAGAAAAATTTGGCTGCACCAGCCTGGGACACTAGCCCAGACGCTTCCTGACTCATTTGCTCAAATAATATTTTTATTATACACGGATTGCTCATGACACAATGGCACCATTTTTTAGCAACCTGCTTTGTCCCGGTGTGACGCGGGGACGGGGTGCGGCTCAGGCCAGCAGGAGCACACCTCCATGGAACCCTTGTCCCACCTCTACCTGCGAGCTGTCCCACACTGGGACTTGACACTTCGGATGGGAGCACACCCCCCATGGAACCCTTGTCCCACCTTTACCTGCGAGCTGTCCCACACTGGGACTTGACACTTCCTTCTCCAAGGCCCCCCAAAAAGCAGTGACACAGGGTCTGCAGCGACACAGGGTCTGCAGCGAACACGGGGCTGTGGGACAGGCGGCACTTGTGGATCTGAGGGAAGTCTCCAGTTTTTAGTGCCAAGAAGGCAGGTGTCTCCTGCACAACAGGGGCACACACTCACAGGGGCACAGCTCTGTCACTGATCACCATCATCCAACAGGGGATCCTGCTGAGCCTGGTCTTCCCCTCTGCCTCACGGAGCTGCACTCCGCTTGCTTCCACGGAAAACCGACCTCACAGACAGTTTTAAGAGCCTGACACAGAAGATGCTACTGAGCACGGCCAAAAACCAGAACAAATCCAGACCCTGTTTCCCCCCTGGCTCCTCCAAGCCGTAGGAATCCGCATTTTCTCCAGGGTCCCTCCATCCCCCTCCACGCGCCGCGCTCTGGGGCCGCACAAGCCCTCATTGTGCGGGCGCCCAGCTGAGGCGCAAAGACAAGGTGTCTCCAAGTGGAGGATGTGAACATGAACCTCCCAGCCGGCTTCCTTCTCCCCCCCTCCACCCCCTCCAGCTTTTTTAAAGAAAATAAACACTCGCAGAACCTTCCACTCCCTGTCCCCGTGCAGCACGCACAAAGGGACATTGCTGCTGCTCCGACGGCGGGTCCCCCGAAGGGCCCAGCACAAAGGCCGCCTCTGTCCCGCCGGCTGCCAGAATGTCAGAGGGATTATTATTATTTTGGGAGGGGGTCGGGGGGTGATTTGGTCCTGAATAAGGTCTCAGTTCAGCTACTTCCAGTGCCCTGCACGCAGCATCAGAGCTCCCATTTAGCAGAGGTGAGCTGGAATTCCCACCCAGCCCATTAAGCGGATTTACGGTTCCACGAAACGAGGCTGGGAGCAGCCGGTGTGATAACGGCCCCGGGCTGAGCCCCAGCCCTGGGACCCCCAGGAACCACTCGTGTCTGACTCCAGGGAGCTGCCACACGGGATGGGCAGCTCCTCTAGAAGACCCTGTGTGAGGTGGCTCCATCTCCACAGCTGCATCCCAGAAGATTTTCAGACAGACAGCCAAAATGAGCTTCCCAGTGTCTCAGCTTCCCAAACCAGTGCCAAGCTCTTTGCCCAGTCCCACTGCACGCAAAGGCCAGTTCCCATTCCAACAGCTCCATGTGATCATCCAGGTTTTGTCTGGGATGAATCAAAGCTCCCTGGTGCCGAGCAGGTGAAGACTGGCTCAGCCTTTGTGCATTCCCACAGAAGGAATGACTCCACGCCATGGCTACAGTGCCTCCAAGAACAAGCAAGGGGCAAGTTAAACATTCTACAGACATTCCCAAACTGAAAAGGAACCCAGAGTTCAGGGGAAGGGATAATCTTTAGTGCCCCATGAAAGTCTCCCCAGGGAAGTTTTGCCTTTGCTGCTGATCCAACCTCAACCACGAGCACCAACTGTGTCCCACTCCATTTATCTGCCAGGGATAACCAGGAGGGTGTCAGGTTTCTGTATCCTTCCTCTAAAAGGTGACATGGGATGGGCACTCTCCAATCCCTCTAGTGACTGGCTGGATGGCCACTTCTGTGGGATTTACATCCTGGCCATGGCAGAGCCAGCTCACAGAGCTGCTGGGACATGCAGCACAGCACAGCTCCTTTGGCATCACAGCCACAATGTGGGGGGGAGCTGCAGTTTTCCAGAGGCTGGGAATTGCTGCTGGTGTCCTGGAGGATCCCAGGAGGCTACAGTTCCAGCCACTCTGCCTGGGGCACCGCAGCAGGGACCCCGCGGATCCCTAAAGCCCTGCCACGTGGTGCCACTCAGCACACAGCGGGACCAGCACAACCAGCAAGGCCCAGCAGGGGCTCCCACGCAGCCCGGGATGCGGGGCTGCCCGGGGCCGGGAGCTCCGGAGCCCGGGAACAAAGAGGAGCCTCTGCAGCGGCGGCAGCGCAGGGGCCGGGGGCGTGCCACGGCAAACGAGCTGTTTTATGGGAGCCCTGGGAGCAGCCCGGCTCCGGGAAGGCTCCAGCCCGCGTCGGTGGCTGAGCCGGCCCTGACCCACCTCTCCACGTCCGCGGCCAATCCCGGGAAGGCGGCAGGCGCTGCCCGCCCGCCGAGAGGCCCCGCAGGAAGCGCTGCGAGCCCCAAAGCGCGGCCGGAGCCCCGGCTGCCCTGCCACAGCGGCTCTCACAGCCCTCCCGGCAGCTCAGGCCTCATCGCTGAGCTCTTCCTCCGTGCTCCCGGCCTCAGAGCTGGGACTCTTCCCCCTGCAGTGAGGCATCCCTGGCAGCAGCATCCTGGCACGCGCTGCCACCGGTGTCACTGGCAGCGAGGACACTGTCCTGCCCACCGAGGAGAGCGACAGGAACACCAACACAAGGCCACAGCTACACTCACTGATCAGTATCTTCCATTAAGCCTCGCCAAAACCATAACAAACCCAACGAAGAGGGGCTGCTGCCCAGCAGGAGCTCACTCTCGGCTGAGCACCTCTCAGGATGGCAGAGGAGGGCCAGGACCCTCCAGTGGCAGGAGCACACACATTTCACTGCCCTTACATCAAGTGTGTGACTCAGGATGGCTTGAAACCCCAGATGCCTTCTGCACTCCCCCGCCTGACCCAGCCCCTTCCTCAGGCTGGCAGGCAGAGGGAACACACTCCCCTATTCCCAGGAGGACAGAAGCCCCTGAGGAAGGGATTTCACAGGCTCCCATGGGACCCCCACCAGCCTCTGGCCCTCTCAGACCTGCAGCAAAGCCCGAAGGCTGAGCGTGAGCCTGCAGAGAAGAGGAGGGAGCAGATGGCAGCCCAGACAAGGAGGGCAGGCAGGAGCAGAGGGGCAGCACCTTCCCGGGCAGGGCAAGGCAGGCTCTGCAGCTTTAAGAGTCCTTCCTCCCTCCCAGCCCGCAGTGTCAAGGAAAAATCTGACACGTTTTTTCTGGGGGATGTTAACAGACAAGCTAGAACAGCCAGTTGCCTTTTCCATTCATTTTCCACACAGCCTCCCGGGATGGCTGGGAATGAAAGAGCCAATTGTGCCCCCGTGGCGGCGCAGGTAGGGCAGGAACCACGGCGGCTCCGGGAGCCCAGCACGGCCCTGCACACCTCGGGAAACAGCGGCTGCAGGGGAGGGTGCCCAGGGGCACAAGCCCACAGCTGTGGGGCTGGCTGCCTGCTACACCCCAACACAGCCAGCCCGAGGCACACGTCCAAGTCCCCACAGGCCTCGTGAGGAGACAGCAGCAGCAGCACAGCTCCCACGTGTCCCTCAGTGCCACCCAGAGCCACGGTGGCACGGCGGGGACACCGGTGTGGCCGCAGAGCTGGCAGCACCAGGGGAAGCAGCTCAGCCCAGCCCCCAGCTCCGGGGAGGCTCTGAAGCAGCCCCGAATCCCTCGGGGCGCAGGAGGCCCCTCTCCCCGCTCAATACCAGGTCTGTGTCTCACAAGCTTTGCTTGGAAGAGACAGAGCCAGCCTTTTCCAGCCCCGCGCCGCCCGGGCCCTGAATGGCCGCCTTTATGTGGGAGCTGCTGTCACGAGCCACGCTCTGGCAACCGCAAACGGTGGCAAATAGCAGAGGGGTTTGTGCTGCCTGGCCGGCCCCGGCGTGGGCTGACGCAGGTATGGCTTCCGGCACGCCCGGCCCGGCCACACAACGGCACCTTGTTCCCTGTCAGGGACACAGCAGCACTGCTGCCCGGGCCCTGCCCCGTGCCCAGCCCTGTGCCCCGTGCCCAGCCCCGTGCCCAGCCCCGTACGTACGTTTGCCACCGCCCTTGAGCAGGCTGCCGAGGCTGAGGGAGGCGGCGCCCAGCAGCTCGTTCCTCAGCGTGTGGCAGATCCACACCTTCAGCTCCAAGTGGCTCTGAGCGGTGACATTCCTGTAGAGACCGGGAAAGGGGCTGTCACCGCGGCCTCCTGCCTGCTCCGTGCTTGGGGAGCAGGCAGTGCCACAGGCAAGGAGCAAAGGAAGGTGGGCAAGGACATGGGGCAAGGGGAGAGCCCCCTCCCACTGCCCTCCCAGCCTGAGTCTCTGGCAGTGTCCTCGTGCAAGGGGCAAAGCTCTGACACCTGAGTGTGCCCAGCCGGTGGCACAGCGGGGCACATGGGGCCAGCCCCTGACCAGCCCCACAGCAGGGCTCACACAGACTCACAGGGTGAGGATCTCGTTCCACAGCAGCTCGGAGACCCCCATCTGCTTCCCCGTCTTCTTGGTCTCACTGGGCAGCCCGTCGCCGGCCACCTCCACGTAGCAGTTCATCCGTGCTGGGCGGCTCTGGGCCTTGGGCTTCACAGACACAACTGGGCAGGGACAGGCACAGGGTCAGGCCTGTGAGACACCCCGACCTCTGCCCTGTCCCCCAGCCCACCCCTGCCAGCTCGGGGTGCCACGACTCGCAGCAGAGCGCTGGGAGAGGGGCAGCGGGGAGCAACGCTCCTGGTGGCAGCGACGGCTGGCACCAAGCCCTGACCACGCCTGTCCCCAGCGTCACCCCGCCGAGGGTGGCAGGGCTGTCACTGTCCCCACGGACACCTCCCTGTCCCAGGGCACGGGGGCAGGGCGGGACGGGCCAGCAGCGCCTGCGGAGGGGCAGAGCGGGACGCGGCTGCGAGGGGACGCGGCTCCGGGCGCCGGGAGCCATCTCGCGGCCACGGCAGCACCAGCGCGGCCCCAGCAGGGCCCGCAGCCACGTCCCCACGGCACCGGGCCCGGGCCATGGCACGCAGGGCCGTCCCCAGCCCCTGCCCCCTGCAGAGTGCAGGCAGAGCACGCGTTCCCGGCAGGGCAGCCCCAGCGAGGCAGCAGGACCCACCTTTCACGGAGAGCGGGGACTTCTCGCAGGGCGGCCCGGCCCTGGCCCTGCTGGAGCTGGCAGCGGCCATGGCATCACCCCCAGCTGGAAGCAGAGAGAGGAGACACCTCAGCCCCGTGCCAAGGCACCCAGGGAGCCCAGACGCAGCCCGATGCTGCTGTGAGTGCCCGGCATGGGGAAAGGGCTGGGAGAGCCCCGGGACACGCGGGCTCCCTCTCCTGAGGGACCCCCATGCACCCAAGGCAACGCTGCGTCCCTGGGAGAGCAACCCCTGCACGGGCTGAGCTGGGCAGTGCCACCTCCAGACACCCCTCTGGGCACCCGAACCCCTGACCCGCAGGCCAGTGCTGCTGGGGGACAGAGAAGCCACCAAAGCCTTGCCCCGGGGGACACTGACTCACACAACACCAGCAAGATGGCAAAAACGTGGCCGGGCAGCGGCTGGACAGAGGGAGCTCTGCTCACAGCACGGGGACCACAAACCTCAAGGGCAGGGCAGCCCTGGTCTCATTATGGTACCAAATCCCACAGGATCACCGAGGCTGGGAAAGGCCTCGAGACCCTCGTGTCACCCCCTGGATGAGAAGGACACGCTGTGACACCAGGGAGGGTGGCAGGACACGTGGCCAGAGCCGGAGCCCAAAGCAGCAGCCACAGAGCGGAGGGATGAGGTCACACATCCCACAGGAGCACGAGACAGCCCTGGGCCTGCCCCGGCTCCTCCGCCGTTCCCAGGAGCTGCAGAGCACGGGGGCCAAGCCACAGCCCAGCTCTGCCTGGCCAGGCCACTGCCAACCTCCCCTCCCCGGCCAGGGGGAGCACAAGAACAGGGCAGCAGCTCCAGCCCCTCTCCCTGCGCAGGAGCCTCTCCCCTGCCCTCTCTGCACATCCTCCCTGAGCCGTACCCGGCTCCACCCCACGGCAGATTCCCTGTGGAATCCCCTCTCCCAGGGTCCGTGCCAGCACAGCAAACCTGCCTGGCTCCATCCAGCAGCAGCCAGGCTCCCGGACACGTCCCGGACACGTTCCAGCCTCCTGCCCTCACCGTGAGGGGCCACTCCCCACACTCGCTGTCACACCCCAGCTGTCCCGGCCCGCGGGTCACCCCGGCCTCCCCTGAGGGGATCGGGTACCCCTGGTGCTCACGGCCCCAGCTCCACAGCACACAGATCCCAGCGGGGCCGTGCCCCTCCTGTGCCAGCCGTGCCCAGCCCTGCCCCGGCTGGGCTGCCTCCCTCCCTCTTCCTTCACAACCCGACTCTCGTCCCCATTCCCTCTTTTCCTGACCCCACACCATGTCTCTGTCACTCGTCTGAGACCCCCAACAATCGCCTCTGGCCCTCCAGACACCCCTCGGTGCCCGGTGCCGCTCCCCGGGCGCAGCTTTCCTGCCCCGCACACCGCAGAGCGCCTCAGCCGAGCGGGGCCGGGCCCGGGCCGGGCCGCTCCTCCCGCTACCCACGGCGGGATGCCCCTGGGCCAGGCCGAGGCCTCCCTTCCTCCCCGGCTTCCCGGCCTGGCTCCCGGAACACCGGCGGGGCCGCGGCAGCGAACACCGAACCCGGCCCGGCCGGCCCGGCTCCGCAGCGGCGCACAGAACCGGGCCGGGCACCGCGGGCACCGCGCACAACAGCGGCGGCCAAGGGCCCCGCCATGGCCCCGCCGTCCCGGCCGCTACCGGCGGCCGGAGCGCCGCACCAGCCCGTCCCGTCCCGTCCCGTCCCGTCCCGTTACCGGCGGCCGCTCCGCTCCCGCTCCCCGGCTCCAGCTCCCGCCGTCATGTGACCCCCGGCCCGTCACGTGACCGCGCCGGCCGGAAGCGCTCCCGCCGCACGGCGCCGCTCCCGGCGTGCCCCCACTGAACTACGACTCCCGGCGTGCCCCGTGCCCGGACCACAACTCCCGGTGCGCTTCCCGCGGCGCTTCGACGGCGGCCGGGGTGGGCCATGGGGCACGCAGACATGGCGCGTGTTCCGCACGTCGTGGCCGACACGGGCGCGTTCCTGAGCGCGGCCCCGCTGCAGGTACCGGGGGAGCACCGGGGAGACACCGGAGGGACGGGGGGG